>NC_034603.1:74001193-74060234 GCF_900095145.1 Mus pahari
AGAGAGAGAGAGAGAGAGAGAGAGAGAGAGAGAGAGAGAGAGAGAGAGAGAGAGAGCTAAAAATAACTGTGTGATAACTGCTATAAGATGTCATCCATAAGAAGCAAGACTAGCCCTTCCTCTGCCCTAGCCTAACAAGGAGCTAGGACAGAAGGGAGGATGAATTGGGATGAGGGTGAGGGCTGGGCGGGCTGGGCAGCCAAACACGGGTGGGGTTAGTCTGGACATCATGTGAACTCCACTGTTCCAGGTAGCTCTCTGGTCTCTGGACCTCAGTGGCTTCAGTCTGTGCCTACCTCAAGTCAGGAAGGGATGCCTTCCACGTCTACTCTGAGCTGCATGGTTTATGTTTGCCCCTGGTTTTGCCCAGCTCAGTAAGAGGGGGCAGGGGGCGGGGGAGGAGCAGGGTGCAGCTGCTCACTGCCCTTCCCCCTCTTGTGTCCCCTTGGCAGCAGCTGCCTGCTGAAGACCAGCCCAGGCCAGGAGCTGTTTGTCTCAGCTTGTCAGAGGCGTTTCCTGATGGGTCTCTATTTTGGTTTCTGTTTTTCTCTGTGCTAACAGAGAAAGAGAGGGCTCCGACGTCATGGGGTTTTCCCAGCAATTAGCCTCGGAGCAAACAGACAGCAAATCGGGATTTAATGAGTTCCTTCCCGTCCTTCTCCATCCCCAGTGACCACTTGGTTAGCTGCCAGCCAGGGTTAGATCTGGACCCGCTCCCCATAGCCTCCTCCAATTGTGTAGGATGAGAGACCTTGAGAACAAGGGACCAGGCTGGCAAGCACCAGTTCATATTTAGTCATCATTGGCCTTGAACCCACAAAGCCCTTCTTTTTCCACCTAGCAATGCCCACGTCCCTGCTTGGGGGAGGACAAGGGGGCCAGCCAGCACCAGTGGTCCAGACTTGAGTTCCTCACTGTCCTTCTGCAACAAGGAGGAAACACAACTTGTACCCTCTATGTTCCTCTTGCCACCCAAATGACCTTTGTTCTAGAATCTTCCCCAGAGCCCTGGCTGGGCATGCGGCAACTAGTGCAAGCTGGGAAATGTGACTGACTGATAGCTTGGCTGCAAGGGACAGCTGCAGAGTCTAGCGAGGGAAGCCAGAGGCAATTGCCACGGTCCCACCCGATTCTAGGAACTGTCACACTTCCTCTATTCAATCCCTCCACACCCTCAAGAAAGCAAAAGAACACCAGATACAGGGGCGCACTCCCAACAAAAGGGAAATGAAACGGAGCCTTTCCCAGGGCCAGTGATGCCTCCTCCTCCCTCTTCAGCTTTCTGAAGTCCCGGTGCACATGCGTGCGCTCCCACATCAACCCTCAGACTTCTGCCTGCCCAGACCCAGGCCTGGACCACTATGGGAGGACTGATCCAGCCTGGTGTCAGAGCCCAGGGTGACAGGCAACCTGAGGATGTTCTGCATAGACAGGGAGCAGGGATTGGTTCCCTGTGCCTTCCACTGTCAGTCTTCACCCCACGGTAGAGTGCAGCAGTCCCGAACAGAAAGGAAGGTGGAGCTGGCTCTGATCTTGTCATCCTACCCTCCAGCTAGCACCTTCCCTTACCTCACAACCATTTAGGAAGAAGAAAGATGTTACCTGGGTTGCCAAGCCCAGGATGCAGTCGAAGCCCAGGCTGGACCAGTGACAGCCGGTACTGAGCACTCGACAGTTTCGTCTGTCCTGGCTTGCCTCTGAGCTCCAGACCCCCACGCTTCCTTCTCTTGGATGTGTCACCGGCATCTTAGACTTAACCTAGTCAAACCCGATCTCATCCTCAAACACCACAGCCGTCCATGCAGTTACTCCAGCAAGAAATGTGGAGACTCTGGCTCCCCAATCCTGGCCACGGGCTATGATGGGTCTCAAATGTGTACCTAGACGCCATCCATTGCTGGCACCCACTGACTCTTGCACAGTGATAGCACATCTTTCTTGTTCTTCTTCAGGCTACTTCCTTGCTGGTCCTGAGTTTGCTTTTGTTGTATGTATGTATGTATGTATGTATGTATGTATGTATATATGTTATGTGTGCAGTAGCAGTAGTTGCATGTCTTGGGAGGATTGTGTATGCACATGTATGGAGGTCTGAGAAAGACTGGGAGTCTCTCAATAGTTCCCCAGTTTTGTGTCCTCTGTGGGATTTCTGTGTGTGTGTGTATGCATGTGTGTGTGTGTGTGTGTATGTGTATGCATGTATGTATGTGTGTGTGGTTGTGTATATGTATGTGTGTGTAGTTGTGTGTGTATGTGGTTATGTGTATGTAGTTATGTGTATGTGTGTGTGGTTGTGTGTATGTATGTGTGTGTGGTTGTGTGTATGTGTGTGTGGTTGTATGTATGTATATATGTGTGTGCGTGTATGCATGTGTGTGGTTGTATGTGTGTGTGTGTGTGTATGTGTGTGTGGTTGTGTATATGTGTGTGTGTATGTGGTTGTGTGTATGTGTGTGTGGTTGTATGTATTCCTTGGCTTTTCTTTGGCTTTCCTTTGGTTTGCTCTATTCTGGTTTGTTCATTATTCATTTTTTTAAGGATGCCTGTTTTTTTTTTTTCTAATGAGAGAGAAAGAGAGAGAGAGAGAGAGAGAGAGAGAGAGAGAGAGAGAGAGAGAGAGAAGAGATGTGGATTTGGGTGGGTAGGGAGCATCTGGGAGGAGTTGGAGGAGGAGGAAAAACCTTGATTAGGATATAGTGCATGAAAAAAAATCTAGTATCAATATAAACAACAGTTCTTCACCATATTCATGGAGGCCAGATGCGGACATGGCTGGTTTAGCTAGCCAGCTTGCTCTGGGAAGCCCCTGTCTGTTTTCTGAGGAATACTGGAATTACAGGAGGGCCCTCCTGCCCACTCAGTATTTACGTGGGTTCTTGAGACCCAAACTCCAGTTCTTACACTGACAAGATAAGGCCTCCCTTATCTATCCACCATAAAGTTGGTTTTTTTTTTGTTTTTTTTTTGTTTTTTTTTTTTTTTTTTGAGACAGAGTTTTTCTGTATAGCCAGGCTGACCTGGAACTCACTTTGTAGACCAGGCTGGCCTCGAACTCAGAAATCCGCCTGCCTCTGCCTCCCAAGTGTTGGGATTAAAGGCGAGTACCACCACCACCCAGCAAGATTTTTTTTTTTTTTTAAAAAGAAGGAGCTCAGAACCAGCCACTGCCCAGCCTGAAGCCTCTGGAAACGTTCCCTTTTGTTCCCTTATTCATTTAGAATAGGACTGAAATCCTCGGGGCCCCAGGTGCTCCAGCATCACCCTGCTCTCCTAACTCCACCCTTTCTGTCTCCGCAGACACATGGGCCTCCTTTCGGTTGCTTTTGAGACAGGGTCTCATGTAGCTCAGGATGGCCTTGAACTCTTGGTCCTCCTGTGTCACACAGCCACGCTTTGGGATTGGGTGTGGGTATGCACCACACACCCAGCAACCCTTTCAGGCCAAACTAAATGAGCTAGCTAGCTGTGACTTGCCAAAACTACCCTTTCTATTCCCTGGGTCTCTCTAACCAGCCCCACCCTTAATCAACTGCCTTCCTCACAGTTGCCTTCCTTACAACCTTCAGCCCCTGCTTAATCAACGGCTCTCAAAGAGGCCCTGTTGCATGGTTCAGCAAGGGTCAGAGAAAGCATCCCCTTACTGCAGCCCACTTTACCCATCCACAGCACTTAGAATCACCTGATACCATCTACCCTTTAGTTTTCCCAGCTCCCACCTAGACTACACGCACACCAGGGAGGGAACACTCAGGCCTTTGTGTCTCACACAGTGGCTGGCACCTTTATGTCACTGTCACTATCAGCTACCAAAATGAGTCAAACACTTCACTCCAAAATAAAAACAAAGACAAGAGCATCATGCCTTCCACGTGCCCCGCCCCTCAGGTCCAGTCAGGACACCACCGACGCCCATACAGCAAAGCACATGGAAGTCTCCAGTCCACACCTCTGGAGACAGTTCTGACCGGGGATCACAGGGACGTGCCAGTGGTGTTGCACAGGACATGTCCCCTGATTGGAAAGTTTCACATATATAACTGCTGATGGGGCACTTGGAACCACACTCGGTAAGAGATGGAAGAGAAACTCCAGAACTGGTCCTAAATCATCGAGCAAGAGGTGGCTTCGGGACGCCATCACCACGTGGCTCCTGCTACGTCCCATAGAGGACACACATGCATACACGCACATACAGAAGTCCCATAGAGGACACAAAACTGGGGAACTATTGAGAGACTATTGGCAGGCCCAGCCTGGAAAACTGCCCAGGGTTGCTTGGCTGAGAACACAGCGCAACGCAAAGGCAGACAGATGGCAGCAGTCCTAAGGAGCTTCCCCCGAGGCCGGAAGGAAGGCTTGGGATGGCTGCTTCCTTAGAAGCACACGGGAGCCCAAGGGTGGGCCAAGATGGAGAAGGATTGGGAGATGGGTACTGTTTCTGGTGCTCAAAACGGCTGAGATCCGTGTTCGGGTATCTGCTGTAACGCACCTACTGTGCGTCTGTCCCCCAGCACTGAATCAGATAGGGACTTATAGGCAGCTTGCCCTTGAGTGAACCACACACACCTAACAAAAAAAGCCAAGGCACAGATCTCATGCCACATTGAAAGGAGGACTCTACTCTTTCCCCAAAAGTCCCTCTAAGGAGGAAAGTCCTCCGTGATGGGTAATCTCCAATATGACTGGATTTAGTATTGCTGAGGAAGCTTTACCTCCAGGCATGTCTATGTGTGTGTGTGGGGGGTCTAAATTGGGCTAATCGAGGTGATAAGACTCACCCTAAATGAAGCTGATACCATGTCATGGGCTGTGGTCCCAAGCTGCATAAAGAGGACAGATGTAGCTGAGACCCAGAATTCATTGCTTTCCCTAGATACAGTATCTAAAAACTTGTCTGAGTTATCACACTTTCTGTGCCATGAAGAACTGCATTGCCTCCAATGGTAACGCAAACCAACCTTTCCTCCCTTAAATTGGTCTTGTCAGGCATTTGGTCACAGCAACGAAGTAAGTAGCATATACATCGTCCACCGCCCATTATCATCACCACCACCACCACCATCGGTAGCAGTAGGGGCTCTGTGCAAATGTGAGTGCAATGCCTGCAGATACCAGAAGAGGACGTTGGATTCCCCTGGAGCTGCAGTTACAGGTGGTCGTGAGCCACCCAATAACGGATGCTGGGAACCAAACTCAGTTTCTCTGGAAGAACAATCTGTGCTCTTAGCCACGGAGCCATCTCTCCAGCCCCAGGTCCCCCGTTTTAGGCATGCATTTGATTGACACACGTTTGGTCCACACAGGCAACTGTTCTAGGAGCACAGTGCATCTGGGCAGGGGCTGGCCTCTGAAAGAAGGCCTGAACACTGGGCGGGGGGATAAGGAGAGGCGGCTCCCATAGACCCTTCCATAGAAGAGTGCTCAGCTCTTAGTCCCTGCCTGCCCCGCAGTGAGTACACAGGGTACAATCACAGTTTTATAGCTCCAGACTTAGGCACATCTAGTAGGTCTACAGAAGACCACCTCCATTCCAAGAGACAATTCTGACTGTACACAGAATCTCATGTGGTATCTATATCTAAGCCCAGAGCCTAATGTGGGCGCGGCGCACTTGGCAAGGGCCGCTTACCTTGGTGTGGCTCAAGGGAGGACACTTCCACTTCTGTGTATTCTACATCCATGTTCTGGGGGTCTGTTAAAGGAATCACAGCGCTGTGAGTTAAGAGAGCACCTCCTCTGGAGGCATCAAACCACACTAGAGACCTTTAGTCCGGTCAGCCCTACACTGGTTCGGGCAGCAGACACTGTACATAGCCTCTCTGACTTGTAGAGTGTGGGAGGATTTTCAATAGGTTAATAGGTGTGGACAGCAGTCCAGGAGGGGCTCCAGCAGTCAAGGCCTGCCCAGTCTCAAGGCTATGGAAATGGAATCGAATGCTGTGGGACCAAGCTTACCAGCCCCTAAGTGTTTAAAGATGAGGCATTCTGGATAACAAAGTCTCCAGGCTCTGCGGAGACACCCAGGAAATTATTTTTGCTTTCTACCCTGGCTATTGCTGCTGCTCTTCACCGTGTCTGGTACCCCAGGGGACCAGGAGAAGGTGTCAGCTCCTCAGGGAATGGCATTACAGATGATTGTGAGCCAGTCACTGTACGGGAACTGAAGCTGGGTCCTCTGACAGAGCGAGCAGCCAGTGCTTAACAAGTGAGCTATCTCCCCAGCCCTTATTGCTGTTTCTTCAGACAGGGCCACATGTATCCCAGGGCAGCCAGGACTTGCTACACAGTCAAGCTTAACCTTGATACCTGGTCTTCCTGCCTCAGCCTCCTGAGTGCTGTGATTACAGATGTGACCACATCTGCACTGTTTTCAGACCTCACAGAACTAGAGTTTTTTTTGGGGGGGGGGTTATTTATTTTTTTTCTTTTTTTGCTGGCAGCTAAAACAGATGGTGTAGCCAAAGAGACTTCACAGAAGCAGGTTGGGCGTTTCAGTTCTCAAGAGAGTGGCACAGAATAGAAAACATCTTGAAGAGACGATTTAAGCAAACACCTCCAACACCTCCAAGCCTTGGGCAGAAGTAAACTGTCTATTGTTAATTGTCTTTAAAAAAATTCTTTAAGATCTCCACTCAGCCACCCAAGAGGAACATCCTACTATAGCACTTGGAGAGTTGAAAAGGCTTTTTGTTTCTTTCTTTCTTTCTTTTTTTTTTTTTTTTATAGGTATGACAGCTTGCTTCTACTTAGGTTAGGAGGCATTACCATTCAGAACACTGGCTAACAGCTTTGGGGAAAAAAACTCGGCCACCTACACTTTACCATTAGGCTCATATAGACAGAGCCTCCAAGAGGGGTAGAAATTATCCAGACAGTTCAGAGTTTACGTTCCCTTTTCTCTGTGATTACTTATTTATTTATTTTTAAAGATAGATTCTTACTAATTACTATGTAGTTCTAGAACTCTCTATGTACACCAGGCTGGCTTTGATTCCAGAGACCCACCTGCCTCTGTCTCCTGAGTGTTGGGATTAAAGGTGTGTGTCACCACAGCACACAGCTGCCTGTGATTTTTTTTTTAAATGTAAAAGTTTCTACTACAATATTTAAATAATTACCTTTATTTTGATTTATGGGTTTTACTGCATCGTTTCCAGGAAGAACATCGTAACCTGGTTGAAAAATTAACAGTCAGGGTGAGTGACATTAGAAATCAGTTTCCTGTAACCATGTGTGTATGCATGTGTGTGTGAGTGCATGTGTGTGTGTGAGAGTGTGTGTTCTCACCCATGCATGTGTGTGAGTGCATATGTGTGTGTGTGTTCTCACCCATGCATGTGTGTGTGAGTGCATGTATGTGTGAGTGCATGTGTGTGAGTATACTCTCACCCATGCATATGTGTGTGTGCAGGTGTACACATGCTCGTGTGGCATCACATGTCTTCCTCTATCACTCTCCCTCCGCCTTACATTTGGAGGCAGCATCTCTGTGAACCTGGTGCTTGCTTATTCAGCAGGACTAGCTCATGTTGGAGCCCATGGGGTATGGTCATTTCCATCCACCTCCCCCAGTACTGGGGTTACAGGTGTTTGCTGTCACATGTGGCTTATACATAAGTGCTGGGGAATCGAACCCAAGGCCCCACACTCACACCAAACACTTCATCATCTTCCCAGCCCTCCTATAACTTCTAAAACCTCCAGTACTGCTAAGAAAGCAAAGTCTGATTTCTTCAGGTGACAAGCACCTGGGTCTCCTCCTTCGTCTCTCTGCGGTGTGAGCTTTTCCTGCAGGCAGTGGGCCCTCCCTCCCACTGCCTGGATAGAAAGAACAGCTCCAGGGGAACACTTTTGTTTGAGAGTTATTCGGAATTCAGAATAAGTGAACTAATTAAAAATGAAGCTTCTTTCTAGAAGGAACCAGTCACTAAAAACAAGTACGAAAGCTGGTGGTTGGCTAACATTCTCCGGTTAAGGCGGTAAGCTGATGAGACTATGGTTTAAAGAAATAACAGGGTCTCTGGATTATCACACCAGGGCACACACACAAAATGAAGCGTGGGGCTTGCTTGGTGGTAATGCTCTTGCCCAGAATGTGTGAAGGCTTTGGCTCAATCCCAAGCACTATAAGAGCAGACAAACAAACATTTAGCATGTTCTTTGCCTTAAGAAATTCTTATATATAGGATATTATAAATATTATTCTTCAGGAACACAAGGCTTTCCAAAGTGTGTTTGTGCTAATTAGTGCTATTATTCAAATTACTCGTTTTGTTTTTATTGCTTGTTTTGAGACAAGGTTTTGATATGGAGCCCCAACTGGGCTTGGAACTCACTATGTAGACAAAGATGGACTCCAACATGTCCATCTTCATCTGCTCCCCCACCCCGTCCCCCAGAGTTCAGAGTGAGCCACCACACCTGCTTCTGAGTGACTTTCTCACAGACCCAAGGGTCTTGAGACTCACTGGGTAGCCTCTCTCCATTGAGGCCTGCACCAGAATGACATCTCAAGCTGGGCAGTGGTGGCGCATACCTTTGATCCCAGTACTTGGGAGGCAGAGGCAGGCAGATTTCTGAGTTCAAGGCCAGCTTGGTCTACAGAGTGAGTTCCAGGACAGCCAGGGCTACACAGAGAAACCTCATCTTGAGAAATTTAAAAAAAAAAAAAAAAAGGTATCTTAGCACTTCTCAAAGGTGCCTCTGCCAAGAGCAGAATGTTTTCCCCGCTCTCCCTTTGTGGCAGGGTTAAGTGAAGTGGTGGAAATTCCATCTGAGATGTGTTATTGAGGATTTAATTTAATATCTGGTTTCTGTCTTCCATGTACTGCCTAATTATTTCAGTCTGTGGAGGCAACAAACAGTAGGGTCAGTCTCCATTTTTTATCCCAAAGAAATGAAGCAGAGACGGGGAAGGCAGAAAAGGTCCCACCTTTCCTTTCTGTTTGTTGTGTATCAGCTCATCTTCTCATGGTTGGTTATATACGGTAATGGTACCACGGCCTGCAGCGAGGGTTTCCCTTATACTCCAACCCTACCTTACTCATTGAGTTGGGAAAAACTTTTGTAATTAAAGGAAGCCTTGGCTTTACCATAATGGCTGTTGGCTTCCACACGAGGCTCAGAAATCTTCTCACTGTTGGAGTTCAGAAGTGGAGCAGCTGGCCTTCACATGTAAATGAAGAAGAAAAGAGAAAATTATGTATTAATATTCTTCCCCCAAACCAACAAAACCACCAAAGGAAGACCATGAAAAGCAAGAAGAAATATGTCAATTGCACACTTGTAATCACAGCCCTGGGAAGGCTGGTGCAGGAGAATGGCTGTGACTCTGAGACCAGCCGGAGCTACACAGCAAGACACAAAAAGCTAGTCGTGGTACCACATGCTCTTGGTTATCCCAGCCCTTGGGAGGTAGAAGGAAGAGGATCAGGAATTTAAGGCTAGCCTTGGCAAAAGGAAAACGTAAAGGATGCAAAACTTTTTTTTTTCTTTTAATTTTAGGGGTGTGTGTGTGCACGAGCACACGTGTATAGGGTATGGTACCAGCAGAGGTTGAGCCATCTCTCCAGCTTGGTAAAAAACATTTCTTTTAAAGGGTCAACTCTATTATTCTAAGTATGTAATGAGTTGGCAATCTTCCACTGAGACAGACAGACAGAAGCACACACCCCCATTATACCCAAGGCCCTTATTCTTTGTGAGTTTGCTAAGAATCTCTGATAACTTCCTAGCAACCAGTCTGGGCTTGCAGACAAATCCAGCCCTGCCCACAAGAAGCCACGGGGACACTGACCTGGACATCTCCACGGGTTTCTGTTTGGCTTTAAAAAAAGAAAGAAAAAACTTAGGTCAGTGTAAGTATACAGGACAGTGACCGTCTTTCCCTTGACTCTCCTAAAGTCGGAATACTCAATAAAGGAGAAAAGAGAAACTGGGGGTGTAGCTCAGTGCAATTTCCCTACCTTGGAAAAGACAAAAGACCCCAACCCATAACATCTGTTCCTCCTGGCTCAGACAGCAGCACCATTTTACTTAAGCCTCGGTTAGACCCTATTCCCACAAATGCATATGGTACACGATACAAGATCATGACACAACTTGAAGAATATCTGAAGCAGGGCGTGGTGGCACATGCCTTTAATCCCAGCACTCGAGAGGCAGAGGCAGGCGGATTTCTGAGTTTGAGGCCAGCTTGGTCTACAAAGTGAGTTCCAGGACAGCCAGGGATATACAGAGAAACCCTGTCTTGAAAACCACCCCCCCCCCAAAAAAAAAAAGAATATCTGGGAGGTACACAGTGTGTGCGTGTGTGCATATACCACATACAGTATGTGCATGCCTGTGTGTGCTCCACACAGGACACACACCAAGAAATAGCTTCTTGTGACTAGATCAGGTGTAATGTCACCCAGATCGCCCCAGGGATTTAGTTGGGTTTGCTGTTGTTAGTGAGCAGCAAACACTTCACACCCACCAAAGGCAGGCCCTTGTGTTACCAAGCCAACATCCCGACATCCCGTAAGGAGAATGCATGGCGCTCCCTCAGCCTCCTCCGGGATGCAGTTCCCTGGAAACCCAGGCTGCAGACAGGCACTCACCCTTGGCTTTCCTCAGGAAGTAGCATTTGGCTGCAACTATCAAGGTGGCGATGACCACTCCAATGACGACCACCGCAATGAGCCCTTTCTTCCACGGGGCAAGGAAGACTGGAAGTCGGGTAAAAAGAAGGGAAGCACATGTTTTCCTCCCACCAGCAAGAAATGGCAGCAGATTTAAGCAGCAATCCAGACCCCATTTTGCAATCCTTATAAACGGCATTTTCCTTTGGCGTCTGCCCATGATGGCGTCTGTACTCAGCGTGTGCGGAGACGGTGGCTTCTGCTAGAAACCAAGGTCAGCTATGGTCTTCAAGGAGGTACCAAGCTAATTTTGCTGAGGTATTGTTCCATTTGGGGCAGCCTTTCCGTCCTTGTCCATCTCTACAGGACTCTCCCATTCAAGCACACAGCTAGGCTCCTATCAACACGTCTATGTTGGGTACAGGTCTTTCGTGGATAGACATTTAACCCACAGTATGTGTCAACTGTCAACTGGTATCTCTCTATCAGATACTTAGAATTGGGGCTAGATAAAATATTTAGATTACATATAATCATCTCCTTTTCCGCTCAAGTTACCATGAGTGGGTTTCTGCCGATTGTAACTTCTCAGACACCAGTCTCTTAGCTCTCTCAAATGAGCTAGTCTCCGAACTCTTCTGCCTTTTACAAGGAATGCGTGCTTTGTGTCCCTTGGAAGCCCCCCACACTGATGCTCTGGTGGCAGCGTGGACTCACCTCTGACTGTAAGAGTGCTGCTTCGGGGACTGGTCCTCATAACGCTGGCTCTGTTGGAGGCTGTACAGTAGTACTGTCCTTCCTGCTTTTTGCTAGCTTGTTTGTTGTGCCAAAACGCTTGGGTGTCATTCACGACCTCTTGGTGGAAGGGTCTGTCCTCCTTTTCTTTGTAAAACTGAAACGTGATCGGGCCCGTCCCCTCTTTCACAGAGCACCGAAGTACCATCTCACTTCCAGACTGTACCTCGTTACTCGACAGGATGGAAATCATAACTTCATCCACCGGGGCTGGAAAGCAGGCCGAGGATTAGCCCCGAGCAGAGAGGGGAGAGAAGCAAGTAAGAGGTGCACACCCACAATCCCAGCACTTGGGAGATGCATGCAGAAGGAGCTCATGTCCCAAGCCAGGGTACAGCATAGTCAGTCACAAAGAACAGGGTACAGCAGAGATCCAGTCACAAAGAACCCGAGAGGGAGAGGAACGGAGCTGAATAGAGAGTGGACACAGAACGGCCACTTCTTCTTGTCTGCTTTGTTCCAGCCTAGGATTGCAATCCTCTTCTCACCACTTCCACTGATTAGACCAGAAGGACAGCAACAGACACCTCTTGTCCCCATTCACTGATAAAACACAAGATGCTAGGGACACTCGCCATCCTCCCACCTTGAGCACAACTGGCCACTTGACAGAATGACGATATTAACCTGTGCTCTCTCTTGGAGTTTTGAATGCATATGCACATGTACGTGTGAAGGTGTGTTTGTGTATGTGTTTGAATGATTTCTCTCCACCTTTCTGCTTACAATGATGTGTAGTACGTAGGCTGGAGAGATGCCTCAGTGGTTGGCTGTTCACAACTGTCTACAACTCCAGTTGCAGAGGATCGGACACCCTCACATAGATATCCATTCAGGGGAAATACCAATGCACTTCAAATAAATAAGAATTTTAAGCTGGGCGTGGTGGCACACGCCTTTAATCCCAGCACTCAGGAGGCAGAGGCAGGCAGATTTCTGAGTTCGAGGCCAGCCTGGTCTACAAAGTGAGTTCCAGGACAGTCAGGGCTGCTATACAGAGAAACCCTGTCTCGAAAAACCAAAAAAAAAAAAAAAAAAAATTTTTAAAGGGCATGTGGCGTTTACCCATTTTTTTCCTCTTCCTGTGTGCTTTTAAAGCTTGTCTCCCACTGGTTCGCTCTTCCTCAAGTTCGCCTTCCAACCACCTGGTTTTGTTATTCTTGTTTGCTATTGCTCTTCTTCATTTACCTATTGTGAGACAAGGTCTCACTACATAACTCTGGCTGGCCTCGAACTCACAGATATCTGCCTGCCTCCACCTCTTAAGTGCCGGGATTAAAGGCATGCACAACCATGTTTGTTTTGTTTTGAGACCGGGCCTCATAGAGCTGGCCATGAACTCCAGATGTCAGCCTCCAAAATCCTGGGATTACAGGTATGTACCACCATCTGTAGATGCCCATCTGCTTTTGAAACTGTATTGCTATTTTTATTTCAAAGAAGCTGGAAAAGTTCCTCGATCCTAAGACCATGGCCCTAAAGAGAAAGTTCAGTGGAGCAGGTTTTAACCATTCTTAACCTGGGTTTCCAGTCTTGACCTCCAATAGCCTGAATACTACCCAGGCCCTGTTGTCATGGCTTCACTATCTGAGTCGCCTCTGAAGCAGATTCTCTTCCTTGCTATCCGCCTGCCTTCTTCACTACTTATTTTGGCAGTGAAATACGGGTTTGGATTTTCTGGAAAGTTGGTCCTCAGTCTTCCAACTCCATATATATACACACACATATACATTTTGATTTATTTATTCTGTGCATGGGTGTGTACGTGGAACTCCGAGAACAATTTGCAGGAATCTGTCCTACCAAGAAGTAGGGTCCAGGGTATTGGACTCAGGTCATTAGGCTGGGCCATCTCACCAGCCCCTCCATCTCCACTTAGAAACTTTACCTCCACGCTCAGCTTTTATTTCTGAGCACTGAAACCTAAACAGAAGTTTCCTGTCCAGACAGCTTCCCGGAACCTCATGGTTTCCTTCCCACCTGGAAGCTCAGAGAGGCGAATCTGCTGCTGTGCCCCCACTGTGCCACCTTCCCTCAGCAACATTCCTAACCATTCAAATTCTGGTCCTATGTCACCATTCCAGGCCACCTTCCCTACCAGTGACGGCAGACTGGCCAGCACACAGACATGAATCACCTCTCTGAGCACAAAGGGCGTATGATCTTGAAGGAAGCTGAGCATCAGGCCTGGGGTGGCAGTGGTCCCACACAGGGGCAGACAGCCTGAGCACACTGCTAGACCTGATAGTCTCTCCCACTGGGAAGCATAAGAGGCGAGTGGTGAGTTGGTCTCAGGAGCCACACTGCCTGGGTTCAAATCCCAGTCCTACCTATCGTGCCTTAGCTCAAAGTCTTAGGGACTTCACGGCAGAATCAGTGGTAAACCATGATGAGTCTCATGTGCTATTTTAAATATTACTAGGGATAATTTACTACAGTGCTTCACCCAGGGCTGGGTACATGGGAAGGACTCAGTAAATGTGCATCACTAGCACTGACCCAATTTAAACTCAGGCTTCTTCTTCCTCATGGGCGTTTACTACTTCTTCCTCCTCTTCCTCTTCCTCTTCCTCATCCTCTTCTTCCATCTTCTCCTCTTCTGTGGTCTTTTTGAGACGAGTTTTCTCTGTGTTGTGGCTGCCCTGGAACTCATCTACAGCCCAGTCTAGCCTTGAACTCAGAGATCCACCTGCGTCTGCCTCCCGAGTGTTGGGATTAAGGATGTGCGCCACCACCGCCCAGACCAATTTACTTTTTAATTAACATCTGGAGATCTGAAGTCTTCACTCTTCAACAACAGCCTGAATGCATAACAACCAGGTTCATTTTCTCAGACCCGTTCTTATTATGCCCCTCCTTCCTCCCTTGTCCACCGAGACTTGGGTCTTATGTGACTTTGGGTGGCCTTGATCTCACTATGAAGATAAGGATAACCCTGAACCCGATCTGCCTTACTAAGTGCCGGGATTACAGGCTTGTTTCACCACTTACCCCCTATCTGTAGCCAACTCTCGCCCACACCAGCACAGGTACACAGTATACAATTATAAACTTCATGTCAATGTTTCATTTTTATGTGCATTAGTGTATGGCCTGCGTGTATGTCTGTGTGAGGGCATCAGATTCCCAGGAACATTTGTGAGCTGTCATGTGAATGCTGGAAATTGAACCCAGGACCTCTGAAACGGTAGCCGATGTTCTTAACCACAGAGCCATCTCTCCAGCACCTATAAACTGCCTGTTGATGACACCGAGTTGTTAACAAAAGTTGTCAAAGGACAGAGGAGAAGGCAGATTGAGAATCTTATAAGCGGCGGGGGGGCAGCGACGCTGCAAAAAGCTACCCAAAGGCACAAGTCAGATGCTCGAGGAAAAGAACCCAACCCCAAGACTACTGTGAGAATCCCAGACTAATATCAGCACTTTCCATGAGCCCGTGGTCTGTAGCAAGGCCTGTGGCGGGTTTCATGTGTGACTCAGATGTTCCACTAAGACCAATGGCAGGAAAGAGTTCTAACCTGCAGTTAGTTCTTGGGGGGAAGCTCTCTTTTCATCTGAACAGGTCCCCCCAAACCAAGGAAGCCCGACTACACAATACCAGCAGTTCCTCGAGTTCAGCCACCTTCCCTTTTTAGGGGTTCAACTGTCGCTTGGAAGGTAAAAAGGGGTTACAACGGCCACATCAAGAAGCCCCAGATATTTCCCAGACCCACTATCTGGGGCTTGGTCTTTGATATATATATCTGCTATGGGTCACACGGGTAACATCCTTGTGATCGCCACAGTCCCTAGCCTTGAGCCCCACCTTTGCCTCACAGAAGACAGCTGCTTACCTATCACCTTGACCCTCAGGATCTCGCTGAGCACCTCGGGGTGGGAATGGCAATTATCCGCTCTGCACTGGTATTCCACATCTCTGGTGGGCTTATCTGTGAATGTTGCTGGGTCATTGGAGGTCATCTCGAGGGTCTGGAAGTCGCTCTTTGCTTCCATAAGGTGGTAAGTGATGGGTGCAGTTCCATTTTCAGATTGGCAGCTGATGCCTATGGCATGTCCTTTTATGATCTCAGACTTGGCATCGTGAAAAATCCTGGGCTTCGAGAGCATTTCTACAACAACAGGGGAAATCCAAATAAAACACAAGGAACAACCCAGCCCGGGACCTTCCTTCTGAAAACTCCGAGCTTGGCTTTCCCAATCGAGATCAGGATTTCCAATGCCTGCCTGCCTGCCTGCCTGCCTGCCTGCCTGCCTGCCTGCCTGCCTTATCCATCTTAAGGGGCTCCTATAGGGCTGTGGCCTGTCCAGGCAATGCTTGTCTATACGAGTGTGCCTGTGCGTGTGCGTGTGCATGTGTGTGTGCAATAACAAGGGAGAAAATGAACTGCTGTAGATAGATGGGGATGTAACCCAGTGGTAGAGCACTTGTCTAGCATGTGTAAAGTCTTGAGTTCAATTCCCAGCATTAAGAAAGTGGTGACAGGGAGAACTTTATGAGTTTGAGGCCAGGCTACATAGTGAGACACTGTGTCAAAACAGCAAATATATATATATATATATATATATATATATATATATATATATATATATATATATATATATAATCTAATTTTATTGTTGTTGTTTTTTTGTTTTTGTTTCATTAATCATTCATTTTGTTTATGGTTTGGGTTTTTTGTTTTTTTGTTTTTTGTTTTTTTTTGGTTTTTCGAGACAGGGTTTCTCTGTGTAGCCCTGGCTGTCATGGAACTCACTCTGTGGACCAGGCTGGCCTCGAACTCAGAAATCCTCCTGCCTCTGCCTCCCAAGTGCTGGGATTAAAGGCTTGTGCCACCACTGACTGGAAGATTAGGGTTTTTTTAAGACAGGTTTCTTTGTATAACCCTAGATGTCCTGGAACTAGCTCTGTATACCAGGCTGGCCTTGAACTCACAAAGATCTGTCTGCCTCTGCTGAGTACAGGGATTAAAGGAAAGTACTATTACAGCCCAGCTTAAAATATCTAATTTTTATAAGCAAAATAATGATATAATGTAACAATTATATATTATATAATTATATATAATAATGTAGTGGAACACACCTGCAGGTCCATACCTGGGAGGGCAGGCAGGAAACCGTCAAGTTTGAGGCTAGCTTGAGCTCCACAGTATAATCCTGTCCTGTCTCAAAGGGAGGAAGTCGGGGGAGGGTGGGGAAAGGAAAAGGAGGAAGTAACAGAGGGAGACAGGAGGTGGAAGATCCAGGGATGGTGGTACATGCCTGCCTGTAGGTCCACCATCCAGGTGGCTTATGCATGATGTGGGTGCTGGGAACTGAACCCAGGTCCTCTGCAAAAGCAGCAAGTGCCTGTAACCACTGGGCCATCTCTTTAGACCCCTTGTGTGTGTGTTGTTTTGTTCTGTCTTGTTTTGTTTTTGAGACAGGACCTTGCCCTGTATGCCAGGTTGGCCTTGAGTTTGCAGCAATCCTCCAGCCTCAGTGTTGGGATTAATGACATGCACCACCAACACCCAACTAGAATCCCAATTGCTATGTATCCCAGGCTGGTCTTGAACTCACGGCAATCCCTGTCTCAATGTCCTGGGTGTCAGGATTATAGGTATGTACCACATGCCTCCTAACCACGTCTTAGATATACACAGAAGTCTGTGCATTCTGCGTGCACACACATATACAGATGAAATACAGAGGTCAAAGGAGAGCTTGGGGCCGGGCAGTGGTGGCGCACGCCTTTAGTCCCAGCACTTGGGAGGCAGAGGCAGGCAGATTTCTGAGTTCAAGGCCAGCCTGATTTACAGAGTTCCAGGACAGTCAGGGCTACACAGAGAAACCCTGTCTCGAAAAAAAACAAAACAAAACAAAACAAAAAGGAGAACTTGGGACTTGTTTCTCTGCCACCTCCATGTGGATCACAGGGGCTGAACGCAGGTTGCCTGGCTAGGCAGCAAGCACCATTACTCAATAAGCCATTTTCCTGGCCCTCCCTGGAGTTCTCAACCTTCCTGAATCCCATCAGCCTTTGAACAGCACTGGTGACAGCTGACCATTGCGCTCCTGGTCCCTACTCAACCCTCGCATATGTGAGCAGCTGAGCCTGTACTCACCGCACACCTGGACCTTTACCAAGCCGCTTCTCTTGACCACTCTGCCGATGCCCGCAGTACAGCTGTATTCCCCGCTGTCCCTCTCCTCAGCGATCTTGCTGAAATTCTGATACTGTGACAAGACCTTCTCCTCCTTCTGGATGGTGAAGTTGGCTACAGGTGTGCCCGAGACAGAACAGGACAGGTTCAACATCGCCCCTTGGTCCAGACGACTGGAGGAGAGCTCTAACTTCGGCTTGGGAAACAGCTCTGAAGAACACCAAGGGGGGAGGGGGAGGTGAAATGCATCTGGGTGTCTGGGTACCGCCTCAGTCCTCAGCTGGAGACACTTGTAGCCCCATTATTTTCAGCAGAATTAACCCTTAGGAACCTGTAAAAAATTTCCCTCTGCTTCTCATACACCTTCTCATGGCCTTAAAAGAGCCAGGTCTTGGGCTGGTGAGATGGCTCAGTGGATAAGAGCACCCGACTGCTCTTCCGAAGGTCCGGAGTTCAAATCCCAGCAACCACATGGTGGCTCATAACCATCCGTAACAAGATCTGACGCCCTNATGGTGGCTCATAACCATCCGTAACAAGATCTGACGCCCTCTTCTGGAGTGTCTGAAGATAGCTACAGTGTACTTACATATAATAAATAAATAAATCTGAAAAAAGTCTTAAAAAAAAAAAAAGAGCCAGGTCTTGCCGGGCAGTGATGGCGCACGCCTTTAATCCCAGCACTCGGGAGGCAAAGGCAGGCAGATTTCTGAATTCGAGGCCAGCCTGGTCTACAGAGTGAGTTCCAGGACAGCCAGGGCAACACACACACAAAAAAGAGCCAGAACTGCCTCTGACCTTGAGATCACTCTGCTGGTTCTTCCTGTATTTCCTATGAGGATCCACTCATCCATCCATTCATTTATTGAGACAGGGTCTCAAGAAGCCTAGGTTGGCCTTGAACTATGTAGCCAGGGATGGCCTTGAACTTCTGTTCCTCTCCCATCTCCACCTCCCAGGTGTTGGGACCACAAATGTGCACCACTGTGCGTGGCTTCCACAAGTGTTTACTGTAGGGAAGACCCTTTGCAAATGGAAAGATAACTGCATATAAGACAGGCTGTCTTCAAAGAACTTATATCTAATGCTCAATTCAGGAATGCTGTTTGCGGCAGAGCCCACAGAGAGGAAACTGAACTTCACCCTGGAGAGATTAAGGGAACAGTCCCTAGAAGGCAGATGCTCTAGGTGGTCACCTAGAGAAAGTATATTAGACAATATTTGCAAGTTCATGGGCTGCCGAGATGGCTCATTGGGTAAGAGCACTGACTGCTCTTCCAAAGGTCCTGAGTTCAAATCCCAGCAACCACATGGTGGCTCACAACCATCCATAATATAATCTGACACCCTCTTCTGGTGCATCTGAAGTCAGCTACAGTGTACTTATATATAATAATAAATAAATCTTTGGGCCAGAGCAAGCAGGAACTGAGTGAGCAGGGTTGACCAGAGCAAGCAGAGGTCCTAAAAGAAAAAATTCAATTTTCAACAACCACATGAAGGCTCACAACCATCTGTACAGCTACAGTGTACTCATATACATTAAATAAATAAATAAATAAATATTTTTAAAAATTTGCAAGTTCATTATGACAAGAAGAAATCGCCACCCACTGACAGGCCTGCTGAAGTCCTCAGTTCTTAGTAAGCAGCCCAGTATACAGAAGGATGTGTCATATATATGATTTTGATATGTATCGTATACATATATATATATATATATGTGTGTATACACACACACACATATACACACACATATATATATGTATATATATATATATATGATGGCTTTTTTCTCTAACAAGAGAATGTATACCTTATCAAGAGTTCTCCAAATGCTTGTCATCAATAATCCATGCTGGGCATGATGGGGCATGCTTTTGATCCCAGCACTCTCTGAGTTTTATATAGGGACCAGACTGGTCTACATAGGGGAGTTCTAAGGCTACATTATGAGAATGTCTCAAAAATTATGAATAAATAAATAAATAAATAGCTCACTAAACTGCACATGATGTCACACCCTACACCAGGAGGATCTGATATAGTGTGCTAATCCCCTAATTGATGAGTTGGCAATCTACCTACCTATTATAAGCCTGGGGGTGGTGGCTGTGGCCCTATGTTCAGAGCTTGACACAGGGATTTGGGAGAAACTACTGAACGAACAGAACGTTTGTATGAATGGAGATTTTCAACAGAAGAGAAGAGCTGACTCTGCTCTTGGAAACATTGTAACACAAGGCTCATCCCAATCCTCTGTCTAACCATAGTGCAAGTTAAGGACATAGAACTGAGCAGAAGAGGTAAGGTCTCTCATCCCCCAGCTGCTTACACTGTAACAGCTGAATGTGCACAGCGAATAGAACTGAGCAGAAGAGGTAAGGTCTCTCATCCCTCAGCTGCCTACACTGTAACAGCTGAATATGCCAGCGAACGAGAAGAGTACAGTAGTCTTCTAAGTATAAGTATTTTAGAGAGAAAGCCGGGAACTAGGGTTAGGAGACCTAGCACTCGGCAGTTCTTGCTATGGTGGAGCGTGCCTGGAGTCCTAGGGCATGCATGGAGGCGGCAGGGTCAAGAGTTCAAGGCCAAATTCCTCTACACAGTAAGTGAAAGGCTAGCCTCGGCTACAGGAGATCTTGTCTGTAAGAAAATGGAGGAAGGTGGAGAGATAGCTCAATAGTTAAAAGCACTTACTGTTCTTGCGGAAGACCTGGATTAGGTTCCCAGTACCTACATCAGACAACTCACAACTACCTGTAACTCCAGTTCCAAAGGCTCTGACATCCTCTGATCTCAGCCTCACACACACACACACACACACACACACACACACACACATACACGCATGGTAAATATAAATGCACACAGACATACATATAGTCTTTTTTCAAAATCTTTTTGTTTGGTTGGGTTTTTTGTTTGTTTGTTTTGTTTAGGTTTTTTTTTTGAGACAAGGTCTCACTATGTAGCTCTGGTTGGCCTGGAACTCACTATGTAGACCAGGGTGGCCTTGAACTCACAGAGATCTACCTGCTTCTACCTCCCAAGTGCTGGCATTATAGACATGTGAAACAGGTGTGTGCCAGCATACCTGTTAAAATCTTTTACAGGCTAGCTATGGTAGTGCATATCTTAAATCCTAGCACTTGAAAGACAGAGGCAGGTAGATTTCTGTGAGTTTGAGGCCAGCCTGATCTACAATGGGAGTTCCAGGATAGCAAGGACAGGTTTTTCAAGAGATACCCTGTCTTGAAAAACCTTGAAAAACCAAAAGAGAGAGAGACCGAGACAGAGAGAGACAGAGAGAGAGAAAGAGACTGAGACAGAAGAAAGAGAGAGAAAGAGAAAATACCTTTTTTTGAAACCTAACCCCTCCCCCAGCATAGCTGCAGCCATTTTGTTCCCACTGACTATTGCTGTAATATGCCTGCCAGTCATTGATGAAGAAATTATTCAGAGCAGGGTCATGCTGACCACATACCCTGCTATATTCTGTATGTCATGAGGTTGGTTGACCTTAGAAAAGTCCACAACTGTAAGCGTCACTTAGGACCCATCAAATTAAAGGTCAATGTGAACTGTTATGTCTAGAATGACTTGAGTCAGGGCCGACCACTGGGGAGCACTCTCAACACCTCGTATGTGCTCATTGGTGGGTTTTGTGGTCTTAGCCTTTATAAACTGACATAGAAAAAATGTTCAGGGTTGTAGACTCAGCCCCCAGATTCTGAACTTCAGCCCTGATTGACCAGTCTTTTAGGGTGTGTGTTCAGTACAGTCCTGTCTGACTGAGATCAGTGCTGGTATGGTTTGTGGGGTGACTCCTGGACCCCAACATCTTTCAGAAAAAGATTTGGGCTGGGGTTTGGGCTCAGCACTTCAGAGCACTGGTTACTCTTGCAAAGGACCCAGGTTCAATTCCCAGCACCAATTTGGTGACTTCCAACTGTAACTCCAGTTCTAGGTCAGCCCTATACCCTATTCTGGCCCTCATGGACACCAAGCCTACAAGTGGTGCACAGACCTACAAGCAGACAAAGCATCCACACACATAAAATAAAATTTAAAAAAATATGTAAAGAGGTCATGAAGAAGAGTTTGGCTCAGAGGAAAGACAATACAGACACTGCAGAGATATTAGCCAATGCTCACTTGAATGCAGACCACAGCTATCTCATTTAAACAGACACGTGATGGTCCGAATAAGGTGGGTACCATCACATCCCCATTGTGTCTCACACAGATGGGGCAGGTTCAAGAGTTCAGCCAAGGGCACAGAAGTACCGAGCAGCAGGATTGAGTCAGCACCAGCACCTGAACGAATGTATAGCCAGTATAGCCGACTGCTATGCATTGAATCCTTCCCACAAGCCCCAGCACCCAGCATGCATACACCCAAGACAACCCGGAACAGAAAAGGCATCACACTCACTGGCCAGGGTCTCACTAGATAGCTCAGGCTGGCCTTGAACTCATGATCCTCCTATCTCAGCCCCCCCCATCCCCCAAATGCTGCCATTATAGACATGAGGTATGCCTAGCCACAATTGCCTCTGGAGCGCCCGCCGCCTGCCCGCCCTCGGCGGCAGTCCTACCTGTTATGTTGACCATGATGCTACTGGCCTTGGAGATGCGGTTTGATTCCACTTTGCAGGTGTAGTGTCCACTGTACTCGACCAAGGCCATGACTGAATAGACAGCTTCACTGCCTTGCTTGGAGGTGGCTACAATCGCCTTGTCTTTTTGGATTATAATTTCTGGAAACTCCCGGACCAAGTGTGTCACTTGAACTTTGCACCTAATGTGTAGCTGGTCCCCTTCTATGATCATCCCAGGAGGCTCGATTTGAAACCTGGGAGTAGAGAAGGACTCTACAAGAAAGACGACAAGCCAGTCAGACTCGAGTTCAAAACTGGGCACTTTCTACTCTATTCTCTGGGTGGGCAGAGCCCTGCCTGTGTATGGGGGCGTAGTGTCTGGTGCATGTGTGTGTGTGGAGGCAGGAAGAACAGCAAGTATGCTGAGCCTGAGCCATCTCTCTAGCCTCCTTTGCTGTGGTTTTTTATGAGACATACTCTCTTATTGGCTTGGGGCTCAATAACTAGGCTGACGCTGAGTAGCCAATGAGTATCAGGAACCTGTCTCTGGCTCTCTAGGGCTGGGATTACAAACGTGCACCACCAGACCCGGCTTTACATGGGTTTGGGGCATCAAACTCACTTTACTTTCTGAGCCATCTCCCTAGCTCCTTTTTCAATCTTTTGGCTCCCCTTCCTTGTGGCCCCTCCCCCAATGGACATAGGTTTTCCCAAATGCTGGTCAAACATCCCACCACATGTTTGCATCTCTAGTTCCCTTATTCTTTTCAGTTAATGATATTTATTTATTTGGCTCATGGAAGAAAGAGTTGAGCTGGGTGTGGTGGCGCACGCCTTTAATCCCAGCACTCGGGAGGCAGAGGCAGGCGGATTTCTGAGTTCGAGACCAGCCTGGCGTGTGCCACCACTGCCTGGCTGAGGGTGAGTCTTGAGCCCCTGATCCCCCTACCTGTACCTCACAGGATTACAGCCCGTGCTACCAAGCTTATAATTATGGGAACAAGCACCCCTTAAAGGAGGTGCAGATTCTCCAGTTCTGGGCTCCTTTTGGCTACATGTAACCCGTCACTACAAAGGATGGTATAGAGGGCAGGATTCTGACCCTGCACGGTGACGTATTCACTCCTGATGAGTTCTGACTCCTGCACTCTGAATCCGGACAGGACCCCGGCTTGGCAGCGAAACACTAACACGTGGTCCTGCTCCTCAATGGGGAATTCCATGAGCACAAAGTTCTCGTTGGAGGTCTTGTCTCTCCTTCGCTTGACAAACTTTGTCCCCAGTTCTAATTTTTCAATTTTAAAAAAGATCGGTGGCTTTTCTTCTTGCAAGGAACAATTGACTGTCACGACCCCGCCCTCTGTCACCTCCTTTTTGTCCAGTGTCACCTTGGGCTTGGATACACCTTTGGAGAATGAGAAAGTACAGTTAGGATCAGTTCCAAATAATGGCCCATTCTCCCTCATCTGTCCCGGTGGCTGATCGGCATCAGGGCCCTTTATTCTCTGAAGATTCAGTCTTACCTACCCCAGGGGATCTGTGTGCCTGGCACAGTAGCGTACAGTTTAAAGATATAATGCAATGGTGTTCTCAACGGTTTGCGATCCCCTTCAGAAGGTGGTGCAACTAGATTCCCAACTGGTACAGTTTAAAAAGGAAAAAGCCAGGTGTGGTGATGCACACCTTTTCATTCTCATTCTTAGGAAGCAGAAACAGGCAGAGCTCTCTGAGTTCGAGGCCAGCCTGGTCTACATAGTGA
The DNA here is from genome assembly GCF_900095145.1 of Mus pahari. NCBI lineage: Eukaryota > Metazoa > Chordata > Mammalia > Rodentia > Muridae > Mus > Mus pahari. Next base: position 74,025,120 of record NC_034603.1, read on the forward strand.
GTTCAAGGACAGCCAGGGCTACATAGTGAGACTTTGTCTCAAAAAAAAAAAAAAAAAGTCAGTATTTAATTATGTATGTTACTTCAGCTGATGCTTTCACTGACTATATGCGTGTGTGTGTGTGTGTGTGTTGTGTGTGTGTGTACCTCCATGTGGAGGCCATATCTTCCTCAGCTGCTCTCCACCTTACAGTTTGAGATGGATCTCTCACTGAGTTTGTATGTCACTCATTCAGTTAGGTTGAATGCCCAGCAAACCACAGGGATCTTCCTGTCTGTCCACACCCCGAGTTGCAGGATTACAGGCACGTTCCGGGCCGTGGGTACTGGGCGTCTGCACACTCGTGTCTTTTGTCTCAGTGGAAAGCTTTGTACAGATTGGGCTCTCCCTGGCCTGTTGTAACTTATTGAATGCCTACCTCAAGCCCTGGTCTTCACCCAGGATATGAAAAATAGGCCAGTGGTCATTGTTGTCGCCATTGTTTTGAGACAGGGTTTCTCTGTGTAGCCCTGGCTGTCCTGCAGCTTGCTCTGTGGACCAGGCTGGCCTCAGACTCGGAAAGATCCGCCTGCCTCTGCCTCCCAAGTGCTGGGATTAAAGGCGTATGCTTTCCAACAACCTCTGCCTGCCTGGAAATAGGCCAAATTTAATCTAGCCCCAAAGAGCAGATAGATGGAGGGGGGGGGTGCGCAGGGGGAACAGATGTTTCACAACAACTAAGACACAGCCTGGGAAATGCTTTATGAGGTGGCGTCACCCCAGGAAGAGAGTAAATTTGCCCAGACTAAGATGGCACAACATTACGAGGTCACCTCGTGGGTTGCCCACTCTGGCCTGTGTTGTTCACCACGGCCTAAGGACTGTACCTCAAACGGCTGAACACCAACGGACGGGAAACCGCCCTTAATCACTCCGAGTCCCCGACTGACTACCTTTATCTTCACTTCGTCTCTGCGGATTCTAGAGTTTAATGTTCTTGTTAGAGTTTACTTATTATTTGTTTGGCGTCTGTGTGGTCCCAAGAGTACAATGGCGTAGGTGTGGAGGTCATGGGACACTACGGGAGTCAGTCCTCTCCTTCTGCCATGGGGGTCCAGGGGGTTGAATGACGCTCAGCAGGCTTGAGAGCAGTGGCTTTGACCTCCCAGGTACCTCTGTGGCCCCTGGAGTTTAGAATGGCTGTCGGACTTATCCAGATGGCGGCTTAGGGAGAAGCTTCAGCCTAGTGGGTTTAGTTCTGCTTTTCCAGACAGGGTTTCTCTGTGTAGCTTGGTTATCCTAGAACTCACTCCGTCGACCAGGCCATCTTGAATTCACAGACTTACCTGCCTCTGCTTCCAGAGTACTGGGATTAAAGGTGTGTACCACGAGGGTTTGGTTCATGTGACAAAACCACGCTGTCTGTCACTCTCACAGAGGAGCATAAACACTGTAAGGACTGGTGCCCTGGGAGAAATCAACTCTGTTGAGAAAGTGCTAGAAGAAACTCTGTAGCAGGGTGTGGAGTCGCACACCTGTAACGCCAGAGCATGCGCAGGAGACTGAAGCCAGCTCGGGCTGTAACGCATGTAAGAGCATGCGCAGGAGACTGAAGCCAGCTCCGGCTGTGGGGAGACCGTGTTTCAGAGAGGGAGTGGTGAGATGTAGTCTGTTACTTAAGGAGGATGGGGAAGGGTGTTCCCAAGGCCCTGATATCATCCCAAAGGAGGAAGTCCTGCCCTCACACAGCGGAAGTTTCTAAAGCCTACAGTTTCAGGTCAGGATGCCAGGTAGTGAACAGGAAAGGTGGAGCTTAACAGAGAAGGAAACCAGCGTCACTGGCATGTCACTGGCATCACCGTGAGTGGCATGACCAGCGTCACCAACATGAGCATCATCACCAGCCTGCTATTCTGCTTGCGGACTCACCATGCACCTTCACCTCGTACTCAATCGTGGTTTTTTCCTTGTTGTTCAGGATCACGGTGCATTTGTACTTCCCGGAGTGGAAGACCCGCACCTGAGGAATGACATAGCTCTCGGTGTGCTCCCCGGACGTGACGTTATAAACCATCGCATCGTCCTTATAGAACAGCACCCGGTGCTGAGACCTGGTTTTCGAGGTGGTGCTGATGTCCACAAGGCACTGCAGGGTCAGTTGCTGCCCATTCGCCACCTCCCACGATGGCAGGCTTTCCATATGGATGCTGTTGATGGTGAAGGCTGAGGCAAAACAGGATGGCGGACACTGTTACCTCAGAAACAGCATCGTTCAGAGACACAGACCCACGCATACACTAGACACCACACATATGTATACCATACCACACACATACCCCCTTCACACACACACCACACCACACACATACCTCCCTTACACACACATACCACACACATATACACACACACCATACATACACCACACACACACACATACACCATACCACATACTACATATCACATACACACACATACCATACACCCATATACACACAATACACACCACATACATCACATACATATATACACCATACATACCACACACACACACACACACACCACATAAATATACCACACATACATACACACACCATACACATACCCCCCCACACACACACACACAAAATAAGTTTTGTTTTTTTTTTTGGTTTTTTGAGACAGGGTTTCTCTGTGTAGCCCTGGCTGTTCTGGAACTCATTTTGTAGACCAGGCTGGCCTTGAACTCAGAAATCCGCCTGCCTCTGCCTCCCAAGTGCTGGGATTATAATTTTTTTTTAAAAAAGGAGTTATTTCTTAAGTTGTTGTGGCCAGGAAGCATGTAATACTGTGTACACAGGACACAGTAGTTGCTTAATAAACAGTGACTCTCTGTCCTAAAGTCAGACATGCCCAGGAATGTTCACCCATGGTTCTAATTGTCCCTGTTTCTCTCCCCTCCTACACCTCTTCTTCTGTCCTTTCCTCCTCTTCCTTTCCCCGCACCCCCACCCCAATACCCCTGTCTGTCCTAGAACTCACTCCAGAGACCAGGCTGGCCATGAACTCAGAGATTCCCCTGCCTCGACTTCCCTAGTGCTGAGATTAAAGGTGTGTGCCACCATACTAGACAGCTTCCTTTGCCTTATTTTGTATCTCTTATCTTCTTAACATTTAAAAATGCTTTCTCTGGTAACTGTTTTCAAGACCCTGTGAAAAAATACAAATCACACCTCACAAAATTAAGGCACAGTATTGGTCAGATGCAGGGCTAACATCTGTAAGTCCTAGCATTTAGAAGGCTAAGGCAGGAATGAGCTCAAGGCCAGTTCAGGTTCCAGAGAGAGAGAGACTGAGTCTCAAGTTTAAAAATTTAAATGAGAGAGAGAGAGAGAGAGAGAGAGAGAGAGAGAGAGAGAGAGAGAGAGAGAGAGCTAGCTGTAGGCTTATAGCAAATTCAAGGTCAACCTAGGTTACACAGTGAAGTTTAAAATCTAAAATAGACAGACAGGCAGACAGATAGACAGACAGACAAGTAGATGTGTTGAGGGAGGTCTGGGGATGCATTTTAGGGGTTGGGTGTTTGCCTAGCATGGAAAATGGCCTGGGTCCAATCCCTAGTACCACAAACAAAGATGGACATATAGGTCAGAGATCGTGTATGTGTGCTGTGATTTCAGAAAGCACCTTAGGGGGAAAAGAACAGGATTTAAAGGACAGTCATTACCTGAAATAGATGTATGTAGGCAAAAACAATAAACTCCCAGTGTTGTGGCCAGCAGGTGTTTGTCATTTAGGGAGTGGCCTCAGAGTGTGGGATGTAAAACCATGTCAGGAATTTTGATAAGGTAGAGCAGGTTGAGACCCGGAGACTCGGTAGGCACACACAGGAGACTAAGGTGACGTCCCGCTCCCTGCCAGACTCCTGGCCTGGAACACTTGCCAGCTCCTCACAGAAAAGAAACATGTCTAATGGTCACCTAGGCCAAAAACAGAGTTCTCTATGCTAATGAGGTACCTAGAGGCCCAGAGGGCTTAGCCAATAAGCTTCCCTTCCCAGACATTCCTTCCTGTAAAAGGTATTGAATCTCAGGTCCACCCAGAGAACTGGGTATGGTATATTATGTACCGTTTTTTGGTTTTTTTTGTTTTTTGTTTTTTTTTTTGTTTTTTGCCATGAAGGAACAATAGACTGTTTAGAACCACAGACCTGTCTCTTCCTTCAAGCTCCAACTCGGGGAGCCATGGAGAAGACATTTGACTATGAAAGCACAGCCTAATTCTACCACAGAAGGCCTCTCCGAGCTCCCAACCACAACTGCCACCAAGCCTGCCTCCACCAAGCCAAGGACAACACTTCGGGGATAAGCCAGTGCCCCCGCTAGACACTGTCCCCAGCCCGAGGGCCCCTGACTCAGTTCCCAGCTCCTCCCTGATTCCCCATGGCACCTGGATGTCTAAGAGTCAGAAAACCCCCTCAGCCAGCCCCTGCCTGCCCCACCCGAGAGCGATGTCTCTGAGCTTCGCTACAGCCCGGCACCCGCCCTAGCACCGGAATGGGATACGTGCAGGCAAACTCTCCACGTTCCGCCTCCCCAAGAGGTTGTGCCCAATGGCAGAGGATCCACATCCGAGGTGTCGCGGGATGGGGAAGACTTGGAACCGAGTTTATTTTATTGTATTCTTTAGGCAGAGTTTGATGTAGCCTAGCGCTTCCTCTAAATCATTGTACAGCTGAGGCTAACTGAACTTCTGGTCTTCCTGCCTCCGCCGCCTAAGCCAGTGGCTCTCATCCTTCCTAATACTGGGACTTCCATACAGTTCTTCATGCTGTGGTGACCCCACCACCACCGCCATAAGGTTACGTTCCTTATTATTTAATAACTGTAATTTTGCTACTGTTACGAATCGTAATGTAAATATCTGATATGCAAGGATATCTGATATGCGACCTCCGAAGGGGTCTTTCTTGACCCCACAGGTTGAGAACCGGTGTCCTAAATGAGGGGGTCGAGGTGTGCGTCACTAGACCAGGTTAACAGAGACACGGATGGAGGAGTACACCCTTACACATAAAATAGACAAACCTTAAAAAAAAAAAAAAAAAAAAAAAAACTAGAGACAATTTTATTTTTAGATAATTTAAAGCTGAGCATAGTGACCGACTCACACCTGTAATCCCACATGGGAAACTGAGGCAGGAGGTTACCTGTGATCACAAAGCATAGGGGCACACATAAGGAAACCTAAGAGGGAGCTCCTCTCACACATAGGGTGACTGACACCTTCAAGCCTAGCAGCTGACCAGGGTAAACCCAGAATGGCTGTGGCTATGAGAAATTCAAAGACTGGAGATGGTGGGAGGTATCGGGTGTTAGGTACCAGGTACTGCTAGGCAAGTGAGGCTAGGTAAGGGGTGAGGCATCGCTGGAGTTAGACTGTGGGGTCCCAAGGCTATGTACACTGCCTAGACATGCTGGCTCAGAGCAGGGAGGAAGCTGTCCTGCTCCTGATGGTCTACGGATGAGACTTTTGGGGTTTGGATGAATTTTGATCTCACTCTTGCTCCGGAAGAGCTCGGCAGGTCACATGGTTTTCAGGGCCCCACAGTGGGTGAGGGTTTGTTTGAGAAGGTGTGTCACTGGGGATGGGCTTTGAGGTCTCCGATGCTCAAGCCAAGCCCAGTGGCCCACTCTCTCTTCTTGCTGCCAGTGGATGCTGATGTAGAACTCTCAGGTACCTGTCCAGCACCCAGCACACGTGCCTGTGTGCAGCCTGGCTTCCTGCCATGATTATAATGGGCCAGACTTCTGAACTTTAAGCCAGACCCAATTGAATGTTTTCCTTCATACAAGTCACCATGGTCACGGTGTCTCATTGCAGTGATAAACTCTGACAAGACAGGTACAGAGAAGTTGTGCCAGCTAAACATAAGAGTTCCGTGGCGCCGGGCCTGGTGGCGCAGGCCTTTAATCCCAGCACTCGGGAGGCAGAGGCAGGCAGATTTCTGAGTTCGAGGCCAGCCTGGTCTACCAAGTGAGTACCAGGACAGCCAGAGCTATACAGAGAAACCCTGTCTCGAAAAACCAAAAAAAAAAAAAAAAAAAAAAGAGTTCCGTGGCTTAGATAAGGCTCTCTAAAAGTTCATAGGCCATGACCACCATGTATGTTTAGGTGGTCTAAATCGCCTCATTAACAAACCAGGAAAAGACATCCAGGAGTTGTGATTACATCACCTTGCCACACCCTCACCAACTGTGCTAGATTGACTGAGGAAAGGCGTCTGGGTTGAATTTTGTCTCCTTACTAGATCCACGCGTTAAATCCTAACCTCCAGTCTTTTCAAATGTGACTATGTGGATTTCAGGCCTTTACTGAGACCATTACATTAAATTAAAATGAGACCCGTATCGTGGACTCTAAATCCGCTAGGTCTGTGTTCCTGTCTTGCAAAAACAGATCCCATGTGAAGACGTGGCTGAGGCAAGGGGATTGCTGTGAATTTGACTGGGACCAGTCTGGCTATATACTAGATCGAATCTTTAAAAAGGGCAGGAAAGGGGGCTGGTGAGATGGCTCAGTGGATAAGAGCACCCGACTGCTCTTCCGAAGGTCCGGAGTTCAAATCCCAGCAACCACATGGTGGCTCACAACCATCCGTAACAAGATCTGACTCCCTCTTCTGGAATGTCTGAAGACAGCTACAGTGCACTTACATAATCACTTAAATAAATAAATCTTTAAAAAATAAATAAATAAATAAATAAATAAATAAATAAATCTTTAAAAAAAATAAAAAATAAAAAGGGCAGGAAAAAGGTCAGTCATTCCGGATCAGGAGCGACCTCAGAAGCCAGACTTGTCAGGCACTTTGATCTTAGAAGCAATAAGTTTCTCTTTACTTTCTCAGCCCCTGGTGTTTGCTATGTTAGCCTAAACAGACTAACAAGGATGGGCAGAGCTATGTGTGGGGGCTCATGCAGGTAAATGTAGCTCTCAGGAGACTGTAGCAAGACTATGACTGTGAACTCAAGGGCTTGAGCTACAAAGTAAAACCCTGCCTGGCTGGGGACACAGTTGATAGAATGCGTCCTTAGCATCCCTGATGAAGCCCAGGGTACAACCCCCAGCACTACATTTAAAACGAAAAAGGCCAGTGTGAGGGCTCACCAGGCAAAGGCATCTGCCACCAAGCATGACGACCTGAGTTCAATCCCTGGCACCCAGTGGTGGAAGGAGAGGTTCCACGCCATCAAGTTATCCCCTGATCTTATGTGTGGAATGGCTGTCCTCCTCCAAACGAATTTTTAAAAAACGTAAAGAAGAAACCAACACCCTGTCTACATACACACATAGACACATAGACACACACACACACACACACACACACACACACAGCTTGATATAATGGTAAACAAATGAACAGAGCCCCACCATCACCCCCCCTGTCCCCAACAAACAAAACCCAACAATCTCAAAATTGTCTTAGAAGAGGGCATGATTCTATCTGCTTGTCATGTGTGAGCCCTGGGTTCCGCTCCAGCACCAGGAAGAGATAGACGGAAATAAAACCTGAGAGCTAGGCCAGTGAGCGTAGCTGACTCATTGCGAGACTCGGAATCCTCAGAAGCCACCAACGGACTTTGGTTGTCTCCCAAAAGTTCTCTAATTTCAATGAACTACTACTGGTGTGGTTGAGGGAGGAAGATCAGGAGTTCAAGGTCAGCAGTGGGCTATGTAGCAAGTCTGAGGCTAGCCTGGCCTATATACTGAGACCCTGCCTCAAAAAACAAAACAAAAACAAACAAACAAAAAAAAACACCGCCAACAAAAACACATAAAGCCGGCCAGGGCTCAGTGGGAGAAGTCGTAGGCCAGACGGGATATATAATGAGCCCCTGGTGGGTTTTTTTTTTTTTTGGGGGGGGGGTGTTGTTGTTGTTGTTGTTATTTAAATAGAGCAACTATTTGGAGGTTCCAATTACTTTGGTACCAACTTCTCAAAGCAGAGATGACTGTTCATGCCGTTTGCTTTTTGTGAAGGTCTTGGGGTTTATGTCCTCCAAAAGGTTACATGAATATAAACAGGGAAAAGATGAAATTATGCTATACTATATACTGTGAATTTTCATACACACATAAAATAGAGAAATCCAGAAACGACCCAGTAAGACATTCTCAAGACTTGACCTCTTAGCAGGAAATGAGCGGCCACAGGCTACCTCTGCGGTGGGCAGGGTAGTTAGTTACTTAACCCACAGTTGTTAGCAGTGGGTCCCACTCAGCCCAGGCTTGCATCCCGTCTGGAGTGGAGGATGACCCAGAGTTTTTTATCCTCCTGGCTTCTGGGTGGGGCTACCACCCTTGGCTTATGAGATGCTGAGGAGTGAGCCTATGACTTCAAGTGTAGCATACTAGGCAAGCATCACATCCTCTGGAGACACAGCGTCGTTCTTAGCACCGGGGAAAACACCTGGGAAATGGTACCTGGGGTCTATCTGTCACAGAATAAATGGGAGGTTTAAAGCGTCATCTCTTCTCTGTTTCTAGACATGTATTTCATGCAGAACAACTTGTAACAACATAATATCCAAACTGGGGATGTAGATCAGCAGTAGACCACATGTCTAGCATGCATAATAAAGTCCTCAGCTCAGACCCCAGGACTGCCAGAAATAATAAACTGATAAGTTCTCTAGGCTCCCAGGTCTGTTCACACTGTGTGGCCTCTTCCCTAGTTATGGGCTACAGTGCAGACGGCATCCTGAACAAGCTGCTTTTAGCTTGGTAGGTGTCTTAGTCAGGGTTTCTATTCCTGCACAAACATCACGACCAAGAAGCAAGTTGGGGAGGAAAGGGTTTATTCAGCTTACATTTTCATACTGCTGTTAATCACCAAAGGATGCAGGACTGGAACTCAAGCAGGTCAGAAAGCAGGAGCTGATGCAGAGGCCATGGAGGGATGTTCTTTACTGGCTTGCCTCCCCTGGCTTGCTCAGTCCACTCTCTTATAGAACCCAAGACTACCAGCCCAGAGATGGCACCACGCACAAGGGAACCTCCCCCCTTGATCACTAATTGAAAAAATGCCTTACAGCTGGATCTCATGGAGGCATTTCCCCAACTGAAGCTCCTTTCTCTGTGATAACTCCAGCTGTGTCAAGTTGACACAAAACTATCCAGTACAGTAGGGTTGAGAGGAGTTGATGTTGTTGCTACTATTTGGTTTTTTTGAGACAGGGTTTCTCTGTGTATATCTGCACCTAGAATTCACTCTGTAGACCAGACTGGCTTCCAACTCAGAGATCTGCCTGCCGTTGTCTCCTGAGTGCTGGGATTAAAGGTGTGTGCCACTAAGCCTGGCTATTTGGAAGTTGTTTTGTTTGTTTGTTTGTTTGTTAACTCCTGTAGTCTTTCTGCCTTTATTTGTTGAAATGGGAATGCTAACACATCTGCTTTTCTTGGGAATTGTTTTTTTCTTGGTGCTAGGAAATCGAAGCCAGCGCTCTTCGAATGCCAGGCAAGCACTCGGCCACTGAGCCACACCTCACCCAGCCCCACTCCCCTACCTCCGTATTTTTATCTTGGATGTTGACTGGGGCAAGGTGACCATGTAATGAAGAACCCTGGACCTCATGAATAATCCCTTCTCCCTTTCACACTCCAGGACAACTATAGGAAACACTACAGGGGCCTCTCCAGGCCAGGCTCTGTCCCCGGTGCTGATTGGGTCAGTGACACGCCCCTCCCCCAACCTCATAATAGATGCAAAAGAATTAAGTTCAAACAAAACATTATATACTGTTCATACTATTCTTTGTTTTTTATCACATGTATGAGTGTAGTCTGCATAAGGGTTTAGTACATTAACGCAGAGTTCAAGGAGGTTAAAAAGGAGTGCCCAGTTCCCTGAAGCTAGAGTTATGGGCAGTTGTAGCTGCTCAACATGGCTGCTGGGCACCCCTCCTCTGCAAACACAGTAAGAACTCTTAACTCTTGTGCCATTTCTATCTTCCCTTCCCTTACTGTCAATCCAACCAGGCCAGTTCATCAGCTGGAATCCCAGGAACGCTTCCCCAAAGGGAACTCGGTTCCACCTAAATAAAGACAAACTACAAGAGACTGGTCTTTCTTTGAAAGGAAGTCTCCGGCCTCCAGGCAGCTGTGAGCAGCTATTTGAAGCATCCTACCCCATGGCCGGGACCTTGTCATTTCCCTCCTTTTCTATTTCCTCTTCCCCCTGATAGCCATCAAAGTCTGGAAGAGGATACCCTGAGCATTCAGCCTCCGAGGCCCCCACGCTCACACACTGCCTCGCTGCTGCCCGCTACCCCCATTGCAGAAGGCATGGCTTTCTCTCCCCTTCATTCCCTTGAAGTTTTATAGCTTGGCTGTTCTGTTGTTCTTCTCAAACTCTAACTGTCCTCTAGGTTTAACCAAAACCAAAAAACTTCAATTAAAGCACCAAGTGTGGCTTTTTGTTGTTGTTTTTGAGGGAGGGACTCACTACCCTGGCTGTCTTGGAAATGGTAAGGTAGATCAGTCTAGCCTCGAATTCACAGAAATCCACCTGTTTCTGCCTCTTAAGTGCTGGGGTTAAGAGATGTGCCACCAAACTTGGCATGTGTGGCTTTTTTTTTTAAGATTTATTTATTTTATGTATATGTATATGTATATGTATATGTACACTGTAGCTGTCTTCAAACACATCAGAAGAGGGCATCAGATCCCATTACAGATGGTTGTGAGCCACCATGCGGTTGCTGCGGATTGAACTCAGGACCTCTGGAAGAGCAGTCAGCTTTCTTAACCGCTGAGCCATCTCTCCAGCCCATGCATGGCTTTTGTAAGGAGGGTGGTGTCGACACGGGTGAGTTCTCTGACACACATCTGCTCGTGTAGTACACACCTAGATCACTGGGAGGAACCTCATGTCGCCACCCAGCCAGCAGGAGTATCACAGAACAGAAGAGGGGGAAACCTTGAAGAAAACTCAAGGGGCCAAGTGCCATGGCACACACCTCTAATTCTAGTACTCAGGAAGCAGAGAAAAAAGAACTACCGAGAGCTTGAGGCCACTCTGGTCTACAGTGCAAATTCCAGGCCAGGCAGGATTACACACTGAAACCCTGCCTTAAGGGGAGATAGGGGTGTGGGGCGAGAGAAATGGCTCCGTGATTAAGAGCACTTGTTCTTGGAGAACTAGAGTTCCATGCACTGACATGGCAGCTCACGACTGTCTGATACACATACACATGAAAAACAAATAAATAAAAATAAAAAGCAGGCCATTGAGACAGCTTAGCAAGCAAAGGTATTTACTGCTGTGCCTGTGTTTGGGGAATCCCAGGACCCACCGGGTAGGAGAGAACTCCTGCAAGTTGTCCTCTGACCTCTAAAAGCACCTCACGGACTGCACACAAGCTCAGGCACACACACTGAATAAACATGCATTCAAAATTTTAAATAAAGAAAATTTCCAAAATGAGTCAGGCCAAGCCCTAACAGAGAACACAACCAGCTTCGACATCATGGCAGACGCTCTGCCCTAGACAGCCTCTAAAACAGCCCTGTTACGTCTCCCACATGACACTGGGCTATCACAGGACTGTCTCCTCCAGTGGAGCCAGGACACTCCTCCTGATGCTAGTTACAGACGGGTACAGCTTCCATCTAGTCAAGCTCTCTCTCCTTCAGGACCTCAGCCCTGAGCCAAAAGTCACGTCTCACAGGAGCAGCTAAGAAGGGGGTGACGAACGGAGGCCTTCAATGCAGCCACAAGAGTCAGCTCGAAAGCAGACACCCAGGCTTAGTCAGCCTTCGTGGAATAACTTTGACCTTGGCCAAAAGGGTCATCATCACGAGAATGTGAGCCAGAGTCACCCACAAGACTGGGTGTCGTGCTGAATGAATACTGCTTCCAGCCAGAGTCTTGGACTAATTCAAGCTTTTTTTTTTTTTAATATTTGTTTATTTTAAGACCACCTAGCTATGTAGCTCAGGCTAGCCTTAAACTCTTCACTATCCTGCCTTGGTTTCCCAAGTACCGGGATAACAGCGTGAGCTGGCACACCCGTCTCCCAGCCCCTTTCATTTTCTGTTAACACAAAGATACTAAGTTTGGCTGGGCACTTCCCCCTCTGTAACCTTGGCATCCCAATAAAATCCAACCTCCCAGCCGGGCATGGTGGCGCACGCCTTTAATCCCAGCACTTGGGAGGCAGAGGCAGGTGGATTTCTGAGTTCGAGGCCAGCCTGGTCTACAGAGTTCCAGGACAACCAGGGCTACACAGAGAAACCCTGTCTCGAAAATCCAAAAATCCAACCTCCCAGATTTGGCTCTCCGAGGAAGCACCGCAATGACGATATGGTTTGTTTGTTTGAGACAGTGTTTCTCTGTGCTGTCCTGGAATAGTTCTATAGAGCGGACTGGCCATGAATCCACTAGGTAGCCAAGGATTAGGTTGGGTTTTGAACTTTATGGTTTTCCTGTGTCTATCTCCCAAGTCCTAGGGTATAGGCCTGTACCACCATGTGTGGTTTTAGGGATCAAAACCAGGGCACCACACGTGCCAGGTGAACTCTGAGGAATTACCCCCAGTCTTGCTCATTGGTTGCAAAATCAAGAAACGGGAAAATAATACACCCAGCAGATCTTGAGAATTCTCCACGTCTGTAAGACAGAATTCTTACTCCTCTCTATAAGAACATTCCCTCCGAGGAGGAGCACACTGAACTGCACAGAGGTCTATTCATGGCCTGGGGGCGGGGGGTCCGAGGCTCTCGGTGTGCACGGTGTTGGAGTGCACGGTGTTGGAAGTGTCCCACAGGCCTCCCGTCATGCGCAACGCCCTCTGCTCCTCCCATGTCCCTCATTAAGCCTCAAGCTGTTCAAAACAGTTAATGGCCAACAGGGCACAGAACAGCCTAAAGAGATCCAAGAGAGAAGGGTCTACTAACGGAGTTCCAGGACATCCAGGACTTCACAGAGAAACCCTGTGGGGTTTGTTTTGTTCTGTGTTTGTTCATTTGTTTGTTTGGGCAAGGTATCCGGGGGGGGGGGGGGGAGGAGGGGTCGGCACAATGCTAAACACGAACGGTTTAATGATGGAGCTTCCTTCCCAAATCAAGGTCCTCTTAGCAAACAAGATGAGGGCCCCCCCCCTGCCTCCCCCCACCAGCCACCTGGCCCTCAACCTGGAAATGACTCAGAGTGGTGGGGGAGGGGAAGAGGAACTACCCACCATTGTCAGGAAAATTACAGAGCTCCTTGGAAGCCCTGAGGCACTTCCTTGTTATCACAAGACTTGATGGCCCATCTGCCCTGGGGACTCTCAGTCTTTCTCCCTTGTTCACTTCAAGTTCTCAGCCACATGACATTTATCCAACAGTGCCTGGTACTGGATGTCCAGGAAAAATAAGAAACGACTCCCCGCCTTTAATCCCAGCACTCGGGAGGCAGAGGCAAGTGGATTTCTGAGTTCGAGGCCAGCCTGGTCTACAAAGTGAGTTCCAGGACAGGGCTATACAGAGAAACCCTGTCTCGAAAAAAAAAAAAACAAAAAAAAGAAAAAGAAAAAGAAAAGAAAAAAAAATGACTCCCACTGTCTGAGAGTGCAGGCTGGTAGATAATTGGCTATAGCTCAGTCATGTCAGTGATGCAGAGAGGAAGGGTGGATAATTGGATCATTGTGTCGATGACGCAGAGAGGAAGGGATTGCCCAGGAGTGGGCAAGGACTGTGTGCTGGATGTGCCGGGGATCGAGTCTCCAGAACACAGAACAGCAGGTATCAGAACAGGAGTGTACGACACCTGTGCACTCTGGGCGTGGCCAGTTCCAGGAGCAGAGTGTGGGAAAGAAGGGGTCAGGTGGGTCAGGATGATGGTAATGCCAGAAGTTACTGGAGTTCTAGAAAAATCACCATGGCCTCAGACTCCATGCCAGTGAGCAGCCAGTGGCAGTTCAGATGGAAGCGGTGAGGGAGGGGCAGGCAGGTGGGCTGAGCAAAGAGAGTTCGAGACTCTCCACGGAACCGAAAGGGCTTCATTTCTAGAGTGATGGAAACCTTCTAGAACTATGCAAGGCTGTAAGTACTCTAGATGTCAATCACGTATTTCAAAGGCAGGCAAAGGGTCACATACCTTTAATCCCAGCACTGAGGAGGCAGGGGGCAGGCGGATCTCTGAGTTCAAGGCCTGCCTGGCCTGCATAGCAAGTTCCAGGACAGCCAGGACTACATAGTGAGACCTTGCCTCAAAAATAAATAAATGACTTGAAAAATCAAAATAAATAAATAAATACACATTTTTTTAAAGTAAACTTTGGATTATAGTTTACAACAACTTTTCAATGCCTAATTTGATTGACTATAGGACCTGAAAAATAGAAGAAGGTTTCCTGGCTCTGATAATGTCAGGTAAAAGATAAGAGTGATAGCCGGGCGTGGTGGCGCACGCCTTTAATCCCAGCACTCGGGAGGCAGAGGCAGGCGGATTTCCGAATTCGAGGCCAGCCTGGTCTACAGAGTGAGTTCCAGGACAGCCAGGGCTATAGAGAAACCCTGCCTCGAAAAACCAAAAAAAAAAAAAAAAAAAAAAAAAAAAAGATAAGAGTGAAAAAACAAAGCCTTTGCTTCTGAGGGGAAATCTAAAGGCCTGGCAGGTAAATATACTGAGGGTCAGGAGAGAGACGGGCATGAGGGAGCCATGCTGAAGACAGAGACGGGCATGAGGGAGCCATGCTGAAGACAGAGACCTGCTATGGAGAAACTGTAACCCGGAGGTTCCAGAGACAGGAAAGGGGCTGGGCAGAACCAGTCTCCCCTGAGGGCAAGGAATGAAGGTTTACGAGGGAGAGAAAAACGGAAGGAAATCCTAAATCAGAAGAGCAGGATCCTGGTATGATTTTTACTCAAGGGCAGCAAAAGTTATGGGATGGAAAAGGCTTGGCATCAGGTGGTCTTTGGTGGAGCTGAGATTCCAGGCAGGGAGGCCATGACCAGAGGAAGCAGTGCTGGCCATTCTAAACTAGCCTCAGAGTTCCACTGAGTGTGGAAACAACTGGGGGGCCAGGAGTGGGGGTCCTTGAGGTGAAGGAGGGATAGACTCAGGCCCAGGTAGCCCAGCAGGGGCCTGGTCAGTCTGAGAGAATGTGCCTGTGCTCTGACACTAGGAGGGAGCCAGCAGGATGGGTGGGAAGGCAGATTAGCCAGTGGCCAGGACTAGGGGGGGAAGTCCAGGGAGTTCCCTCCAGGCAGAAGCAGGCTGAGGTTGACAAAAGAGTCAAGTGTGCCCAGAACCTGACTTGCAGAGTGGGGGGAAAATAAACTAGAAAAACTGTAAAACCTATATGTCACATACTCCATTCTGGGTAGCTGAGGAAGCAAGACACTGGCTGGCTGGCTTACCCCTAGGGTTGAACCCGCAGAGCTGGGTCTCAGTTGCCTAGATGGTAAAAAAATAAAAAATAAAAAATGTAGCAGGGATAGGAGGGGTCAGCAGGCGCCTCATTAGGCCTACCTCGTAGAGATGATGCAAGAAGGAAAAGGTTCTGTAAACTAATCAGGGGCCCTTCCCATCTCAAAGCCTCCAGGAACTCACAGGCTGCAATTCTTTTGTTCTAGTCTGTATAGGGATGTCAGCACCTAGTTTTTCCCTCCTCCTTCTCTTCCTCCCCCTCCTCTTCTTCCTCTTTCTCCTTCTTCTCCTCCTTCCTCTTTCTCTTGCTCCTCCTCCTCCTCTTTTTTTTTTTTTTTTTTTCATCTTCTGGTTCATTCTTCTTGGAGCTGGCTGACCTAGCAGTCCCCTTCTTCACAATTTTTTCTGTGTGTAACCCTGGCCGTTGAAGTATTTTACCCTCTGAACTTCCCCCTATACTAAAACAAGGGGTTCTGCGCAAGTCCTCCCAATGGCTCACACCCTGAGACAAGCGATAGGGCTCTAACAGGCACAACGTCAACAAATGATCAATCTGATTGAGGAAGACCTGATCTTGCTACAACAAACCAGTCACCCTACGAAATCAAATAGATACACTGTCTGCAGTGCTCTCCAGAACTTTGGGAGGACATAACGCTGCCTCCCAGAGCAAGGCACCTGGGCCCTCCCAGGGAAAGAAGGCAATTCTAAGCAAACCAACTCGGTCTACTGCGGGGGGGGGGGGGGGGAATGGTAAACAGTTCCTAGAAAGACTCCAACCGAGAGGAAGGGTAAGGAGTATTCGGACTCCTTGGGGCCACGGTCACCCCCTTGGCAGACTCGATCATTATGCTTATACTAACTTGGCTCTTTGGTCTCTGCCCTTTCAATTGTCTCACCTACTTCTTTCAAAGGGTCACTCAGCTCTTCGTAGCTAAAAACTACTAGCTGCTATCTCGCCTGGAAGGGACCTTAGTGTGTTCCTTCTACCACTGGGACTGTCACCCCACTCTAGCTGGAAGAAACCCTCACTCCCAAAACTACAACAACCCTCCCTCTGCACCCCCTGCCTTTGCTCACTCTTTCTTCCTTTCTTCCTCTCTCTCTCTCTCTCTCTCTCTCTCNCTCTCTCTCTCTCTCTCTCTCTCTCTCTCTCTCTCTCTCTCTCTCCCTTCCTTCCTTCCTTCCTTTCTTTTTTTCTGAGACAAGGTTTCTCTGTGTAATAGCCCTCCTTGGCTGTCCTGGAACCTGCTTTATATACCAGGCTGGCCTCCAACTCACAGAGATTCGCCTGCGTCTGCCTCCCGAATGCTGGGATTAAAGGTCTGCACCACCGTGCCCAACTCTACCCCTTCCTCTTTTTACCCTTTCATATTTGGGTATATATTATATAATAGCCTCAGGCCATGAGGAATTAAGTCAGGCTACACTGGGCAATAGTCCTAGCCATAAAGAATGGCTCCACCCCAGCCTGACTGGTCAGCTCCATCTGCAGAAGCAAGGTGCCCAAGTATCAAAAAGAACCCACTTTACTTCCAGTCCAACTACAAAAAAAATAACTGTAACTTCCTGATAGTAATGCATATACACACACACGCACACGCATACACACATCCCTACACCTGCATGTGCGCGCGCGCGCACACACACACACACACATCCCCAGACCCTCATCCTTCATCCCTGGGGAAGGTTGAGGCCCCTCCCAGTTCCAACAAAGCAACTTCAGTCTATTGCCTGCTTCTCTGGGTCATGTTTCTTACAGCTGGTGTCTTGTGAAGCAGAGAGAGAGAAACAGGGAGACAGAGACAGATGGGAGACAAGCTACGGGGATCTTGAGATGCAAGAACCCTCTAGGGCTGGCAGGACATAACCCAGACAGGAGACAGAGTGCTGGGATGTAGTTCAGTCGGTAGAGTTCTTGCCTCGCATGCTTAAAGCCCTGGATTTGACTCCCAGTGCTGCATAAACCTGGTGTGGTGTGTGCCTGGAATCTCAGCCCTTGGGAGAGGAAAGTAGGAGGACCAGAAAGTCATTGTCATCCTGAGCATCAGTGAGTTTCAGGTATATGGCACCCCGAGTGCAGAAGAGAGACGGGGTGGGGGTAGGGGGGCACAAAAGTGGTGCAGAACAAATAGGGCACAAATTTAAATTATAAAGGAGGGCTAGGAATGATTACCTGGATCATTGACTAATCCCTATAAACAGCGCAAATGATGCCTCTTCCCTTACTCCAATCTCATCTTTACCCCACCCAAGCCGCCATGGTTTCCATTTTATAGCCAGGTCTCAAGAAGCAAAGCCAAGCCTGCTGAGTGACACCAGGCTGGTGGCACACAACTGTGAACCCAGTATTGAGGAAGCTGAGGCAAGAGGAATTAGAGTTCATAGGCAGCCCTGGCTACACAGTGGGTTCAAGATGACCTGAGGGTACCAGTGTGAGACTCCGGTCTCCAACCAGACCAAGCTAGGCAAAGCCAAACACGAGTCCCAGAGAGATGTCTGGGTCCAGGGAGCGGAGAGCGTGGTGCTGACAAGCCCTGGCTGAGTCACGGCTTTCTGAGGCTCACCGAACCCACCCTTTAGTGGGGATGACTTGAAGATAATACAGTCTGTCTCCAGGTGTTGCCAAGGGACCGGAAGCCTTAAGGAAGCACACAGACTCACAGACCACAGCCCTCCCCATCCTGGGGCCACAGCTCCATCCCTGGCTCAACTCAGAGCTGTCACGTTCTTCAGCTCAAAAAAAGCCTGCAGCCCAGCATCCCTAGTTTTCCCACACTGGAATAATTTTTGACTGAGTGAGTGTAACCTGTGGCCTTCTTCCTGACCCACAGTCCCGGGGCTGGGCTGAGCCCTTTCCTTCAGGGTCTCCGACGGATGGAGCAAGAAAAATCCTCTTAATCAGAAAAATTCAGAGATTCCGAATCAGCTCTCAAGCGGATGACAGGTCTGACTTTAAGGACAGACAGAACCCTTCCCCACGTGCAAGGTCAGAAGAGCTCAGATAGGAGCGGGGCTTCCCAGGTGGGTGGGAAAGGGGGCATCTGGCTGGTCCTTTTAGTTATTCTCAGGAGAGAGGGAGTCCTGATACCCACTGTCCGCTCCTTCAGCCTCCATAGTCTGTCGAGTCAACGCTGTCTCATTTGCAAATTAAAACAAGTGAAAGGGGAAAAAAATAATATACGTTTTTAGTTTTTATTTTTGGGAGTCGGTTTTGTACTGTTTCATGTAGCTCAGGCTTCCCTCAAACTCCTATGTAGCCAAAGCTGGACTTCACTACTGATCTTTCTGTGTCTGTTTCCCCAGTACTGGGGTTAAAGACACCAAACCCAAGCAAATAAGGAGAAGAAGAGTTGGAAAGTAAACATTTAGAGGCGTAGTATGATGTAAAAAGAAATAGCGTATGACAGAAAGACCACAAACAAATAAGGAATCACCGGGGTTTTAAAAAAAATGCATCTCTCCCATTCCAACAAACAGAAACCCACCAAGATGTAAGACTGGTGTTCAGCAACTTTCTCCTATACCACTGTCTCTAAAACGCACTCTTTGAGCCTTGACTTAGAACAAGGTTTGGTTCTAAATGCCTATATACATATATATGTACATAAAGACAGAATCCACCTTAGAGTTTTCTTAGTTGTTTTAAACACCAACCCTAAGCAATCTGACAGGAGTTAATTTCAGAAAAGATACAAAGAAGGAAGCCATGTGAAAATACCGGGACTTACAGTTTTCCTCAGCCTGGAGGCTTGCATCTGGAAGAGAAAGAAAAAAGAAAACCAATCTGTTGATTTCACGAATTCAAGTCTCATGAAGACAGAAGAGAGAAGTAGGTTAGAAACTCACAGAGCGCCAGCGTGAGCCCCAGAGCCAGGAGCATCTTGTCTGCCGACTGAAGGCCCACCTCAGCTGAATCCTGAAAGACTTCTGCAGTCTGAGGCACACAGGCTAGTTCTGCCTTCCGGCCATGCCTCAGGGGCAGAATTCTCTTCCCCGCCACAGACCAGAAGCCTGCAGTGTGAAAAGCAGAAACAACTCTGACAGCCTCTCCAGGAGCGCAGAGACCAGCTCTGGTACTTGTCAGGTAATGGCGGCCATAGCTGGAAACCAAGAACAATGAGGTCTGGGCTGGCCTGATATCTCCTCAGGAAATGACTGGCCTTCCGGAGGGACCACTGAATCCAATGGCTTTGTCTAGAAGAGGAGAAAACAACAACAACCAAAAAAAAAAAAAAAAAAAAAAACCACAAAGGGCATTTGCCTCAAAGTTCTTGGGCTTCTAGCCTCATCTGGATTTGGGGACTTCTCCTGACAGGACAAGGTTTATTTCCCTCCCTTCAGCTTCCACCCAAAGGTGCTTTTGTGGGATACCCAGCAAGCCCTGCCTGCCTTTCCTGTGGGCTCCCTAGGGGGACTGTATCCATAGAGTGTAAATCTGGACCTCCTCTCCATCACTGTCCAGCTTCTCTGACAATGTGCAGTGCTTGTGAGGAACGCTACTGGTGACTCAGTAGAAAGAGGGATTTTCTTAAGCCTCTGCAGTGGGCCCTGATCACCGACTTAGTCACCAAAGGAGTCCCTTTGGCTATGTGTGTGTGTGTGTGTGTGTGTGTGTGTGTGTGTGTGTATACGTAGTGCACACTACTTTCTCCACCGCCAATTTTCAACCTTTTTGTTTCAACCTTTTTTATTAAACATTTATTTATTTATTTGTATATGTGGAAGTAGGGTAGAATGCATGTGTACCACTATGTGTTTGGGGGCGGGGGGGTCAGAGGTCAACTTGTAGAAAATCTCTCCTTCCATTATATGAGTTCCAGGATCAAACTTAGATCATCAAGCTCAACAGCTGGCACCTTTCCCCAGTGAACCGTCCTGTCCCCCTTTCAAATACTTCTGTACCTTCATGAGAGAATGAATGCGTTCTGCGGGAGGGGTGTCTGTGTGCCTGTGTGTGCTTGGAAGCCAGAAGAGGCGGCTGTCACGTTCTCCAGAGCTGATGGGATTTGAACTCCAGTCCTCACGATTGCTCTTAACTGCCGAGTCATCTCTCCAGTTCCCAGCTCACCCCTTCTCCCTCCTCCCAACACCCTCCTCCCCTACCATTGGGCTAACATTCCCTTCTCCCTCCTCCCGGCACCCTCCTCCCCTATAGCTGTCAGAGGGATCGAACCCAGGGTTTCAGGAATGCCTGACACATGCTCTATCAATGGGCTAACATTCCCTTCTCCCTCCCCCCGACACCCTCCTCCCCTACTATCGGGCTAACATTCCCTTCTCCCTCCCTTCATCTGTTTCGTCCGTCTTTATTCTGACCCAGGGAATGGCTAAATGGCAGGCTACCTTTAAACTAAACACAACCCTCCCATCACAGACAAACAACCGAGAGATTGCAGATGTGTGTAGCCTTGCCTCCTACGGAATTCTCTAGACTATAAATTGGTTTCTTTCCCTTTGATGTTTGAAAGGCAGACCCCAGGCCTCTGTTACCCAGCTCTTGCTCACCCCTTGCTTTCCCCTCTGCCTTGGAATCACACCACTTCCTTCTCCCTGAGCTCTGGTTGCTAACGGGTTAAGTTCCCAGAATGCATCACATGCCTTTCTCATTGCTGTTCGCCTTCCTCTCTTCTTTTCTGACTAATCATTACTCAATTTCTCCTTTCTCATCAATTCATCAATTTCTCTAGAAACGTCCCGACTCTTTCTCAGACTCAGCTGACTTCCTCCGCGTTCCTTCACCTCCCCAGACTTCTTCCTGTCAGACCCTTCCTACAGCCTGTAGCAGTGGCCTATTCTCTGCAGACAGACCAAGACCTCCCTGATGCCAGAGGAAGTGATTGGTTTTTGGTAGATCGAGAAGCATTGGTCAGGGAGCTAGAGAGATTGCTCAGTGGTTAGAGCATTTCTGCCGGGTTTGAGGACCAGAGCTTGCTTCCCAGCACCCATAGCAGATTGTTCATACTACCTGTAAATCAGGGGAGCCAGTGCCCCATACTAGCTTCTGAGAGTACCACCACACATGGCAGACACTCATGCACACACACACACACACACACATGTACATGTAAATAAAAATAAAGGGCTGGTTGTGGTGGCACACGCCGGTAGGATTTGCTGAAGGAGGCAGAGGCAGGAGGATCACGAGTTCGAGGCCAGCCTGGGCTACACATTTTGGGCTGGTGAGATGGCTCAGTGGGTAAGAGCACCCGACTGCTCTTCCGAAGGTCCGGAGTTCAAGTCCCAGCAACCACATGGTGGCTCACAACCATCCGTAATAAGATCTGACTCCCTCTTCTGGAGTGTCTGAAGACAGCTACAGTGTACTTATATATATAATAAATAAATAAATCTTTAACAAAAAAAAAAAAAAGAGCTGTGGCTGGTGAGATGGCTCAGTGGGTAAGAGCACACTCAGGAGTCAGAGGCCAGTGGATTTCTGAGTTCAAGGCCAGTCTGGTCTACAGAGCAAGTTGTAGGCCAGCCAGGGCTACACGGAAAAGCTCTCTCTTAGGGGAAAAAGCATAATAATAAATAGAAAAGCATTAGCCAGAGACCAGGGCTGCAGTTCTGGTAGGGTGCTGGCCCACCGTTGATCACCACAGAAGTCAGGTGTGGTGGCACACGTCTGCCACCCTATTTGGGAGCCTGATGCAAGAGGGTCAGAGGTTAAAGGTCATTCATGGCTACAGAGCGAGTTTAGGTACAGATTGAGGTTCAGAGGACCCTGCCTTAAAACAAACAAAACCACACCAGTCAGGGGTGGCGGCACACACCTTTAATTCCAGGGTTCTTGTGGTAGAGGTACACAGACCAATCCCTATGAATTGAAGGACAGTCTGGAGTTCAGGCCAGGGTCACATCATGAGACTATGTCCCAAAACAATACAAAAATTTAAAAAATAGACCCAAGGAGCAGTACTTTGATGCTTTTCCAGCTAGTTATAAATTACTGTACTGTCAGAATTTGACTATTTCTGCCTTAATGGTGTCTGCCTACCTGCTTGTCTGTCTGTCTCCCTTCATTTCTTCTTTCCTTCCTTCCTTCCTTCCTTCCTTCCTTCCTTCCTTCCTTCCTTCCTTCCTTCCTTCCTCCCTTCCTTCTTTCCTTCCTTCCTCCCCTCCCTCCTTCCCTTCCTTCTTTGTTTTAGGAACAGGATTTCAGATGGCTTTGGAGGGCTTGGGCTTGAACTCACTATGTAGAGAACTCCTTGCTGGCTGACCTTACTGCTTGCATCCCACAGCATGTAGCAACAAGCCCAGCCGGCCACTTTGTTTCTGAAGTGCCATCCTTCAGGGCTTTCAGGGGTCAACAAAGACACATTTCAGTTGAGGACTAGTCTCTTGCCTCACTGTAAGAGCCACAAAGTAGCTGGGCTTGTGGTGTACCCCTTTAATCTCAGCACTTGGGAGGCAGGCGAATTTCTGAGTTCGAGGCCAGCCTGGTCTACAGAGTGAGTTCCAGGTCAGCCAGGGCTACAGAGAAACCCTGTCTGGGGGGGGAAGAGCCACAAAGTGATGGTTTCCAGCTAGAAAATCATCCTCACTCTGACTGGTTTTGAAGAGCTGTTAAAGAGCCCTTCCTTCCTTCCTTTTCTTCCTTCTCTTTTTTTCCTCCTCTTCTTTCATTCTGTTTGTTTTTAAGATTTATTTATTTTATGTGTGTAAGTACACTGTAGCTGTCTTCAGACACACCAGAAGAGGGCATCAGATCTCATTACAGATGGTTGTGAGCCACCATGTGGTTGCTGGGAATTGAACTCAGGACCTCTGGAAGAACAGTCAGAGACTGAGCTACCTCTCCATCCCCAGTTTTTTTGTTTTTGTTTTGTTTTTTTTTTTAGACAGGGTCTCTCTGAGTAGCCCTAGCTGACCAGGAACTCACTCTGTAGACCAGGCTGGCCTCAAACTCATAGAAATCCACCAGCCTGTCTCTGCCTCCCGAGTGTTGGGATTGAAGGTGTGTCCCACACCGCTCAGTTTGTTGTCTGGTTTTGTTGTTGTTGTTGTTCTTACTACTTTGAGACAAGTCCTCACTATTTCTCCCTATTATGTAGCTGTGGTTGTCCTGGAACTCCCTATGTAGACCAGGATGGCCTCAAATTCAGGGATCTGCCTGCCTCTGTCTCCTGAGTTCTGAAATTAAATCCTGTTCCATCATAACCACCACCATGACCAGCTGTGGCCACACATTTAAAAATAATAAACTGAAGAGGACTCAGAGGGTAAGAACCTTTGCTGCTGCTCTTGCAGACAGGGCCCCCGGTTTGATCCCTAGCACCCACACAGTGGTTCACAACCAGGAGCTGACACCCTCTCTGACCTCTGTGGTCACCAGACATGCAGGGGACACGCATACACACATGCAGGCGACATACTCATACCCATTAAAAAGTTAAAACATTTAAAAATAGTAAGCTAAGGGCCAGAGAGATAGCCAGTCAAGGTGCTTGCCACCAAGCCTGATAGCCCAAGTGAGTCTGAATACACCAGGAGAAACTGACTCCCACCAGCCCTCCCCTGACCGCCACACAAGCATGGTGATGTGCCCATCCCTTCCACAAGAAACAAACAACTACAAATTATAAATTAGTGATTAGTTGAGTTGCTTCTCTTTTGGGTGTGGTCTTTTTCTACCTTCCTTCCCTCCCCGTTCTTAGTGAAGCCCTTGTTGGGAAGATAGGCAGGGGAGGCTGCCTACACCTGTGTTGACGCATCAAGGGTCTGACCCCTACACTGCCAGGAATGAATGATGTCACTAGACTGGACTAGATCCCCTCAGGTCCCATTCTCTTCCTCCCCCTCCTCTTCTTCCTCTCCCTCCTCCCTCATTCACCTGAAGTTCACATGGTCATCCCTGCATGTCATGCTCCTGCCTACAAGTGGCACAGGTCCATGTCACACCTAGAAAGCTGCCTACTGGCCTAAACTTCTGGTGGCAGCCTTTCTGAGGAGCTGCAGTGGGTGGGCTGGGGGAAAGAGGACAGGGCAGGTGACAGACCCCTTGTGCAGGCACCAGGCCAGACCTCCATCCACTTCTAGGCTGTGGTGACAATAAACATGACTCAGAGCCATGTGCCCCCAGCCTGTGTCCAAGACTCTACTGAACCTTGGGAAGTGGCAGTGGAGGACTAATCCCCTAACCAGAGACATCAGACACAGCCCAGCCAGGGTTTATGCCTGCAAGAGTGTGCAAGACAGAGAGTTCTAGTCTCTCGTCTGAGGTTTAAGGATGAGCTCACTCCTCACCTAGAATGGAGCTAACATGACCATCTACCCACTGCATGCATGTCAGGAAGCTCCGATGAGAACTAGCATTCGTAAGCCACTTAACCCTCAGAGGGCACTGTCAGTCAGCTGGACACTGGAAACCATGGAAGGATTTCAAGAGTTGAAATCAGGTAGACATGAGTCCTTACGGCTCTCATGCAATGTCCCAAAGAAGGCAGGGGGCGTGGGTGATACTGGGTGATACAAATGGATACAAGTTTTAAAAAATTGATACAAGTTTTTTTTAAAAAACGGTGAGATTTCCTCTGTAGAAACGGCAGAGACTGAGGAAGAACAGGTGGCCCTGTGACGTAGAAGGGAGGTTATCTGACCTAAAGATGTCCAGAGGCAGGCATCTGCTCACCTCAGCGGTTGGACCTGGAAGGTTCAGACGCACTTGGAAGGCTCAGACTCACTGTAATTATCTATTGCAGATCCCCACAATCAGAGGGTCCAGGGGAACGAAGTTCATCTTCAGAGGGTGTGTGTCCTGCTTCCCAATGGCTTCTGGCCTCCTCTGCAGATGGCTCTTCTACAATGTGTGTGTGTGTGTGTTTTATAAATTTTTTTTTTAAGATTTATTTATTATATGTAAGTACACTGTAGCTGTCTTCAGACACTCCAGAAGAGGGAGTCAGATGTCATTACGGATGGTTGTGAGCCACCATGTGGTTGCTGGGATTTGAACTCGGGACCTTCGGAAGAACAGTCGGGTGCTCTTACCCACTGAGCCATCTCACCAGCCCTGTGTATGTGTTTTAACACACACCAT
This sequence comes from Mus pahari, assembly GCF_900095145.1. Lineage (NCBI taxonomy): Eukaryota > Metazoa > Chordata > Mammalia > Rodentia > Muridae > Mus > Mus pahari. Next base: position 74,050,538 of record NC_034603.1, read on the forward strand.
TTTTCCTCTTATTTTCACAATAATAAACATAGGAGCCTGGGGAGCCTGGGGTATGGCTGCCTGGGGACTCTACTTACTCTTGAGAGTTTCTCTAACTTTCTCTTAATAAGTCTGGGGACCCCTTACTTAAAAAGACGGCTTCTGACTTTCATGAGCACATGCCATGTATATACACATACCCAGGCAAACACTCAGACACATTTTTTTTAAAGCAAAAAATAAAAAAAAAAAAAAAAAAAAAAAAAAAAGCCAGGCAGTGGAGTCGTGGTGCACACCTGAAAACCCAGCACTGGGACGCAGGAGGACCTTCATGCGCTCAAGGCCATCCTTGGCTACATAGTGAGTTCTGTCTAAGTTAGCCTGAGCTACAGAGGGAGGCACTGCCTCAACAATAAAGAAACAACCACTGTAAATTAGGCCTTAAATACGGGAAGGCAATCAGGCAATGATGGGGGGCGGGGGAGGAGAAGAGGAGGAGGCAAGGGAGAAAGAAAGAGAGATGGCTTAATGGTTATGAGCACTGGCTGCCCTTTCCAGAGGACTTGGGTTCAAGTCTCAGCACCCACATGGCAGCTCACAACTGTATTTCCTCCTCCTCCTCCTCCCCCTCCTTCTTCTTCTTTTCTCAAGACAGGGTTTCTCTGTATAGTCCTGGCTGTCCTGGAACTCACTCTGTAGACCAAGCTGGCCTTGAACTCAGAAATCCTCCTGTCTCTGCCTCCCAAGTGCTGGGATTAAAGATGAGCACCACCACCGCCTGGCCTGTAACTCTCCAATGCCCTCACATAGACACACATCCAGGCCAAACACCAATAAACATAAAATAAAAGTAAATTTATTTTAAAAATAAGGGAAGAAGTAGAAGTGGGATTCTTGTTTTTCATTATTATTTTTTTAATGTTTCTGAGACAGGGTCACACTACAAAACCCAAGCAAGTATCAATCCATCTGCCCCCGAGTGTTGGTTTATTGGGGTGGGGTTCATCTATCTCAAGTTGGCCTTGAACTTGTCATGTAACTAAAATCTCTTAAAACTCCTGATTTTCTACCCCTACCTCCAAAGTGCACCAGCACATTCAACATTTCTTTTCTTTTTTAAAGATTTATACATTTTTATATTACATGTATGTGTTTTGCATTTGTATAATATGCACATCACATATGTGCCTTGTGCCTGAGAGAAGCCAGAAGAGGGCATTGGATTCCCCAGATTAGAACTACAGAGAGTTGGGAGCCTCCCTCCCTGTGTGGGCTGGGTCCCCAGCAAAAGCAGAAAATATTATTTTTTTTAAAGACGTATTCATTTATTTTATGCATATGAGCACACTGTTGCTATCTTCAGAAAAGGGCATCAGATCCCATGACAGATGATTGTGAGCCACCATGTAGTTGCTAAGAATTGAACTCAGGGCTGGGCGTGGCGGTGCACACCTTTACTCCCAGCACTTGGGAGGCAGAGGCAGGCAGATTTCTGAGTTTGAGGCCAGCCTGGTCTACAAAGTGAGTTGTGAGTTCCAGGACAGCCAGGGCTACACAGAGAAATCCTGTCTTGAACCCCCCCCCCCAAAAAAAAGATTTGAACTCAGGACCTCTGGAAGAGCAATTGGTGTTCTTAAGCACTGAGCCATCTCTGCGGCCCCGCAGCAAATAGGGTAACATCCCATAGGATGGGTATGGGGGCTTCATACTTTGGGGACAACTCTCAGCCTCTGACAGACAGCATCATGATTCACATTATAGATGGGCAATTAAGGGCCAGTGGGTGATTACCGATGGCTCCCTGTCCCTGTCTTATAAAGGCCCACTAATCTGAAACTCAATAGTAACTGGTTGATGTCAGCCGTCCTCAGGACCTCTCAGGGGTGAAGCCTGTCTCCTTTACACAGCAATACCAGACCTTCCCAGGGCTGAAGCAATCTGTTTCCCAGTATCATTTCTCTCCCAAGTCAGACAGCACTGGGTGAGGTTGGAGACTTCAAGGGGCCAGGACAGGCCTGGAGCCAGAGGTGTAGGGAGGAAGCCATAGGACATGGAGTGGCTCTGGGCTGGACCCCGGGAAAGAGACAAGTAAGTGGCTGCGCTGTCCTCCAGAGCTTTGTGGGAGGTCAGTTCATCAGCAGATCTTTCCATGCTGAGTAATAGCTTACAGATGGAGTTCCTGCCGGGAGGCCCAAAGTAGGGAGGTTCCTTCTCTCGCTCACGTGTTCTCTCTCTGTCTCTCTCTCTCTCTCTCTCTCTGTCTCTACCTTCACCTCTGCACTAGATAAGACAAAGGCATCTGCTACAGGACATTGCCTCAGACGCTCTTTGCCTGTTTAGTCAGTTGCCGCTGTATTTATCTCCACAGGCTCTCCTGACTGACTACTACAGCGCATCTTCTGGTCCTCCCTCCTGCACTTGCAGTGTGGTGCCTGGCTCCTAATGACGGTTTTGACAATTGATTCTATCTCTGTTTTCTCCCTTCTGGCTTTAAGTCATCCTCAAATTTGATCTCTGGGACATTAGAACCCTCATTGATAAACTACTCAACGGAAGCATAAAGAGACCTCAGTGAGTGTCTGAGACTCTCACCAGAGACTTGTCCCAGGCTAAACTTAAAACAAAATTCTTTTGTCCCGCTAGGTATCTAAAGACAGTGCCGCTTGTACACCAGGCTGGCCTCAAACTCACTATGGAGATGATCTTAAAGGTCTGATCCTCCTCACTCCACAAGAGCTGAGATCGCACGGGTGAACCGCCACGCCAATTTGCAGGATGTTTTGGATGGAACGCGGGACGCTGTGCACGCTAGGGGTTTTGCGCATGCGTGGAGCTTCATTCATGCTAGGATCAACTGAGCAACAATGCCAGCTCCTTCGTCATAGTGTCTCTGAAAAAAAGTTCAGCTGTGGCATGGCTTCGTTTTTCCCACACACTTCTCCAGAACAGGATTCCTCAGGAGGGTGTGCTGCCTAGTGTGTGTGTGTGTGTGTGTGTGTGTGTGTGTGTGTGTGTGTGTGCACTGCATGTACTGTGTGCACACAGGCAGACTCATCTGCACCGGCACATGTGGCACACGAGGAGACCAGAGCTTGACTTTGGGATGACTTTCTCCATGAGACAGGGTCTCTCACTGAACCTGAAGCTTGCCATTCTGGCTACCTTGTCTGGCTAGTGAACCCCCCTGGGATTTGCCTGTCTCTGCTTCACAAGCCCCCGGGGTTACAAACAGGTGACACTGTGGTGCAACCAATTTATGTTTATCCCTGACTAGCTTACAAATGAGACTCAGACTATGGTCCTTTCATTTGGCTTTGACAGTTACTGGAGGGTCACCCCTAATCTACTTTTCTGTCTGCTGGCCTGGCTACCTCCCTAGCGGTGCTCCCCAAATACTTGCCCTTTCTCCCAGCTAGGTGGTCACCGTACCTCTCCTCTCAAGGTGCCTTCTCCTCTCCCACCTCGTGGTCTCTCCTCCTCTTGCCCTTGCTTCTCCACCCCACAACCAGGTCACTCAAAAACCCACCTCCCTCTAATTCCTCCAGTAATTGGCTGTAGTCAATTTTGTTTAACCAGTAGTTTTAAATCAAGGAACAAGGTTTGCACAACAAAAAGCTAGTAACCTTGAGAGAATTCACTTGTGGGCCTAGACCACAGGGTACAGAATTTAGCATTACAATACAGGGGAACAGATCAGACCTTAAAAGGACTCCACACCAGCTTTTATCTAAGTTCTGAGGATTTGAACTCAGAGCCTGAAGCCCCTGGTTTGCCTGCTGGCTCTCAGAGTAACTTGAAGCAATTCCGCTGCGGGGCCCCATTTTACAGCGAAGCCTCAGTTAACAGTAAAATCACCTTCATTGACCCCATAAAAGACCTGCTAAAGATAAGATTAAGGGCTTACAGGCCTTAATGACCTTTCTGGCTTACTTTTATCTAATTCCTGGGGTGTCTGAGAGCCCCCCCTAATTCCTGCTAGTACCTTTATCCGGAGACTCTTGGACTATTGGACAGGGCACCTAATATCTGAAATAGTCCAAACCTACCTAAGGTTCCTCCGGTTTTAAAGACCGATTGTGTCTCTTATGGGCAACTGTGGTGTCATCATGGCTTCTCCTAGTTAAGGTGAACTTTTTAAATTTTTTTTTGGTTTTTTGAGATAGGGTTTCTCTGTATAGCCCTGGCTGTCCTGGAACTCACTCTGTAGACCAGGCTGGCCTCGAACTCAGAAATCCGCCTGCCTCTGCCTCCCAAGTGCTGGGATAAGGTGAACTTTTTAAAGAAGTATGTAAAGCCCCCTCAACGGCTAAATATCTTTCACAGAGGTTTCAAGGGAAAAAATAATATGCTTGTCCCTCAGCCACTAGTACCAACTGCAGTGACCAAAACCAGTATTGGTGCCGGTCCTAGGGATATGAAACTTGGGGCTCTGCTTGGGGGATTCACTGAGACCCCCCACCTAACAATTTCAACCTCTGTTAATAATTCCTGTGCACAGTCCCAGACTTGTAACCCTTATTATAATCCTAGTTAAAGCATGGAACCAGCCACGGACTCATGGTGTCTGGGATGCAGGAATAACGTGGGCATGCAGAAAACAGAGAAGAGTGTTGACCATGGGATGACATGCACAATACAAGGCTTCCAGGTCAAAGCTCTTGTCCCTTACAAGCAACTGGTCCCAATGACAAGCGGTGCTACTTCTCCAAGCCAAGCAAACGCATTAGATCTAACTCATCTCCTTGACATGGTACAGGCGACTTATTTTCTCCTTAATTCTACCAGTGCTAACCTCAGGGCTGATTGCTGGCTGTGTCTGAACCCTAAGCCGCCTTTTTACACAGGGTTGGGTCTCCTGGATAAGCCAAACTTTCAAAAGGCTTAGATCAGTGTCCCTGACTGATGGGACAACCTGTCCCTGGGAGACCCCCCCTTATTCTGGGGGACATCCAGGGAAATGCCACTCGCTTTCACTCCCGTAACTACCCCTTAATAAGACCCCTTATTGGTTGACATGTAGAAGCCCTGATGTATATTCATCCAGGAATCCTGCAACTCCCACAGCTTAAGCAACTCCCACCAGTTAGCTGCCCCTCAGGGATCTTGGTTTGCTTGCACCACTGGACTATATCATTGTCTATCTCCGAGTCTCTTCATCAGTAATAATAGCCTGAACTTTGTATTTTAGTACAGGTTTACTACTATGAAGGCCCTGTGGGGAGAACACATTGAACATTACCCTCCTTGAGGCTCCGACATAAAAGAGCAGCTCCTATCCTTGTCCCCGTGCGGGTGGGACTGGGCACAGCTGGCTCTTCTGCCCTGGGAGCAGATGCTTTCATCACCAACCAGACCAATTACCACCACTTCTCTGAGGCTGTGGAAAAGGACCTCCTCCGACTTCAGGCGGCAACCTCCTATCTTGAACCACAGGTAGACTCCAAATCAGAAAAGGATCAGACTTCCTGCTCCCAAAAGATGGGGGCGGGGTGGGGTGGGGGCTATGGGCTGCCTGTTTCTATGTCAACCGTTGTTTGGGTGTTATCCAAAACACTCTACAAGAGCTAAGAACAAGCCTCACTGAGAGACAAGAAAGGCAGCAATCACGATTTGGTTTCAGGGACTTTTCAGTTGCCCCCCCCCCCCCCCCCCCAGGTTAACCACGTTGACTTCGGCCAGAGCTGGACCGTTACTTTTCCTGATGCTAATGATTCACCTTATCCAAGGTAGATGCTCTAGCATTAAGCTCATGGTGCTCAGGTCTCAGTGTTCCCCCTCGGCGCTAGTCTCAGAGGATGATCAGAGCGGGTCAAGGGTCTGCTTCAGTTACCGCTCAGAGGAGGGAATGAAGAGCCCAGAGTAACTCCAAGCATCCCCTGCCACCCCCATTTTACTACGAACCCTCAGGTCATGTACACTCTTTTCACTTACAGTAAAACCACCCGGCCTGTGCTAACCTAGCCTTGGGCCTATATTGTAAAAAGGCATATCATATCGTAAAAAGTCCATCCTGGGACTAACCCACTATGAATTTCTCCTTTTCTGTCCTCTGAACATCTGCTTGTGATTTTATGATTCAAAGGGAGACTTGCTTCTGCTTTTTCAGGGTCGTGGCTGTCCTCCACCCTAACTGGTTAGCATTTTCCCTCAGTGAATAAACTTGGTTTTGGGTTATTTCTAACTTTGGTGATCTTTTCTAATTATTTGAGTGCCCCCCGTGGCTCCAACATTGACCACTGAACTATTTCGCAGCCTGATGCTTAAATGATGGAGGCTGCTCTTGCTACCATAGCAACCGTGAAGCTATTAGCAGTCAAACCAACTCAGATTTTTGTCCTCTGCCTCCTCTCTCTCTCTCTCTCTCTCTCTCTCTCTCTCTCTCTCTCTCTTCTTTCTGTCCCATACAAAGTGAGACAAATTTGGTAAAATAAGAGGAAACCTCTAAATGGCTTATCTCAAGTTTAGGGAACAGTTTACCCTGCCAGGAACAGCTCTGGAGAAAATGGCTGCGGTTATCCAGAGGTCAGCAGGAGAACCGTGGGTACAAACAGTGACTCCAGTTGAAGGGACAGGCAGTCACTAGCTTATCACCTGGTTTTGATCCAGATGTTTACGTTGGCTGCTGAAAGGCTAAATCTACGGAGAAAGGCAAGCTGACAAACACCGATTCTGTTCTCCAGCCACGCCTTCCCTCAAGCCCTTCATGACAAGATCTGGGAGGTAGTTCAGGGCCGAGGAGGCCCTTGCATGGAAGATACAAGGACCTAGGTGCCCTCCTGGGGGAGGAAAGGAAGGAGGGAGGGGGAAAGTTTAAAAAAAAAAAGAGGAAGAGAGAAAGGTAGAAGGGGAAAAGAAAGAAGAAAAGAAAAGAAACTGAACCATGAGCTCAGCGTCACTCCAAGCTTCTGGCATTGAGCCTTTTGGCCTCAGGGGAGTAGAGCTTGAGAAGGCTGAAGAATTTTCCTTCCCAGCAGCTGCTTGTCCATAGGAACTAAATCCCAAATCTGCACCGATTACCTAAAGCATGAGGATCAGGAGTTGAAAGCCACCCTCTGATGCTTGGCACTTGTGAGGTTGGCCTGACATACAGGAGACCCTATCTCTACACATCACACACTTAGCATTGGCTAGTGTCTTGCTAATAATGGCCCAGGAAAAGCTGGAAGCCACTTCTAAAACCTGGATGGCTGGACTGTGATAAGGACTGGAGAAAAGAAGAAAGCAGAATTCAAGAAGTCAGGGCACGGAGTAACGGTTGGCTTGATGCTCCCCTACAAATGTAGCCCCGTTTCTGCAAACAGCTCTGAGAATTCAAGGGGGGAAAAATGGTCCATTAAAATATCAAGAAAGCCGGGCAGGTGGCCCACTCTTTTAATCCCAGTACTTGGAAGGCAGAGGCAGAGGCAGAGGCAGGTGGATTTCTGAGTTCGAGGCCAGTCTGGTCTACAGAGTGAGTTCCAGGACAGCCAGGGCTACACAGAGAAACCCTGTCTGGGGGTGAGGGTGGGGGGGGAGAAGAAGCAGAGCTGGGGAGGTAGAGACATGTTGTGTGACAAGACTTCTCCTGGGGAGTCTACACACACACACACACACACACACACACACACACACACACACACACACCTACTTGCTCCAAATAGGGAGCTCACAACAGACCAAAGTCCACCTTGGTAAACCATGGATTTACTCACATGAGTATGTGTTACTTAAAAGAGCAGAAATGACTCAAAGACAACTACATGCAATACAAAGCCCCCACCCCCACCCCACCCCCCACGCCCAGGACGGGTGACTGCTCACAAAAGCTTGGAACCTGGAGCACAGTACACAGCCTACAGGCGATTCATCAGGCTGGAGACTGTCCTTTCCAAATGACTTGGTTGGTCTAAACCTTTTCTAGGCAGCTTGGCTGGTTTCTGCTAGCTCTGGGCAGCTGCTCTGGTTTCGTCTTCTCTGAAGCTTGTCTTGTCTGAGAGAGACTCTCAGCAGTTTTCATTGTTTATTCTGACAGGTAAATCTGCTTAGTTTCAGGGACTTCCTGAAGCTGTTTTGTATCTGTTTACCTTCCTGCTTAAGGAGCTTCCCTGCCAGATAGAAGAACAGCTCAATCAAAGGAAACTGTTACACATCAGACAGGAAGAGCCTTGGGGCTTGCTCCCAGCCTCCCTAGCCGGTGTCTCTGTCCCATTCAACATATTTTTCGATGGCTCACATGAAGAATTTTTGCTGTTGTTGTTTTGTTTGTGAGGTGGTCTCATGTAGTCCAGGTTGGACCCAGTCTCACAGCAACCCTCTTGCCTCAGCCTTCTAAGTACTGGGATTGCAAGCATGTACCTCCATGCCAACTTGTGGAAGATTCACTGTTGCAGCTCAGGTACAGAGAGTCTGCCCAGTGTACACGAGGCCCTGGGTTTGATTCTCAGTGCCAGAAAGGAGAAAAAGACTCACAGATCTGACGGCTCTCTCCGAGATCTTTCCAGAAAAACGTGATCCACTCCTTCTCACATCCTCCCACCATGACCTTTAGCAATGGCTGCACTGCTCTCTCCTGATTGATAGTCAACCCAAAAAACAACCCTCCCTGCCATAATGCTGCCTAAATCACCCATCACAGGCTATGTATTTACAATGGATTCTCACAGGTTGAGGAAGTGCAGTGGACAGTTTGGAAATTTTGTGCCCAGTGGACCCTAACCCCTGGCCCCAGGCCCTTCATCCTCTGTGCATGGCCACTTTGCTGGGTCATTTCAGTTCTGAGTCTGTAGCCATTCTTACTGTGTCAGAGCAACATTCAGATGCTTCATGGAGGAAGGGTGGAGATCGCAGGCCCTGTGCGCACAGGGCAGAAGAATTTCCTGGTCTTTTGTGTCAAGTATGATGTCGGGCTGCAAACAGGCAGGGGAGATAACTTCACTTTTAAAGTGGATCTATAAATAACCCACATTATATATCTGCTTGCCACTTAGAGTCTGAAGATTTATCTTCCTCCATCTCAGGAGCTTGGAAAGGAGCCAAGCTCCTGGACCCACGTCTTCCTCACGCCCCAGCTCACTGGATGAAAGATTGTTCTTTCCAAGGTCAGCATGGCCAAGAAGTCATCAAGGGAAGCCAGGAGTGAAACTCAGATGATCAAGTGTGTGTCTGGTATTCCTGAAGCCCTGGGTTTGATCAGCAAACCAATGGAACAGAGTGGCTCATGCTGGTAATTCTAGCACTCAGGAGTCAGAGGTAAGAGGATCAGAAGTTCAAGGTCATCCTCCGTTTATGTTAACTCTAGGCAGCCCAGATTGCATGAGACTGTCAGAGAGAGACAGAGACAGAGAGAGACAGAGACAGAGAGAGACAGAGACAGAGAGAGACAGACACAGAGAGAGACAGACACAGAGAAGGACAGACACAGAGAGAGACAGACACAGAGAGAGACAGAAACAGAGAGACACACACACAGAAAGAAGGGATAGGGAGAGGTCTTCGGAGAGCTAGGTAATTTCACATGTTATCCTTTTGACTTAACTTTATGTTAAATTAACAAGTATCAGGAAAAAGTCGTGAAAAAAAAATTTAATAGATCGCCAGGCAGTGGTGGCACACGCCTTTAATCCCAGCACTTGGGAGGCAGAAGCAGGCGGATTTCGAGACCAGCCTGGTCTACAAAGTGAGTTCCAGGACAGTCAGGGCTATACAGAGAAACCCTGTCTCAAAAAAAAAAAAAAAAAAA
>NC_034603.1:74060345-74067238 GCF_900095145.1 Mus pahari
AAAAAAAAAAAAAAAAAACAACCCAAAATTTAATAGATCAACAACATTCTTGGTTATTTCCAATAAAAGCTGGGCCTTGTCAAGTACTTAGTACAAGGGGGCATGCACTTGGCAGGTACAATGTATATGTCGAGGTCTGAGGTCGACCTGAAAGAGTTGGTTCTTTCCTATTGTATAGGGCCTGGGGACTGAACTCAGATTGTTGGTGTTGGTGACAAAGCGCCTTCCCACAGAACCATCTCTTCCCACGGAGCCGTCTCACCAGCCCTCTAGTGCTCTCTCGAAGGGTGAGTCTATAGATTATCTCTGCCTTCCACTCGTCTTTGAATACTTTGTCTCCCTAGATTGTAGAATTCTGGCAGCGACACGGATGACTGACATCCAGAAAACCATAACTTGCATGGGATAAGGATGTTGCGGCTTAATACTGTCCTACTCAGACAGGATGATTTGGCATCCATTAGCAAAGGCATTTCAATGTCTTTCATGGAAAATATGTATCTCCAGATGAATTAGTCTGTTGGTCTATCATCCGGCTAGTCATGCATGCATATATATTAGTTTCTTGTTTTGTTTCTAAGATAGGGTCTCGTTCTGTAGCCCATGTGAACCCAAAACTGTCTGTGTAGCTCAGGATAGCTTTGAAATTATGGTAATCCTCCTACCTCAGTCTAGCCACTGCTAGGATTATGTGTGTGTGCGTGCGTGCGTGTGTGTGTGCGTGTGTGTGTGTGTACGCGTGTGTGCGTGTGTGTTCTTCTTTCAGGCAGGCATAGAATCTCACTGATGGTATCAGTTGGTAAGAAAATAAAATATACGATAATTATTTATTTCATATGTGTTTGAGGTTGTGACTTTTGAAAATTACCCTTTAACACAAGACTACTATGGACCTCTTGTTTCACACATAGTAACTAACATTTATTTATTGAGACATGGTCTAGATATATAGCCCAGGCTGGCCGCAGACATTCTGGATCATTCTGCCTCTTCTTCGAGAATGTGAGCTTTACAGGTGTGCACCACCATGCCCACCTCGAGCATTATTGTTACCGTTATTCCTTTCCTTCCTTCCTCCCCGCCCTCGTTCCTTCCTCCCCTCCCTCCTTCCTTCCCTCTCCTTCTCCCTGCTTAGTGTACAGACATCTCATCTCTCCAGCCCCCCCCCTTTTTTTTTTTGGTTTTTCGAGACAGGATTTCTCTGTGTAGCCCTGGCTGTCCTGGAACTCACTCTGTAGACCAGGCTGACCTCGAACTCAGAAATCTGCCTGCCTCTGCCTCCCAGGGGCTGGGATTTAAAGGCATGCGCCACCACACCCAGCTACCATCTCAAGATCTTGAACTGCCTGAACCACACTCCCCTCTCCAAAACCTGTTTGGAAAGCTCAATCCCCTTGCCTCAGACTCCTGCCTCTGGAATTACAGGTGTGCACCCCCCCACACACACACTCTTTCACAAGAGAAAGGAACCTCTCAGAGAGACCAGTGTTCTTGGCCAGAGCACCCACCAGTGACCCACAGTTGACCATCTTGGACGGTGGAGTTAGTTGGAACTCCTGCTGTCTGACTCTAGCCCTGAGTCCTTCGTGGGCCTGGAGAAGAAAATCATTTCAGACATCTTGAGATGCCACACGCTCGAGAAAACATTAGCCTAGAACATAGCTGAAGGGGTCAAAGCCTAAAAATGTCCAAACACACTAAATATGAAACACTTAGCTCCCGGGGTTACTCTAGGATGTAATTCTTCACTCCGTTCTATACAACTGTCTCGCACATCCTGTTTCTTCACAGTTTCATTACCCGATTAAAACACAATCAAAATAAATAGATACATTAAAAAACATTTTTTTAAAAAGGGCAGCCAAGTTGGGGTTTGAGAATAGGCACAGGAAAGTTGCTTGTGAACAGAAGTGGGAATCACGTGACTCAGGACCCAGCCAACAGCCACAGGAGCACGGCTAAAACTGGGGTGGAAACATGTACCAGGTCTTAGAGAGGACCCTCCCAATGTTTGGTGCCTACTCAATTAGAGCTCTTTAAAAATAGAACAGTCTGGTGGCGCACGCCTTTAATCCCAGCCCTCAAGAGGCAGAGGCAGGCAGATTTCTGAGTTCTACAAAGTGAACTTTGGTCTACAAAGTGAGTTCCAGGATAGCCAGGGCTACACAGAGAAACCCTGTCTCGAAAAAAAAAAAAAAAGATGGGTACTGTGTGGGGCCGACTGGCCTTGAGTTTATGTCATCTTCCTCCTTCTGCCTGTGCAAGCATGTGCAACCATGACTGCCTATACTGAATATTACTGTTGCAGAACCAGGACAAAGGGTTAGTCCTGTTCACTGTACATAAACATGAGTATTTTATTGTCTCTGTTTTAAATATCCTCTTTTTAAAGAGAAGGGAGGCAGTCTCCTGTCCTTGGGGGACAATAAGTGCTGAGGCCAGTGTTTTGGGGTATCACAGCCTCCGGGGACTCCCACAACCTTCAGCTCTGTAGGACTTTGTGAGACCCTTCAGGCTTTGGAGCACAGTGTGGAAGTAAGTCCCCTGCATCCGCTGGTTCCTGGGCACTCAGAGGAGCATCCTCTGAGCTAGGAGAGGTGAAGTGAGCTGTGCTAAAGGCCTTACCACCAGGGACTAGTTAGCATTGTCCCAGTACTCGTTAGGACCTGATGATGTGAGTGGCCAGTGACTGCCAGGCCTGGCAAAGGGTTGAAATATTCTAACTAAGGGGCTTCCTTCATTGTCTCTGGGATCCTCTTTGTTCCTGCTCAGTGACCTTTTGTCCCCAAATCTGGCATACGTATATAAGAACCTCATCTGCAGCTTTAATCGGAGAACAGATTCCTACCGGGGTCTCCCAAGCCAGTAGCACCCACAGTGAGCCTTTGACCCCACAAAGGGCTTTGAAATTTCAGTCCTGGGCTACCTGAGAACCGTTGATCCATTTTTAACCCCCCTGACTCCAGAGGCCCCTGAAGGAAGGAGAAGGCTGGGCCACCGAGGCTGTATTGTGTTCTGGGCCAGCATTGTTCAGGTCCTCGCTGACCCAGAAGGTCCCCGGAGCCCAGGGGAATCCAGCCCGGTTGTTTTTCCCAAGCCCGGCCGGGTCCTTCAGGTGTGAGTGGCCTGCCGAGGCCACGTAGGTTACTGTGGCATTTCTGCAGCAGGAAAGAGGAAGGAACTGTGACCTGTGCTGCTGTGGCATCAACAATGCGTCCCCAGCAGCAGCGGCAGGGACAGCGGAAGAGAGCTCCCGTTTCCATAGTGATAAATCACAGGGACGGGAGGTAGCTCCAGGCTTTTCCCTTCTGGTTCCCTGCGAACCCACTCCAGGCGCGCTTATCTGGGTCTTCAGAAACACAAGTCCAGCACAGCCTGGCACGGAAGTACCTACAACCCCAGAATTCCTGACACTGAGGCAGGAGATTTACCTCCTGACAGGGCCACATAAGGAGCTCCAGTCCAGTCAGGGCTACAGAGTGCAAGAAAGACCCTATCTTAAAACAACAAAAAGAGCCGGGCGTGGTGGCGCACTTGGGAGGCAGAGGCAGGCGAATCTCTGAGTTCGAGCCCAGCCTGGTCTACAAAGTAAGTTCCAGGACAGCCAGGGCTGCACAGAGAAACCCTGCCTCGAAAAACAAACAAACAAACAAAAACCAAAACAAACAAACAAAACAACAACAAAAAGCAGGTAGGATGGCTCGGTGGATAAAGAGTAGCTGCGGTCAAGTCTGATGACCTGAGTTTGATTCCTGGTACCCACATGGTGGAAGGTGGGAAGGAGAGACCCAATGCCAGCAAGCTGTCCTTACCACACCAGGATGTGTGCTATGTCATGCATGCCTCTACACTGATGGACAGACAGACAGACAGATGCACACATGGATGGACACACATTTTGGTTTGTTTGGTTTGGAGGGTTTTTTTTTCCAGGCAAGGGTTTCACTGTGTAGTACTGAGATTAAAGGCGTGCACCACCACTGCTCAACTTTAAACATGTGATTTTTAATGCCAAAAAGGAAAGAAAAAGGTCCTGTCCCAGCTATTGTGTCTATAAAAAAGGTAGATGTGTGGTAAGGTGTGGGGGAAGGGGCTGCCTTGGTGAGCCCATGCTGAGGCATCCCTTCCCCTGAGGGACCAGCCCTGTGATGTTAGAATAGAGTTTATTCAGGGCGCGGGGAGGGATGTTGAGAGGGTAGTAGAGGCAGAGAAAGGCAGAGAGAGGGAGAGAGTAGAGAAGTTGAGGCCTGCCATGAGCAAGTGGAGAGAGAGAGGAAGGGAATGGGGAGAGCGGGGAAGGGGTGAGGGGACAGAGGGGGAGCAAGAAGGGAAGAGGAAGAGAGAGAGGAGGAGGCAAGCAGCCCCTTTTACAGTAAGTCAGGCACCCCTGGCTGTTGCCAGGTAACTGTGGGGCGGAGCTTGGACAAATGCTCACGCAGCCCTCTTTCTCTTCTGCTCTGTTTTATTTTTGAGACAGGATTTCACTGGCTGTCCCAGAACTTGCCAGGCTGGTCTCAAACTCACAGAGCTCTGCCTGCCTCTTCGTCTTCAGTGACAGGATCCGAGGCGTGCACCCCCATGGCCAGCTTGTTGATTTCTGCTGCCCTGCCGTTGCTTTAAAGCAGAAGTCAGGTGTCTGACGGATGCCTTGGCTGGTAGAGGGGTGAGCCTGGTAGGTAACCTGTATTCTACCGCAGAATCCAACTACAGGTGGAGACGGAGAACCAGCTCCACAAAGCTACCCCTCGGATCTCTACGTGCACACCGTGGCACCCGTGCCTGTCTACGCTCTCCGTGCACTCACACACAGGACGATTATTTAAAAAGATAATTAAAAAAGCAAGAGTCAGCTGTGTGGAGTGGGGTCATAATCCTACCACTTGAGAGACTGAGGCAGGAGGGCTGGAGAGACGGCTCAGCAGTTAAGAACACTTCTCCTCTCCCAGACCGCCTGGGTTTGTGACTCTACAGGACACCTGGCCCATGGACATACATGCAGGCAAAATGACACACAGATTAAGTGCATAAATATCAAATAAGCAGGGGCCATCTTTATGGTCACTCCCTGGTCAAAACGCTTTAACTAGGTTTTTTTCTTTTGAGATAGGGGTTCTCTGTGTAGTCCTGGCTGTCCTGGAACTTGCTGTATAGACCAGCCTGCCATGCTTTGACTCTTTTTTTTTTTTTGGTTTTTCGAGACAGGGTTTCTCTGTATAACCCTGACTGTCCTGGAACTCACTCTGTAGACCAGGCTGGCCTCGAACTCAGAAATCTGTCTGCCTCTGCCTCTTGAGGGCTGGGATTAAAGGCGTGCGCCACCACGCCTGGCTATGCTTTGACTCTTAATGGGTGTTTAGCAAAGGTGTCCGTGGCTGGTTACGCTCTGGCCCCTGAGCACAGTGCTAGGAACATTATCCCTAGTATTTCCTTTGGATCTATGTCCCTTTAAGACTGGCGCAGGCAACAAAGGACCAACATTTTCAGAGTAGCATGTGGTGGGCTCACATGGCCCTTCTGAATGGCCGCCATCCCCTCCCTTCCTGCCTGCGCTGGCTGGAACTGGAAGAGATCCCACCTTTAGTTCTAGGCTACCAGGCTCAGCCTGGCCACACCTATGGAAGGGACACCAGGAGATCGAAATAACCCAGCCACGTGCAATCCAGAGGGCCAACAGGCAAACTCCACCCAGGACAGCAACTCCCCCCCCCCCAGCCTCACTTGAAAATGAAATCAAATTCCACATGCAAACGATTTAGCACTAACTGAATTGTGAAACTGCCAGTTCTTGACACTTAAGAATAGTTATCTCCGCTGGGCATAGTAGCACTCAGGAGGCAGAGGCAGGTGGATCTCTCTGAGTTCCAGGTCAGCCAGGGCTACCCGAAACACAGAGAAACCCTGTCTCCAAAACGAACAAACAAACAAACAAACAAAACACCCCCCAAAGCCTCACAAACCCAAAGCAAACAAACATAACAAAACAAACCTGGGCTTTGGGAGTGGTGGCAAATGGACAAGAAGGGACTTCTGGGGTGATGGGAAGTTTCTGAGACTGAATTGGGGTGACGGTTTGCAAGCTGCATATATATTTACAACATACAGAGTCCTCAGACTTAGAAAATATAATAGAGGATGCTCACCTAAGCTTGAATTTCAGATAACAAGATGTAATTTTAAGCCACGGCTGCAGACACGGGCATGTGATCCAAGCTACTCAAGTGACTGACACAGGAAAAGTCCGGGGCTGATGGGCTACGGAGTCCAAAGCAATCGTAGGTAACGCACTGAGACCTTGTTTCAAATCAAAATTGAAATGGGGACTGGGGTGTGGTGGTGCTGGACTTGCCCAGCATTCTTGAGGCTTTAGGTTCAGTCTTCAGTTCTGGGGGCCGGGGGGACAATAAATATTTTTTGTAAGTGTACCCCAGAATAGGAAAAATCAGCTCTGGAGAGCTGGCTGGGTGGTTAAGAGCACTTGCTGCTTTCTATCCGTTCCCAGCACCTACATGCAGCACCTGCAGCTCCAGGGCATCCAACGCTGGCCCTCAGTACCGCTCCCCAAGGCACCAGCTTGTATGTGGTGCACTTAAAGGCACTCCACATTAAAATAGACACAAGGGGCTGGAGAGATGGCTCAGTGGTTAAGAGCACCGACTGTTCTTCCAAAAGGTCCTGAGTTCAAATCCCAGCCACCACATGGTGGCTTCACAACCATCTGTAATAAGATCTGACGCCCTCTTCTGGGGTGTCTCAAGACAGCTACATTGTAAGTTAGATATAATAATAAATAAATCTTTTTAAAAAATAAAAAAAATAAAGACACAAGCTTTTCTTTTTCTTTTTCTTTTTCTTTTTTTTTGGGGGGGGGGTGTTCAAGACAGGGTTTCTCTGTG
>NC_034603.1:74068008-74089977 GCF_900095145.1 Mus pahari
ACGGAAGAAAGGAAGAAGATAAATAGAGCTGGGCATGGTGGTATAGAACCTAATTCTAGCAGGCACTCAGGACACAGAGGCAAGTGGACCTGTGAGAGTTCAAGGCCAGTGTGGCTTACATAGCAAGCTTCAGGCCTCCGAATCTCTGAAGTCTTTCTATGTAGCCTAGGTTAGTCTTGTATTCTGGATCCTCCAATATCTGTTCCCCAAATGCTGGGGTCACAGTCATCTATCACTATGCCAGTGACATTTTGGATAAAAATCTTCTAATGAAGTAAAGATTGTAGAGAACTCTGACGAAGAGGTAACAAAGACCTCAGCTTGCTCCAAATTCTAGATGGCTCCAGCGTGGCTGACGTTTCCACCGGAGACAATCAGGCACCTGCTCTATGTGGTGTGGCAGTCTTCATGTACAGTCCGGGTACTTTTCATCCAGGACTAAATGGCTTTAGCTTATCCTTTCCACCCCACATCCTTCCAAGTGACTCCAGAAAAAGAAGGAAAGAAAGAAAGAAAGAAAGGAAGGAAGAAAGAAAGAAAGAAAGAAAGAAAGAAAGAAAGAAAGAAAGAAAGAAAGAAAGAAAGAAAGAAAGAAAAAATCAAAACAATAAAAGGCAAAGGTGAATGGTGTGGTTCCATCCCGGGACTTTAAAAATTACAGAGATTTGACAATGGCGCCATCTAATGGAAATTAGAAAAATTGAACACACAGCCCTCCCTAAATCTGAAACATTTACAGCTATAAACTGTGGTTTTAGCAGGTTGTGACAGCATTAGCCTGGGTTTTGAGTTTTTTAGGAGGCTGAAGCATAAGGACAAAAAAAATTCAAGTCCTGACTTGGATATATTGTGAGTTCAAGACCAGCCTCAGCAATTTAGCAAGCTAATGTCTCAAAACAAAACCAAAGGTTAGGGTGTTTATCTAGTGTGTTATGAGGCACTAGGTTCAATCCCAGTCTCTCTCTCTCTCTCTCTCTCTCTCTCTCTCTCTCTCTCTCTCTCTCTCACACACACACACACACACACACACACACAGTCGTGCACATATACACACACCATAGCTTATCTTAAATACCTCTCTCTCTCTCTCTCTCTCTCTCTCTCTCTCTCTCTCTCTCTCTGACACATTTAGTTCTCTTTTCAGGATGTTGGCTTTCTTGGGGTGAGGGGAGTTGCTGTGATTATTTTACTTTATTTTAGACAGGGTCTCGTGAAACTCAGGGGAGCCTCAAACTTGTTATACAGCTGAAGCAGGTCTCGAACTCCTGATCCTTTTGCCTCTATTTCCTGACAGCTAGCACACAGGGAGGTACCACTCTGGCTAGGACACAGGGAGGCACCACTCTGGCTAGGACACAGGGAGGCACCACTCTGGCTATTATTTATTTGTTTGTTTGTTTGTTTGAGGTATGATCTTGTGTAGCCCAGGCTGGTCTCAAACTCACTATGTAACTGAAGATGACCTTGTCCCCCTTGCCTCTACACTACGTCCCTAGTGTGCACTAGTGCACATAGCTTTTTACAGTGGTAGATACTGAACCTGGGGCTTCAGTGCTTGCTAGGCAAGTGCTCTGCCAACTGAGATGCAGCCCTCGGGTCACTCACCTTCTTAGAGCCTGAGGTTTTGCTATGCAATGTAGGTGTCTTAGTCAGGGTTTCTCTTCCTACACAAAACACACTGTCAAAAAACAAGTTGGGGAGGAAAGGGTTTATTCAACTGACACTTCCACACTGCTGTTCACCACCAAGTCAGGACTGGAACTCAAGCAGGTCAGGAAGCAGGAGCTGATGCAGAGGCCATGGAGGGATGTTACTTACTGGCTTGCTTGCCCTGCCTTGCTCAGCTTGCTTTCTTATAGAACCCCAGACTACCAGCCCAGGGATGGCACCACCCACAATGGGCTGGGCCCTCCCACCCTTGGTCACTAATTGAGAAAATGCCTTACAGCTGGATCTCATGGAGGCATTTCCTCAAGGGAGGCTCCTTTCTCTGTGATAACTCCAACCTGTCAAGTTGACACAAACCCAGCCAGTACAGTTGGCATATCTCATACTCACTTTGTAGCCCTGGCGGGCCTCAAATTCACAGTCAAACTGTTAATAATAGGTGTGTATACCACAACTTCCCCCCTCCCTTTTTTAAGTGATTTTTAAATATCTCATTGAGCATGGGTTTCTTTATGCAAATATTCTAAAATTAGATTGTGGTGATAATTGTGGGGCTTTTATGGGTTTTTTTTTTTTTTTTGCTTTTGTTTTTCAAGACAGAGTTTCACTGTGTAGCCCTGGCTGACCTTGAACTCACAGAGACCTGCCTGCCCCTGCTTCCCTCTCCCTCTCCTCATGACTGTTTTATGTACCCCATGACTGTTTTATGCAGTGTTAGAGATTAAACTTGGAGCTTTGCACCTGCTAAGCAAGCACTTTACCGATTTGGCTACATCCCCGGTGTCTAGACCTCTAATTAGCTGTTCAGTCTGTCTGAGGCCACTTGGTCTGTGTTGGGTTGAGGAGCCTGGGAAGTCCACACACATCCCCACCAATGCCTTCAACCAATGACTGACGATTTAGAAGTGGGACAGGAAGAAAAGCCAGCTTCTGTATAGTCCTGGCTGTCCTGGAACTCACACTGTAGACCAGGCTGGCCTCGAACTCAGAAATCCGCCTGCCTCTGCCCCTCAAGTGCTGGGATTAAAGGCTGTGTGCCACCACGCCTCCTGGCCCGGTTGAGTTTTAATTTTACAGCAATGAGAGACTCGAAAGAGTATGGCCCTCTGAGCGCCCCCTTCTGGAATCTCCTGGGGGAAAGGATGTTGAAAAATAAATGTCCCAGACCCATTCAGTCATAGCAAAGTTGAGACTTTAGGTGGGATTTAGGAAGCTGCATGCTTAGAGTCCTCTGGGATGGGCTGGCGCTGGAGTTTGGGACCCACTCATTTAGAAGGCAAAGTTGATAAGCTAAGACACTATCACAGTCTGCCCATGTGCTATGAGGGTCCTGCCTACCCTCGACCCCCTTCACCTCTCCCTCTACCCTGTAAGAAATTGATGAATGTAAAAATAGCCTCCACCATTCCAAGATCATTTTAAGTGAAAACTCATTTTTAAAAGTCACCTTCCTGCCGGGCATGGTGGCGCAAGCCTTTAATCCTAGCACTCAGAAGGCAGAGGCAGGAGGATTTCTGAGTTCAAGGCCAGCCTGGTCTACAAAGTGAGTTCCAGGACAGCCAGGGCTACACAGAGAAACCCTGTCTCAAAAAGCCAAAAAGAAGAAGAAGAAGAAGAAGAAGAAGAAGAAGAAGAAGAAGAAGAAGAAGAAGAAGAAGAAGAAGAAGAAGAAGAAGAAGAAGAAGAAGAAGAAGAAGAAGAAGAAGAAGAAGAAGAAGAAGAAGAAGTTGGAGAATTCTCATACAAATTAAAAGTACACCTGAAAACTCTAGAAAAAAAAGTAAGCAAACACATTCAAATGGAGTAGATGGCAGATGATAAAACTCGGGCCTGAAATTGTTCAATTAGAAACAAAGAGAACAGTAGAAGGAATCAACAAAACCAAGGAAGACAAAACAAGATAGACAAACACTTAGCCACACTAACTAATAGGCAGAGAGACAGTACCCAAACTAAGACAATCAGAAATAAGAAGGGAGACATAAGGACATTGAGGAAGTTCAGAGATTCACTAGGTCTTCAAAAGCCTGTATTTCACAAAACTGGAAAATCTAAAAGGAATGGATGATTTTGTCGACAAATACTAAGTACCGAAGTTAAATCACGATCAGGTCAACTATTTAAACAGCCCTATAGCCCCTAAAGAAATAGAAGCAGTCATTAAAACTCTCCCAACCAAAAAATGCCCAGGGCCAGAAGGTTTTAGCAAAGAATTCTACCAGATTTTCAAAGAAGAGCTAATGCCAATGCTCCTCAAACTATCCCACAAAATAAAAACAGAAGGAACATTGCTAAACTCATTCTATGAGGCCACAGTCACCCTAAACCACACAAAGACTTAACAAAGAAAGAGAACTTCAGAGCAATTTCCCTTATGAACATGGATGCAAAAATACTCAATAAAATATTTGCAAACCAAACCCAAGAACACAATGAAGACATCATCTACCAAGCAAGATGCTGGAGAAGCAGGAGGGTGGCCAGAGGGTTTTACAGAGCATCCTGGTGTGACTTACCTCCAGAGGTGTAGAGAGGAGCTGAGTGCAATGTTGCTGAGGTTCTGATCTGAACACACTGACCCGAGAAGAGTGTGCCAAAGGACTCCCGATTGCCTTCAGGCTGATTGTATAGAAGATGTACTTCATACAGCTGGAACCTGTCTCTCTCACCTCATAGGCAGCTAGGAAGTGTGTGTGTGTGTGTGTGTGTGTGTGTGTGTGTGTGTGTGTGTGTGTGGTGTGTAAGTGTTGATCCCATTGGGTGAAAGTAAGGTTTTGAGCCAAATTGCTATGCTGGCTAAGACAATGAGGCCTGGCCAGGCCCATCCTCAGGATTCCCGGAGTATGTCCCCAAGGTACATTAATCGGAGGTTTATAAAGAAAGGCAAACCCCACAAGGCCACACATACTTTCTACCTTTGTCCAATCAGGGGCAAGCATACATCCTGACATACCCTCTGCTTATGTACCTCCAGCCTACACGTGATCAAGCACATCCTGTGCAGATGGGGCATCCAAGCTTGTCTAAAGAAGCAAAAACAAAGGACTTGTAATCTTAAATGAACAACAGCCGACAGCCTGCCAGGAAGTTAGCTGTGTTCCAGCGAGTGGGCCTTACTTGTTAGAGGCACTTTTCATTTCTCTTTTAATGATCTCTTAATCACCGTAATTTAAACTTAAAACATAACTTTAGCATCACAGTAGGAGGGGGATGGGAGAGAGAGACAGACAGAGACAGAGACAGAGACAGAGAGAAAGACAGAGAGAGACAGACACACAGAGAGAAAGACAGAGACAGACAGAGAGACAGAGACAGAGAGAGACAGACAGAGAGAGACAGAGACAGAGAGAAAGACAGAGAGAGACAGACACACAGAGAGAAAGACAGAGACAGACAGAGAGACAGAGACAGAGAGAGACAGACAGAGAGAGAAAGACTGAGAGAGAAAGAGAGAGAGAGAGAAAGAGAGAGACAGAGAGAGACAGAGAGAGAGGAGAGAGAGAGAGAGAGAATGAGAGAGAACAAAAGAGCCATTATGGGGCTGGTGAGATGGTTCAATGGTTAAGAGCACTGACTGCTCTTCTGGAGGTCCTGAGTTCAAATCCCAGCAACCACATGGTGGCTCATAACCATCCTTAATGAGAAACAAATAAAAAACCTATGGGCCGGAGCGAAAGGGAAGGGGGAAGGAAGGGAGAAAAAAGGGGAAAAAAAAAGAAAAAAAAAAGATTCATTATCATTAAGCAGCAGATCCAAGTGAGATAGGAGATCTTGTGGTCTGAGCAGCTGTTCCAGTAATATGAAGGACAGTTAAACCAATGAGTCACGGGTCCTGTTGAGTAAACTTGTCTAAATCCTCTTATTTCCTGCGTGTGGTTGGGAAGAGGAATCTTAGAAGCTGAGCCCCATTCTGCAGTAGCTCAATTAACCATGGGCGATAGTGACTCTCCAGTGCACCTCTCTGCGGTCTCATTCAAGGGAATGGGGAGCTGCTGGCTGGACAAGCTGTTACTCTGGGATCTTATCATTTCTATCACACGTAAGCCTGATTCGATATTTTAAGAATTGACTCTGGGGCAGGGATTGGCACTTGGTAAGGCAAAGGCAGGTGGATCTCTGTGGAGCCAGCCTGGTCTACACAAAGAGTCCACGGCCAGCCAGGGCTACCTAGAGAGACCCCCTGTCTTGAAAAATCGAAGACGAAAAAACAAACAAGAATCAGCTCTCAAAATAATCACGTAGGAAATGAGTTTTATTTATTTATTTTTTTCTAATCTTCCCTTTTCTCTTTCAGTTCAGAACGCTGCAGTGGATTGTACGAGGGTGGAAATAAATGGTAAGTTTCATTTCCTGAAAGCATGGGCATCAAAATGGTCAGCTAGCTGACTCTGAACATGAGCGTTCACTTACGGGGATTTCTGTGGTTTTAGATCGGCAACCAAATGCAAAGCCTTCCGTTATCTGCTAGGAGGGCAGTGAGCTGAGTTTTAGAGAGGGCATTAATTATAGCATTTTTTTTTTCCCACCTGAAACTTGGTCCGGCAAAATCTGAGACTTTTTTTTACCTCCAAACTTCCTTTGTTATCACTTTTAGTTAGAGAACCCTCCCATGATTTTTGTAAATTTTTTTTATTATTATTATTTTTTAAAAATATATTTATTTATTTCATGTATATTATTGCTCTCTTCAGACACACCAGAAGAGGGCATCGGATTCCATTACAGATGGTTGTGAGCCACCATGTGGTTGCTGGGATTTGAACTCAGGACCTCTGGAAGAGCAGTCAGTGTTCTTAACCTCTGAGCCATCTCTCTAGCCTGTAAATTTTTATTAATTTGTTTACTTTTGAGGCCGGGTCTCATGTAGCTCAGGCTGGCCTCAAACTCTATGACATGGCCAAGGCTAAACTAGACTAACTCCTAAACTCTCAAATGCTGGGATCCAGTCCACCATGCCCACTCAAAACCCCTTTTAAATCAATCCAGGCAACAAGTACTATGCCTGGGAAGAGCTCTACTGTGGAGTCAGAGTGCTTTGGTGCTGAGCCTGGCTTGCTGCTGCCCAGCTAGCACCTGGGCACACGAACTGATGGCTTTTGAGGGTGGTTTTTTCCATCGGTGAGAAGGGATGGCCCCAATCCTGGTTCCTCTGCAGTCTTTGCGGCACATCGGTCCTTTGGTGTAAGCTAACCCCATAAAGTGGAAAGTGCTGTTGTGTGCAACCCAGCCTGTCTCCCCTCCCCTTCCAGAAGCAGGCAGTTTTCTTTCTGCGGAGGATTGTCGGTGAGAACATCTTGCTACATAGCCTAGCATTCACTATGTAGCCGAAGCTGATGTTGAACTCATAAGAATCCTCCTGCTTCAGCCTGTTACGTCCTGAGTATGGGCGAGCACACAAGGGAGCAGCCTAGATGGACGTTTTTGTGCCTGTCTGTGGTGTCAGGGTTTATTGAATAGCAATAAATTCACAAGCTATATCGCTTCCCTTGGCTGCGATTTTTCCAAGCAGTCCTTGACGGCAGTTAGCAAACACGAGTTCTTTTATTCCAATTTTAAATGTAATATTAACTCTCAGAGCATATATTACACATCTTACAGTAAACATACACATGAGTATGTATGTATACCAGCTGGATGTATGTATGTATTACAGACTGGATACCAAAGCCACAGCAGACAGAGTTTAAGGAGTTAAACTTACTGAAGGCAATCTCATATAGCCCAGGCTGGCCTAGAACTCACTAGGTCAGCATAGACTGACCTTGAATTTTCCATCCATCTGCCTCCATCCCCCAAGTCCTGAAATTACAGGAGAAAGAAAAACCTGGGGGAGCAGGGGCATCCCGGCAGGAGAGCAGAAAAGGATGTGTCACAGAATCTGAATTATGGTAGGTTACTTAATGAAAGACTCAAAGCTGCAGGTCTGCCCCTGGCTTATAGGAAGTGTAATCGATGATAAGAAAATTTGGCAGGTCTTACCTGCAAAGCAGTACAAATGAGAAGTTAAATCCCGTGTCAAAGTCAAACAAAAATATAGAGACAGATGTGCAATAAAGGAATTTTTACCTGGGGAAAAGCAAACGAGATTACAATATGGAGCACAAGTGTGTAGACCTGGTGGCCTCTGGCACACCTGAAGAACAAAGGAAAGATTGGGATTGACTGGGGGGGGGGGGAACGACACAATTTCCCTAAGGTGTTTGCTTCCACCTTGAGAAGGGGTGTATTGCTTTCTCACTACTGTGAGAAATGAAAGATTCAACCAACTATCCGACAGGAAGCAACAGGAGGAAGGAAGGGTCGACCTGGGCTCACTGCTCAAAGGGAGATAACCTGGGCTCAAGGGGAGATAAGGCTCATGATGGCTGGGAAGTCATGATGGGAGGGGCCTGAGGCAGCTGGTCACAGAGCATCCACAGCCAGGAGACAGAGAGGTAACTGTGGACTGTTAAAATGTCTTTTATTCGCCTGATTTAATTGTCCTCTCTGAGACTTACTGCTTCAGTCTGCTAACCCAGGCCTGGTCCTGGAAGCTTCTAGCCTCCGTACAATCTTATCTAGGTCTAGAATGTTTTCGGCCTCTGAAACTGACAACTGAATAAGATCACTCTTTCTAGCTCTTTCTGAACTCTGGCTGGCTGGTCAACTCAGTTGTTCTGGCTCAAACCCCACTCCAAGCTGACTGATTCAATCTGGCTTCTCTCAGCTTCTTACTGCATTGCTCTGCTTGGTCTCATGGTAACTTTGGCAACATGTTCTAATCTTCTGGCTCTTCTCATTCTCTGGCTCGTTCTGTCTCGATCTGTTTTTATGGTGGGTTACTTAATGAAAGACTCGAAGCTGCAGGTCTGCCCCTGGCTTATAGGAAGTGTAATCGATGATAAGAAAATTTGGCAGGTCTTACCTGCAAAGCAGTACAAATGGGAAGTTAAATCTTTCTCATTCTCTGGCTCGTTCTGTCTCCATCTATGTCTACCTTGTTTTCTCTCCGTAACCTGTCTCACTATAATTGTCCCGGTAAAACTGCCTCTGAACTCCATGAACTGAACTGCTCCGAACTCCACTGTATTTCTTCTCAACTCAAGGTCTCAACTAAACTGACGGACTTGAACTCAGAGATCTGCATGCCTCTGCCTCCTGAGTGCTAGGATAAAGGTTGTGTCACTGTGCCTGGACCTCAACCTTTCTTTACCTGAAACTTGCTTTACACCAGGCTAGCCATGACCTCAGAGATCTCCTTGCCTCTGTCTCCTGGGATTAAAGGCGTGTCTGCATTCCAGCCAAATCACAGAGATCAAGGCAGTCTTAGTCCAGTAGAGCAGCCATGTAGCTGGATTAAAATTCCTCGGCAGTGGATGCCTGATTCACTGTCTCTCTGGTGTTTTGTTTTGTTTTTTTTTTAAAATTCAGCCTGGGAACCCAGACTGCTGATGGGCCACACACAGTCAGGGTAGGTCTTCCCACCTCACTCACTCCAATCTAGGGACTTCCTCGAAGATGTGCCCAGAGGCAATCTCCAAGGTGATTCTAGATCCTGTAAGCCTTACAGTACTAACTATACACTAGGTCTCATGTAGCCCAGCCTGGCTTTGAACTCCCTACACAGCCAAGGATAGCCCTGAACTCCTGATCCCTCTTGCTTCCATCTCCCAAGAGCTATAATTACAGGCCTCGTGCCTGATCGAAACTGTGTTCAGGATGGAATCCAGGACTTTGTCGTGTGCGCTAGGCAAGCGCTCCCCGTGCAAGCTGCGGTTCCAGCCCTGTCCGGCTGTTTTCACAAAGCCTTCTGTGTCATTTTTGTCTTCCCAGAAATACTGTCTCCAAATCTGAACTCAAGTGTGAACGTGGTCAGGATGGGCCAAAATGTATCTCTGTCTTGTTCCACCAAGAACACATCGGTAGACATCACCTATTCGCTCTTTTGGGGTACAAAATACCTAGAGAGCAAGAGAAGAAGAGGGGGAGCTGTGGATTTCCACCTGAGGATCTCCAATGCCAACGAGACAGGCCCCTACAAATGCAAAGTCAATGTTTCCAACTCGACGAAATACAGTCAGGATTTCAACTTCACAATGGCCAGTAAGTGCATCTGTATACAATGGAGGCTGGGTGGCCTGTGGGACTCTCTCCTGTGGTATGAAGCGACCTTGGGGGTTGAAAGCATTCAGTCAGGAGTCTGGGAAGAACAGAGTTCATCCATTAGCACAACTGCTACATGCTTTCTCCTTTTTTTATTTTTATTTTTTAAAATTATTTTTCTTCTTTTTATTCCTCATCTGGGCCATCAGTCTAAAAGATGGTGCTCCTTCAGCAGACCGGATCCTCCCGGCTTAGCTAATCCTCTGTGCCAGCTCTTCACTAATCACCTAGTCCCTCCCTAATCTAATCAAGATTAGTCAGCAGACCAATCTCCCACGGTCCCTAGAAGCCTGAAGCTTCTCAGCCTGCTGCCTTCCCGCCCAGCCACGCCTCCTTAGTTCTGGTTTTTACTCTGTTGTCTTCCCACCCCATGCTTTTAGCCCCGCACCAGTAGCCTCAGCTGTGGCGACCTTGGGAGAGGGAGAAAGGAATCTAAACACATTATATCTGCAGTCTCGTCAAACCTCATTAAGAACCACTGGTTCTCCAGGTCTACGAGCAGGGAGGCCCCAAGCCACATGTATCTATGCAAAATTAAAACCAGTCAAAGACAGTAAAAAATCCAAGGGCCGGCAAGATGGCTCAACGGGGTAAAGGTGTTGTACAAGCCTGAGTTCGATCCCTGGAACTCCAGTGGAAGAGAGAGCTGATTCTACAGAGTGGTTCTCTGACCTCCACATACGTGCTGTGATATGTGCACCAGTGCGTGTCTGCTTGAGTGCTCGCATAGCAGAGACGCAGAACCATGTCCACCACTACAGAAAGTTTTGTTAGATGGAAAGACAGGGCAATGGCTCTCAGTTTTAGGGTGCAAGTGTCTAGTTAAATCTAACAAAGCAGGGGGTAATCTCCCCGGAGGTATGCTCAGAAGACCAGTGTGTCGATCACTTGTTTGCTGCTGTGACAAAATTACCTGGAGAATGGAACAGCTGATTTGGGCTCACAGTTCTCAGTAACACAGTCCATCCTGACAGGGATCCTACAGCAGCAGGAATGGGAGATAGGTGGTAGTCACATCTCGTCCACATACAGGAGCAGCAGCAGAGAGAGAGAGAGAGAGAGAGAGAGAGAGAGAGAGAGAGAGAGAGAGAGAAATTCTTGTGCATATGGTTGTTGGGAATTGCACTCAGGACCTCTGGAAGAACAGACACTTAACCTCTGAGCCATCTCTCCAGTCCTCTATAATTTTACTATTTTTAAAGACACATTCTGATTATGTAGCTTTGGCCAGCCTGGAACTCACTGTGTAGACCAGGCTAGCCTCAGACTCAGATATCCATCTGCTTCTGCTAGGGTTAAAAAAGCACACTGACAGGCTACATTCTCTTTCTTATTCAATCTGGGACTTGTCCTGTGGGATGATACCGGCCACACTTGGGGTAGGCCTGTCCACCTCAGTTCACCTAATGTAACCTCTCAGGACTTACCCAGACATTTGAGTGGGGGGGGGGTTCTAGCTCTGATCAAGTTGAAACCAGTATTAACCAGCACAGCTAGAAGGACAGGTTTTGGCAGGAGTTTTAGGCTATGGGCTCCAGGTGGCAGGGCATGAAGTAAGTGGTGATTGTGGCTGTCATAGGAATGAATGGAGAGAGGAAAGCCAACACAGGCCTGGTACTGGGATGCGGTGTGCAGGGTGAACCAGTGGCTTAACATATACTCCTCTACCCTGTGTGGTGAGGCCACAAAGCAAGCGCTGTCTGCATGCGACCTTTCTGCAGTTTGTTCAAGTGACATATTGTCCTCTCAAACATGATCATCTTCAATGAAGTCTCACAGATACATCTCTACCGATTGTCCTCTTGGCGTAGGCGGCTGCTTGTTGCAAGCTATGGTGCTTCCAGGACATCAGTGACACCTAAGACGTGGTCACGTCCCCAACCCCATCAGGGCAGATGGTTGTTGCCATAAGTACAGGTTCCTTAGTCATGGATTCACTTATCAGCTAAGGTGCACCACACCCTGGGTTACATTGATTGGTTGCTGCCCTCATGGGGAGCCTCTGGTCTAGGAGGAAGACACAAAACCCAAACAAATGGCTCACAAGCTGTGCCAGCTGTTGTAAAGGAAACAGGCACAGTATGGAGAAAGGTAAGAAGGGACCACCTGGGTAAGGTGCAAGGTTCTGTCCAAGGCGCTGGAGAGATGAGCGGGAGCTAGCTATAGGGGGACACTGGTTGAGGAGGTCCTTGGCATGTCCAGAGCTCCAGCTTTAGCTTTCAAGGGAAACTGGGCTGGTTCAAGGTGGCTGAAGGTCAGAGAAGAAGCACGTGAGCCCAGGTCTCTGTGCAGTCAGTCTGCTATTTGCCAGCTCTGTGACCTTGGCATTCCTTCCCCCGCCTTTGGAAGTAGTTTCTTAAGTAGACTAGGCTGGCTCTATACTCACACATGTAGCCAAGGAAAACCCTGAGACCTGATTCTCCCAGCTCTATTTTCCAAGTTACCATGTGGGTAACATGACAGACGGCCATCCTTTCTTCTGTATGTTATTTTTGTTAATGAACCACATAACATATATTACTGGATTCTTCAAAAAAAAAAAAAATAGAGTAGGGAGCTGGAGAGATAGGTAAGAATACCTACTCATCTTCTAGAGGATCCAGGTTCAATTCCCAGCACCTACATAGTGGATCACAGCCATCTTTGACTCCAGGTTCAGGGAAACCAAAGCCTTCTTCTGGTCTCCATGGGCACCATGGTGAACACACATACATGTGGTACACACATACATACAGACCAATTTGAACTCAGAGATGCACCTGCTTCTGCCTCCCAAGTGTTGGTTTTAAAGACATTCACCACCACCACCACCACCTGGCCAGTTTGTTCTCTCTCTCTCTCTCTCTCTCTCTCTCTCTCTCTCTCTCTCTCTCAGAGGTTTATTTATTTATTTATATGAGTACACTGTAGCTGTCTTCAGACACACCAGAAGACGGCATCAGATCCCATTACAGATGGTTGTGAGGCACCATGTGGTTGCTGGGAATTAAACTCAGGACCTCTAGAAGAGCAGTCAATGTTCTTAACCGCTGAGCCATCTCTCCAGCCCCGGTTTGTTTATTCTTGAGAATGACTACTATCAAAAATTTATTTAAACCCATAAATGTGTCAAACACAATATATCAAACACATACAATAAAATAAATCGAAGACAGCACTTGGGGGGCAGAGGCAGATGGATCTCTGTGAGTTTGAGGCCAGCCTGGTCCGTGGAGTTTCAGGACAGCCAAGTCTATACAAAGAGACCCTGTTTCAAAGAACTAAAATAAATAGATAAATAAACAAGTAAATAAAACTAAATAACTCTATAAATAAATGAATTGTAGAAAAAGAGTAGGACTTGACAGGAGAACAGTCCTGTATTTCCTGTTCTGTGGTTCCTTTGCACCAATTTAGCAAGGTTACTTCTGCTCTTTAGAGGAAGCTGAGGCACTTGTGCAACTGAATCCTATACATTAACACAGGGTTAGAGAAATGTGGTACTTTGGGGCCAAGCATGAGCCAACTCTCCACTGCACACTTGGAACTGGACGGCTGTCATAGTCATAGTTGAGTGACGGGAGGTGATTGCCACCAAATGTGAAGATCTGAGTTTGCCCCCCGGGACCCACATGGTGGGAAGAACCAACTCTCGTAGATTGTCTTCTGACTTCTACATGCATAGTTTATATGGCTTTTACGTGCATGTAAGTGGGTGTAGTGGCTGTTTCCGGTTGTCAACTTGACTATCTCTGGAACGAGCTACAATCCGGAGTTGGAAGGCCCACCTGCGATACAGAATACTTACTCATCTACTAGAGGATCCAGGTGGAGGTTGGAAGACACAGTTTCTGACCTGGATCTTGGCACGGAGATCTTGAGGCACGCACGGTAGCCATGAAAAGCTTAGACCCAGGCAAGGTAGTACACGTCTTTTAATCCCAGGAAACTGAGGCAAGGAAATCTCTGAGTTCAAGTCGGCCTGGGGACAAAGCAAGTTCCAGATCCAGGCGTGGTGGTACATACCGTTAATTTGGGCCACACCTTCTGCTGAAGGCCTACATAAAGACACTGGAAGGAGGAAGATTCACTCTTCCTCTCGTTGCACTTACACCCTTCGACTACCAGCACGTCGGTTGGAACTACCTCTAAAGAAGACCAGCTTAAACAATTCTAGCCTCGTGGTACTGAGCAACTACTAGATTCTTGGACTTCCCATCCACAGATGCCCACTGTTGGGCTAAGTTAGACTGCAGACTGGAAGATATCACAAAAAAATTTCCTTAATATATAGAGACATTCCATAAGTTCTATGACTCTAGAGAACCCTGAACAATACAGTGGGTATATAAATACACACTAAATGCATTTTTAATAGATAGTAGTCATTCTTAAGAGTAAACAAGCTGGTCAGGTGGTGGTGAAAGCCTTTAATCCCAGCACTTGGGAGACAGCACAGGCGGATCTCTGAGTTTGAGGCCAGCCTGGTCTACAGAGTGAGTTCCAGGACAGCCAGGGTTATACAGAGAAACCCTGTCTTGAAAAACCAAAAAAAAAAAAAAATCAAAATAAGGGCTGGAGAGATGGCTCAGCGGTTAAAGCAGTTAAGAGTACTGACTGATTTTCCAGAGGTCCTGAGTTCAATTCCCAGTGACCACATGGTGGCTCACAACCATCTGTAATGGGTTCTGATGCCCTCTTCTGGTGTGTCTTAAAAGAGAAATAGTGAATACATTAAAATGAATAAATCTAAAAGAAAGAAAGAAAGAAAGAAAGAAAGAAAGAAAGAAAGAAAGAAAGAAAGAAAGAAAGAAAGAAAGAAAGAAAGAAAAGGCCGGGCACATGAATTTAGTCCCAGCACTCGGGAGGCAGAGTCAGATGGATTTCTGAGTTCAAGACCAGTCTGCTTTACAGAGTGAGTTCCAGGATAGCCAGGGCTATACAGAGAATCCCTGTCTCAAAAAACAAAAACCAAAACAAAATCAAAATACATAAATTAATAAAAAATAAACAAACTGACAGCTGTGCTCCACACATCTGTAGTCCCAGCGGGAAATTGGAAAAAGGAGGACCAGGAGTTTAAGGCTAGCCTCAGCTACATAGCAAGTTCAAGAAAAGAAATCATGAATAGACCATGATGCCTGTGCACATCAGTTCCCTGAAGCAGAGACGCAGCCCCGCCCCGCCCTCTGATGTCTTTTCCCCGCCCTCTGGAGTCTCGCCCCGCCCACTCGGCTTGTGCCACAAGGCGGCACAGGGTTGGTCAGGTTAGCTCTTCGCCTGGCCTGCTGCTCTTGCTTGTGGCTCCTCAGGTCATTCAGCTTGAGGCGAATGAGCTGCAGTAAGAAGGGATCGGACAGTGGTTGGGTGTTATTTCAGGACTTGCTGGGATGGTATCCAGAGGTGGTGACAAAGAATTGCCCAGTCAACACCAGTGCCTGTCTTACAGGGTCCTAGCCGTGCTGGGAGGGATCCAACCATGAAGTGCTGGGCTGCGCTGTGATGCCCACGGGGTAGGGAGGCACGAGGGTATGACTCTAAGAACCTCATGCTCCAATAAGGGGACTCTCATGAGTTGCTGGGATCAGGTACACAGTGTGGTGATGGTGAACACAGGCGGACAGCCAAGGCGGCCTATCCTAGAGAACTTAGGTCAGTGTCACAGAAGAAGGAAGCCCGTGGTGACCATGAATACTGTTTTCTTGCAGAAGATGAGAGCTGCCCTTCATGTCGGCTGTCACTGTTGCTCCCGGGGTTGTTTCTGGGGCTACTGGTAATAGTCCTAGTTCTGGCTTTTTTGATTCATCTAAAATACAAAAAAGGTAGGTTCTCCCTGTGTACTCCTGTGCTGTTCAGAATCAGCAGGGCAGAGGGGGAGGGGAAGCCTGGTGGTGGTGGTGGCAATGGAGGCGGTGCACGCCTTTAATCCCAGCACTCGGGAGGCAGAGGCAGGTGGATCTCTGAGTTGGAGGTTAGCCTGGCCTACAGAGTGAGTTTCAGGACAGTTAGGGGTACACAGAGAAACCCTGTCCCAAAAAACCAGAGAGAGAGAGAGATTGAGAGAGAGAGAGATATGAGAGAGAGAGAGAGATTGAGAGAGAGAGAGAGATTAAGAGGTGGACAGACTGACTTCATGAGGTTCATAGAGAGCTGCCTTTAGGTTCCTTCTGATGTAGGTTGCCCAGCCTCACATGGACACAATTTATACACACAGCCCCATGCCCCCAACCCCACGACTGGATTATTTTTGTACTCAATTTTTTGGTTTTTCGAGACAGGGTTTCTGTCCTGGAACTCACTTTGTAGACCAGGCTGGTCTCGAACTCAGAAATCCGCCTGCCTCTGCCTCCCGAGTGCTGGGATTAAAGGCGTGCGCCACCACGCCTGGCTTTTGTTCTCAATCTTAAAGGCTCCTGTAAGGTCTGCCTGGCTGGCTTTGAACTCACAATGATGCTCCAGCCTCAGCTTCAGAATGCTGAGCAGAGGTCTGCACCTCTGCTTCCAGCTTATACAGTTTTTGACTCTGGGTCTTTTGTAGCTGGGGATGGTGTCAGTCAGACTTGCCATACTCCTGCCTTCACATCTCTAGGGCGGGGATCACAAGCACATATTCCTACATCCAATGTGTGTGTCAGTGAGGATATATGCTAGAGTTGTGTGCAGGCAAGACACTACCAACTGAACCCCAGACTGTCTTCATAATGTTATGCTAAAATATACACATCATAAGATTTGCTATTCTACTCTCCCATCTTTCTGTTTTCTTTTACTGTGTGGCCCTGTCTTGTGCAAAACAAGAGTTCTTTCCAGTCACAAGCTCAGCTCCCAGTTCAGCCAGTTCGTCTGTGTGCGTGACTGTCTGTCACACTTATCTCTTGACTGTCACACTTATCTCTGTTGTGAGGCCACTGATAAGGCCACATCCGCCTTTGTCCTCTTCCCTGGCTGAAACCCAATGCCCATGAGACAGTTCCTCATTCTGTTCTCCTGCTCTGTAACCACATTCTACTTTCTGTCTCTACAGCTAGAACTATTCTAGGGTTTCATTTGAGTGAAACCATGCAGTTGTCTCTTGTTTTATTTTGTGACAGGGTCTCCTGTATCCCAGGCTGGCCTTCAATTCACCAAGTAGTCAGGATAACCTTGAACTTCTGGTCCTCCCAAGTGGTTGGATTACAGGCCTGCAGAATGAACTCAGGGGCCCCTGTTTGCCAGGCAAGGACTCCGCCAGCTGCACCACATCCCCCGGGGGCTGTCTTTCGGTGCTTGGATTCCTTTGCATAGCAGATCTTTCCATTTTAGGCTAGGGAACCGCCTGATTTGCACGAAAGCCTCTTATTTCCCCATTCCTGGTCCCCATGCTTGGGTTGTTTTCAGGCCACTGTAAACAGTGCTTCTGACACTAACTGCACTGCATGTAGTCGGTCCAAAGCGGAAGCTTCTCAAAGGGCAGCGCCTTCTGCTTCGCAGCTGTCCTCAGGGAGCTTGGTGTATGTCGGAGGGGAACATGTCTCTTTCTTCCCACTTGACCTACTATAGCAACAACAGCGACGACAAACCTTCACTCTCTGGGTAGAAGGTTCTCCCTGCTCACCTCTCAGCCCTTCTCTGGTAAAGATTTCAAAGTGGCCCTTTCACTGGGCACATGTGTGTGGAAAAATATCTAGATTTGCACAAACAGCATTTGTGTCACTAGCTCACAAGGTGCCAGGCCCAGGGCTGTTGGGTACCTGGTGCCTTTGCTACTCCTGGCCTCCGCCTTCCAGCCTGTGGAGATACTGTCTGAATGAGTGAGATTCACAGATGTTAGGTCCCTGTGCTCTCTCCATCTCTACACGGATAAAGGTCACGAAGGGCAGCACTCAGCTGATAGGGTTGAAAAGCAACTTCACAGTCCCTGCTTAGCTTACACAAGACCCAGCACAGACTCCAGGACAAACCCAGACCCTAAAGCCCCTTGAAAACAGACATCCTACTTAACCCAGCTCCTCAAACATCTCAACACTGAAATCGCCTCGAGTTGATGTCCAAGTGCCAGGAAGATGTTTGATTTCAGCTAGGCGGTGGTGGAACATGCTACCGACCCCAGCATTTAGGAGGCAGAGGCAGGCAGACCTTTGAGAGTTCAAGGCCAGCCTTGTGCACTAAGTGAGTT
Organism: Mus pahari; assembly: GCF_900095145.1. Taxonomy (NCBI): domain Eukaryota; kingdom Metazoa; phylum Chordata; class Mammalia; order Rodentia; family Muridae; genus Mus; species Mus pahari. The sequence goes on from NC_034603.1 coordinate 74,085,953, forward strand.
TCAGGACAGCCGGGGCTACACAGAGAAACCCTGTTTCAGAAAAACGAAACCAACCAACCAAAAAATGATTTTTGATTCCTGCCGACATAGAACTTAGTTGTATTACTCATCTCTTGAAGATAACTCAAGGCTGTCTCAAGAAGGAATGAAAATGAAATGAAGGAATGAAAATGTGTCCATTTCCACTGTGATCCATAGGCTAAGGCCTCCCAGGGCCTGGTCGGGAGGACCCTGAACCAGATGACTCGGTGCTATATAGAAACCTGTGATTTTTACCCCCTCATTAGTTGAGGCCACTGGCATGTCACTTAAAATCATGAGAGATTCTTCCCCTTGGCAGAGAAGAAAGGACAAACATGTCTAAATAGTTCAACATAATGATCATGTCTTGCTTTGTGGGGGGGACAGGGAAGACTCTGAGCGAGAATCCGTCCAAGGGTTCTGGAGATGTGCCTACGCAAGGTGAGCTGTCTGCAAGCCTCTGCAAAACTCAGTCAGGTAAAGGGCTTTGCTGGCTGTTTTGAGCAGTTTGGTTGTTTGGTTTGGGGGTGACTGTATACACAGGTATGTATGCACGTGTAAATATGCTATGGCACTAGGACCCCAAGGTGTCCACACATGATAGATAAGTACTCTACACAGCGCTGGCTATTAAAAATAAAGTAACTCTCCAGAAACACAGGCAAAATAATAGAGGAAAAAAAGGAAGTAAAATAATAGAGAACCCCATCTGCCTCTAACCACTACCCCCCATCTCCCATCTTACTGTCCAGGGTCTGCGGCCAGTGTTCAGAGCCCCTCCCAGTCGTAGTTTGACACCAGCGGGAGATTTTTCATTCTATCCTTTGGTTTTGTTTTTTGTTTTGTTTTTTTCATGTAATATATTTTAGAGATGACTTTATTTCAGCTTGGGATGATCCACGCTCTATATTCCATGGTTTGTTTTTTGCAATGCTTGGGATCAAACCCAGGGCGCCACCCATGCCAGCCAAGTGCTAGAGCAAACGAGAGCGCATAAAACTGCTTCCTTAGCGCTTTGCAAGGTTGCAGTATTTCGTGATTAGCTAGAGTCACCAAACTGTACAATATTTAGTCACTTATCAGACCTTATATGTTGGATGCTTCATGGTGGAAAGGCCCAGCTAACAAGGGCCTCCAATCTAGTCAGCCCCTCAGAGCCCTACGCATATTCGGAGCACCATGTAAGCCCTGATACACCAGCACCAGCTCCCAGTTTTTGGTGTTCCCTTCTTGCCAAGCAGGAGCCTGGGTTGGGCTGGGAGTGACAACGTGTCTCCACAACCCCAAAGGGGAAGTGCTCAGTTTAGGCCCCAGGCCACTGCCCTCCCATGGTCAGAGGATCCAAGCTCTGGCCCAGTAACACTTATGCCCTGTCTTTTGCAGAACCACCCCAGGAAATACACTATGCCACTCCAGTCTTCATGGTGACAGCACCCACGGAACAAGGTGAGTCGTGATGGGACAAGAGATGCTGTAGCAATGAGTCTCGGAGACATCACTGTGATCAGGGGCTTTGTATCTAAGGATGGGGTTTGCGGACTCCAGGCTCCCAATGAGTCAACGGTAACCAATCACAATTCCTACTAATGCAGTTAATGTTAACTGTAATATAATCATAATGACAGCTGTAGAAGTGGGTGGAGGGAAAGCAGGGTAGGGGCTATCCTCTAAATACTTCCAAGACAGGCTGGAGAAATGGCTTTGCATTTATAAGCGTGTACTGTGCTCCAGAGGACCTGAGTTCACATCCCAGCACTCACATCCAGTGGCATAGGACCAATTGCAACTTCAGCACCAGACATATCCATACCTGTGTTTCTGGTCTCCATGGGTGCCTATGCTCACATGTACATAACTCCCCCATTAGTTAAAATTAAAATAAAATCTCCTTTTTTCTTCTGGGTGAGTGTGTGTATATAATTTCTTTTAGATTGATTTTATTTATATGAGTACACTATAGTTGTCTTCAGACACACCAGAAGAGTGCATAGGATCTCATTACAGATAGCTGTGAGCCACCATGTGGTTGCTGGGAATTGAACTCAGGACCTTTGTAAGAGCAGTCAGTGCTCTTAACTGCTGAGCCATCTCTCCAGCCCTATTCTGGGTTTTTCAAGGCAGAGTTTTCTATGTGTAGCTCTGATAGACCAGGCAGGTCTCGAACTCAGAAAGATGGTGGTGGCGCACACCTTTAATCCCAACACTCTGGGAGTCAGGAGGTAAGCAGATCTCTGTAAGTTTGAGGCTAGCCTGGTCTACAGAGTGAGTTCCAGGCCAGCCAGAGCTACTCAGAGACACCCTGTCTTGAAAACATAAACAAACAAACAGATTAAATAGAATCTCAACAACAACCCCCGCCAAAGTCCCCAATAGAGGATGCAGGGTCACTACTAAATCATTTTCAGGAAGAAATCAGTGCTGGGGAGATGGCTCTGCAGCTGAGAGCACTTGACTGCCTCACTTGTGTGAGGACTTCAGTTTGAATCCTGAGCTCTTGTGCAAAAAGCTGTGCTTAGGCCTATGAGATGCAGAGATGTGGAGATTTCTGGGGCTCACTGGCATCCAGCCTGGCTTCAGGTTTAGTGAAAGACCCCATCTCAAGAGAATAAGGTAGGAAGTGATAGGCAGGAAATGTAATGGCCTCTTATGGCCTTCATGACCCCCCATATACATACTATACATCACACACACACACACACACACACACACACACACACACACACACACACACACACACACACACACACACACACAGTCTCACACACAGAATGAATTATTATTAAACTAGAAAAGATCAGTTAATACTTGTTTCTTTCAGGTTGCCCATCTAGAAATGGGGCTTTTGAATAAAACCAATCTAGTATATTTACTTCTTGTGTATGTATGTGCATGGGGCTAACATGTGCACGGAAGTTAGAGGACAAGTTGGGAGAGTCAGCCTTCTCCTTCCTCCATGTGGGACCCTGGCATAGAACTAAAGTCATCAAGCTTGTTGGCCAGCACTGATGGCCCCTAAGCCAACACACCTGAGATGGGCGTTCTTTTTAGAGTTTCTCTGAACTCACAGCTGTAGCTTACTGAGTTATTTTCCCTCTTCAATTTCAGAAGGCGGTACGGCTAGAAGAGCTGATTACATCTACTCTGAACTCACCCACTAAAGTGCGAAGAAACTGACTGTATCCCTGTGTAAAAGACTTTCTAGTAAGCTGATGTGCATGGAGAAAGAGGAAATTGACCTGGCACTCAAAAGTTTCATCCTGGGCTGAGGCAGGAGGATCCTGAGTTAGAGGCCAGCTGGGACTACATAGCAAGACCTTGTCTTAAAACACAAAATCAAAAAAGATTTAACCTGGCCACCTACAGTGAATGTGTTTTTCACATCTAGACACTATTCCTTTGGCTATTTTGGGTATCTAATCTTGTTATCCAAGTAGCCAGACTTGATAAGAGTTAAAACATACTTAGGTTTTGTGATCTTCCACCTTCTCCCTTCCCAACACAATTATCTTGGGGCCGAGGAGGTGGCTCAGCAGTTAAGAGCAGACACTACTCTTCCAAAGGATGGGAGTTTGAGTCCAGATTCTATATCCCACAACTCAAGCTGCCAATAACATTGTTTCCAAAGGATCCATCGCCCTCTTCTGGCATCTGCAGGCACTACACTCATGTGCACGGACACACCTAAACACATAATTAAATAAGTCGGGAGTTGGAGAGATTTTCTTTTTTCTTTTTTAAGACAGGGTTTCTCTGTGTAGCCCTGGCTGTCCTGGAACTCACTTTGTAGACCAGGCTGACCTCGAACTCAGAGATCTGCCTGTGCTGTCTCCTGAGTGCTGGGAAGAAAGGTGCATACCACTATGCCTGGCTAGATTTGTGTTCTTAATAGACCATGTGTTTAGTTAGGGTTTTACTGCTGTAAAGACACACCATGAGCCGGGCGTGGTAGTGCACACCTTTAATCCCAGCACTCAGGAGGCAGAGGCAGGCGGATTTCTGAGTTC
>NC_034603.1:74090047-74102605 GCF_900095145.1 Mus pahari
TGAGTTCCAGGACAGCCAGGGCTACACAGAGAAACCCTGTCTCGAAAAACCTAAGTAAATAAATAAATACAGGTTCAGGGGTTCAGTCTATTATCATCAAGGCAGGAGCATGGCAGTGTCCACGCAGGCATCTTAAAGCCCACACCCACAGTGACACATAGTGAAACTCCCTGGGGCCATATTCAAACCACTACAGACCATATCAAAAGGACAATAAAAAAATGAATCAAAGGAAGAACCAAAAATATCTACTTTATAAATACTAAAGGCCAAAACTGTATTAATGTAAGTTAATGAAACCAAGAGACTATTTATTAGAGGCTATGAAGACCTACACATTCCCAGCTGACGCTAGGTACTTGACCAGGAAGTCTCTCAGTTTGGATATGTGCATCATTTCCTTCATGGTGGTGTCTCTGCTTCGCAGCTGGATTAGCCCGGTTTCCAGCGTAGTCTCAGTGATCAGAACCGTGAAGAGGATACTCATCTCATCATACCTGAGAACGGTTCAACGAAACACATGAGAGCCTGTGCAGACATCAGCTCCTCACCTCACAGACACCCCAGAGTCCAAGTCGCTCTCACCTTGGTCAGGTGATCCTTTACCCCAACTCCCACTTCTAAAGCAAACTCAAAGGGAAGATTTGAGCTTACTGTGTTGGCTAAAAGTCAGAAGAAAAACTAACTAAAGGCACCTGAGGGGGTACTATAGATGAATTCCTTGATGACCTCAGTGTTCTGATCACAACAAATCCATACTCCATTTATGACTTAACATGCTACTTGCTGTTTCTAGTTCATTAATCATTGAAAAAAAAACTGGCTGTCCTGCTTTCCAAATTCTACTAAAAATGATTTTTTAAACATTTTACTGCGGGGCAGTGGTGGTGTATGCTTTTAATCCCAGCACTTGGGAGGCAGAGGCGGGCGGATTTCTGGGTTGAGGACAGCCTGGTGTGAGCTGCCACGTGAGTGCTGGTAACCAAATCTGTGTTTTCTGGTAGAGCAGCCAGTGATCTTAACTACTGAGCCTTCTTTCCAGCCCCAGACACTCAGTTTTTGAAAACTAGGCATGGTGGATTTTATGTCTATGATCCCAACACTCAGGAAGGGGAGGCAGGACAATCAAAGTTCAAGGTAATCCTCAGCCACATACTGAGTGAGTTCAACGCCAGCCCAGGACAAGGATGAGATGCTATAGAGGAGGTACGATCCTTTTGCATATAGATAAGTACTAGGGAACCAGGAATGGTTAAAACATGAATACTGGGCTGGTGAGATGGCTCAGCAGGTAAGAGCACCCGACTGCTTTTCCAAAGGTGCAGAGTTCAAATCCCAGCAACCACATGGTGGCTCACAACCATCCTTAACATCTGACTCCCTCTTCTGGAGTGTCTGAAGACAGCTACAGGGTACTTACATATAATAAATAAATAAATAAATCTTTAAAAAAAAAAAAATGAATACTTCTCTCTTCAAAGGGAAGGACATGTTTACCTGTCTTTCATCTGGAATTCGAAAAAAAAGTACAGTTTACAGTCTAGTGATGTTTTGCAATCTGTAGGGCCAGGCATCACCTGAATAACCCAGAATATTATGTTTGTTTATTCCAGGTTCCCCCCAAATCTTAAGCATTGCTTCTCACTCCATAAAACCCACCTCTGAGATGTCACTTCACAGCTAAGTGACTCCTACGTTCTCTGAGGGCTGGGCCAACTTTGACTCCCTCAGTTCTTCTCCTAGAGCCTTATCTAGGGCATTGCTTCTAAGTCAGCAGAACCCATCTCTATGGGAGAAGCTTATGTACTTTGTACAGAGTTACACTGTAAATACTTCTTAAGCTCTGTTGTATACTAGGGACTGAGTTAACTGTCCTCAGGAAACCTTTCTGAAATTACACAGCGTGTAAATTAAACGAAAGCACCTGGTGTGAGACTCTGGAAGCCTGACCTAGCACTGGAAGCCTGACCTAGCACTGGCTAACTGAGTTGGGCTGAACTGAGCTTCACTCTTGTCTCCCCCAGGATTATATTGCTGCAGGCTGCAGAGTTTGCAGGGACCCCACCCTCTAACAGATGCAGTCCTATAACAAACAAACAAACACACAAAACAAACAAACAAACAAAAAAACCCCGTAACTCCAGTTCCTGGGGATCTGTTGCCCTCTTCTGTCCTCTGTGAGCACTGCACACACACGGTGCATAGATAAGCATCCAGGCAAAACATTCATACGCTAAATTAAAAAAAAAAAAAATTAACACCAACAAAAGGATTCCAAACTGCACATACTTGCCATGGCACACCCACAGAGAGTAAGAAACGTAGAGAAAAATTTAAATGACACTCCCTCCCCATAAACAAGACTTTAGAGCAGACAAACAACTAGGAAGTTCAAGTTCCCCTCCTGCATTTTCTATCTGAACAAACACCAGTTATTCCATTCCCATTTTGTCCCCGCTGGAGTCTATAAGGCCCAGGCTTTGTGCTCGTCTCCTGAGCAATCTAAGCCGCTCTTGCCATATACCCGGGGTCTGTTGCTGCCTGCTGAGAGCTGTTCCCTGCAGCTAGCATCCGGAAGGTATATTTTAGTTATGTATTGCTTTTTAGATACAGGATCTCATTATGTAACTCAAGTTGGCCTGATCCTTGTCATCCTCCTGCCTCAGCCTACAGAGTGCTGAGATGAAAGGTCTTGAGTTACCATGCCGACAAAGTAAAAGAACAAAACACAAAATTTCTTGATTTAAAAAAAATTTTAGCTTTTTGTGTTGAGTGTATATCTAAGATTAAGAAATTTTAAGATATACATTCAACACAAAAAAGCTAAAATTTTTTCAAATCAAAATAAGCATAAAAGAATAAATTATTTTTATTAAAAAAAAAAACAAATAAGCAGAGGCAGGCGGATTTCTGAGCTCGAGGCCAGCCTGCTCTACAAAGTGAGTTCCAGGACAGCCAGGGCTGTACAGAGAAACCCTGTCTCGAAAAACCAAACCAAAAAAAAAAAAAAAAAAAATTAGTACTCAGAAGTGTCAGTTTTTAGATTTTTCAGTGAGAGATGTTTACCAGAGCTAGGTTCAGCTCGTCATAAAAAAAAACGAGGAAAGGCCTTCCATTCATGTTCCTTCGGTTCTAATTCTATACACCTAACTTTTATCCCTGAGAACGGATAAGCTGAGGTGAACATATAAGTACTCGACAGTACTCTTCTTTCCTATTGCTCAAGGCACAAGGTCCTATAAAAGGAAGAGCTAGGAGCATTTTGTATAAAGATTGACTTCTATTTTATGATTGCCTGCATGTATGTACACCATGTGTACAGAAGCCAGGAGGAGACCTGGACTACAGTTACAGAAGTCTGTGAGTCTGTGTGGGTGCTGAGAACCGAATCCAGGCCCTCTACAATAGCAGCCACTGCTCTCCAATGCCATGGTGATGTTCACGAATCATTTACTATTTGTAAGGATTTATGTTTTACGTTTGAGTGTGTGAATGTGTGAGTGTGTGTGTGTGTGCTAAGAGGCTGCAGTTATGAGCCGCCCGACTTGGAGGCTGGGAGACTCTCTGGAAGACCAGCAAGCACTCACCCGTTCCGCCTCCCTCCAGCCCCATTTCACAGATTACATTTAGAAGAGATTTGTTTCTATCTGTGGAATGAAACATATAATCAAACTAAATAATGAGAAGAAAGGTAATTCTTACTTTGAATGGAGTTGCTCTAATGAGGAATGCAGAGTTTCTGAATAACCAGGCCACACAGAAATCCCATTTTCTAGTAGCTCATTAAGTAGCCCTTGACAAACCTGGAGGAAAGAAGAAAGACTTCAAATATGACAGAAAAGTGCTTGTGAAACAGTAAGCCCCGTGTAAAATGGTTATACAATGTTATAGTTTACACACTGAACACTTTAGAAACTGCCTATTGCCTCTAAAAGTAAAGAAATTAAGTGGGCGGGAGTGAGCAGGGCCAGAGGGGAAGAGAAAGAAATTAAGCAACGCTAACTGAGTATTGACTGCAAATCTTCCAAGGAGTAGTTTGATAACAACGAAGATTTATCACCATTATCGTTCAGAACGAAAAACAGAAACAAAAACCCTATGGTTGGAAGCAGCCATGTTAGCTGTAAAGGTAAGGGACAGGGGAGAACTATGCCCTAGGGGTTTTTTATTTCCACGTCAGAAGAAGGACGAACAGCCTGAGAAACCCCAGCAGGGCATTGCAAAAGTCAACTACACAAACTGCTTCCGGACCACTGCTTAGCAACTGGTGGCAAGATGGCTCAGTGGAGAAAGTTACTGCCAAGCCTGACCACCCGAGGGCCCACAGGATGGAAGACGCAATCAACGCCAGAGCCTGAGCCGTCTTCTGACCTCCAAACCACCCGTGCGCGCACACACTTGTAAGAAGTCGTGGCAACTCACCTGTCGGAGTTCCACTGTTGGGCCTTTCCCCACATCCAAAGCGACCTTAATAGGGGCTAAACAAGGGTGAAGTTTAAGCACCTGAAGCAATTAAGGGACAAGAGGAAGAAGGAAAGTACAGTTAATGTATAAGAATAAAAAACAAAACAAAAACAAAAAACCCCACATAACTTTACTTTTCCGAGACTGTGTGAAATAGCAAAGGCACCTTTCTCTGGAGGCTCTTCTTCCTGGCAAAAGAGTTCTCTGCCAGCTGGAAGGAATCGTAGAGGTAAGCCAGCGTGCCCAGGTCTAGGTCCCCACTTACAGACAGAACGCAAGGAACCACGTTTTTCCGCCCATCTCGACCCTTCATAGAAGACAACAAAATAAAGTGCCATTTATAGCTCTGTCTGTCCTTGAACTCAAGAGACCAACCTATCTCTACCTCTCAAGTGCCGGGATTCAAAGCATGTGCCACTGTGACTGGCAAGCAGAACTTTTTCTTCAAGTTGTATGTTTTAGACTTATGCAATCAGAATGAATCACAGATTCACTTTATAAAGTGCCTACTCCATGACAGGACTCTGCTGAGCACTGGGCCCCCAAATAACACTGTCTTCTGGTCTCCAGGAGTTCAATTATCTGAAAACGTCAATCCTAGCAGCTCCAGTCACCCAGAGTGGACTTAGGCTTCAGAACCTTTTCAATGCTGTTTGGAAAGGGGACGGTTAGGGGTTTTTTGTTGTTTCCTTTTGTTATTATTTCAATATAGCTCTAGCTGTCCTGGAACTTGCTCTGTGGACCTGGCTGGCTTCCAAATCTAGAGATCCAAATCCTTAGATATCCACTTGGCTTTGCCTCCTGAGAGCTAGGATCAATGGTGTGTGCCACCACTGCACAGCTGGAAAGGGAACATTTATTTAAACTTTACTATATTACTAATACTAAATCTTTACTATTATCATGTGTGTGTGATAATGGGGAGGGGGGATTGTCACGAGTGCATCTGATGTCACAGGACCTATGTGGGTTGTTTCACTACTTGGGCCCCAGGAACTGAACTCAGTTGTTAAAATCCATAGCAAGTGCTTTTACCAGTCAAGTCATGTCTAAATCTGGACTTTATTTTTTAAGCCAGTCTCACCTTGAAATCTCCCGTCTCAACCTCAGGTGCTCTGGGGTTAAAGGCATGTACTACTTGACTGGCTCCTGGATTTACGTTCACTAAGACTTGGGTTTCATCGCGAGATATAAATGAAAGTACACTGCACAGGGCTGGAGAGATGGCTCAGGGGTCAAGAGAACTTTTTTTTTTTTCTTTTTTTAAAGATTTATTCATTATTTTTATGTAAGTAGCTGTCTTCAGACACTTCAGTGAAGGCGTCAGATGTCACTACAGATGGTTGTAAGCCACCATGTGGTTGCTGGGATTTGAAATCAGAACCTTCATAAGAATAGTCAGTGCTCTTCACCATTAAGCCATCTCTCCAGCCACCGAGACCTTGTTCTTGCAGAGGACTGGGGCTCTGGTCTGAGCACTCACATGGCGGGGTATATCTGTAACTCCAGTTCCAGGGGATCTGATGGCCTCTTTGGCACTACATGAGTATGGGCCACAGAGACACACGCAGGTCAAACACCCACACAGAGAATAAAATACATTAAAAATTAAATGGAGCACTCGAGAGGCAGAGGCAGGCGGATTTCTGAGTTTCAGGCCAGCCTGGTCTACAAAGTGAGCTCCAGGACAGCCAGGGCTATACAGAGAAACCCTGTCTCCAAAACCCAACCCCCCCCCGCCCTCCCACAAAAAGATGTACACTGGAGAAACCTAAAAGACACCGTTTTAACCAAGTGATGTAAGATACCATACTAACACCTGGTGGTGTTCCCTAATGTGTCCAGAGAAGGGCACACCCACTCTGTCATGTCCTTGGCATGGCACAAATACAACAATCAGGAAAGTTCAGAAAGAATTGCTCCAAGGCTCATTCTACAATACAACTAGCTTCTTCAAAAGTGTCGGGGAGGGCTGGTGAGATGGCTCAGTGGGTAAGAGCACCCAACTGTTCTTCCGAAGGTACTGAGTTCAAATCCCAGCAACCACATGGTGGCTCACAACCATCCGTAATGAGATCTGACTCCCTCTTCTGGAGTGTCTGAAGATAGCTACAGTGTACTTACATATAATAAACAAATAAATCTTTAAAAAAAAAAAGTGTTGGGGACATAAGACTAGGGAAGATAAAAGGAACTTTTCATCTGGAGAAGAGAGATGGGACAGCTGCATAGAAACAGCGCTCTGGGCTTGGATTATTCCTTGGACAGTCAATTACATCTCCTGGGCTTTGTGGGACAGATGATCACGGTGGGTCACTGTTCATTTTCCAACTCTGATGGCTGCAGTCAGGGTTATGCAGTTGTTGGGCACTGCCTAAAAAATGTACATCAGGTTCCCAGGACACCCCACAATTATCATTCAGTGGTTCGGAAAAGAGAGAGTCTGGGTAAAGAACGTGGGAGCTCAGGGTAACACACACCTGTATGGTAGACATATTTCCAGGATACATGTGTAGGAGTTCTTGATCTCCTAGATTCCACAGGGTTTCTATTGGCTCTTTTCCCCAGGGGAAGCTGTAGTAAAGTTTGCTTCCCTTGCGTCCCAATTCATCCTGACAGTCGGCGCTGCTGAAGTTGGAGGGACTCATAGCAAACTGCAAAACAAAGTGCCCCGTTGATTTAGGGAAATGTTAGTTTATTTTTCCCTGAGAAGGGGGTCCTGGAGCTTCCAGCTGGCCAAGGATCCACCTGCTTCTGCTTTCTGAATGCTGGGACTCACTGACTTTTAATTCCACGGTTCTCTCTGAGAATTAAGGTTGCCTGAGACTTTTATCCAGCAACAGGTTGAAAGTAAGTTAAGTCCCAAACATAAAGGCTCAGGTTGGGTATCAGTGCTCAGCACATCTGCACCAGGAGAACACTGATACCCACTGGTTAAGTGTCGGATCTGCTATTACAACTTACGACTAGCATGCTGAGAGTGTAGCTCAGCAGAGTGAATGCCCAGCACACGCAAGGCTTTATATCCAGGACCGCAATAAACTGCAAACAAACGAACTGGCGGAGCTGGAGATGCACACCTTTAATCCTGGCTAAACTAAGAGGATTGCCATGAGCTGTAGGTCCGAATGAGCTTAAAGTGAGTTCCAGGTCAGCTTAGGTTAGAAGGATGCTTTGTCTCAAAAAGCCAAAATTCCGGCCACTGAGATGGTTCAGTAAGCGTGCCTGCTGCTCAGGCCTGAATGTCTGAGTTGGATCCCCAGAACCCACTCAGTGGAAACAGAGAATTAGCTCCGATCTCCACACATTTGCCATGGCATTCAGGATTGGCTCGCTCCCCCCCCCCCTCCTGCCAAATGCAGTGAATAACTTTTTTTTTAAAGATTTATTTTTGACAGGTGGTGGTGGTACATGCTTTAATCTCAGCACTGGAGAGACAGGCAGATCTCTGCAAATTCAATGACTGCTCTACAAAGCGACTTCAAGGACAATCAGGCCTACAGAAAACCTGGAGAGGGGTGTGTGTGTGTGTGTGTGTGTGTGTGTTATTGTATTTACATCTACCTGTCTGTGTGCTCTATGTTTACAGATGCCTTCAGAGGCCAGAAGAGGGAGCCAGATCCCTTAGAGCTGGAGTGACAGGCAGTGATAAGCTGCCCAACTTGGATGCTGGGAACCAAATTCCTCCCCTAGAATACCACTGAACCATCTCTCCAGAAACAATAATTTTCTTTAGAAGAAACTAAAACTGGCCGGGCAGTGGTGGCACACTGCCTTTTTTTTTAATCTTTTTTTTTTTTTAATCTTTTTTTTTTTTAATTTATTTAATATATGTAAGTGCACTGTAGCTGTCTTCAGACACCCCAGAAGAGGACATCGGATCTCATTACGGGTGGTTGTGAGCCACCATGTGGTTGCTGGGATTTGAACTCAGGACGTTCAGAAGAGCAGTCGGTGCTCTTAACCACTGAGCCATCTCTCCAGCCCGGCACACTGCCTTTAATCCCAGCACTTGGGAGGCAGAGGCAGGTTGAGTTTGAGGCCAGCCAGGGCTACATAGAGAAACCCCGTCTCAGAAAAACAAAAAAAACAAAAAAAAAAAAAAACAAAAAAAACAAAAAAACAAAACCAAAACCCCCAAACCAACCAACCAACCAAAAAACCCCTAAAACAAACAGGAAACCCACAGTTAAACCAAGTTCTATTTATAAGCCCGGTGTGGTGGAGAATGTCTGTAAGTAAGCCCGGTGCTCAGGAGGGTTAGACGGGGAATCTCCAAACTGGGGGTGATAGCTCTCTTCATAATCCCTGAGCTCAGAAAAGCAACAAGTTCAAGGTCATCTTAGGCTATATATGGAGCTTGAGACTCGGCAGGGTTACACGAGGCCCTGTTTCAAATACTAAAACCAAAATTCAATTATTTTTTATTTTATGAGTTCAATTAACTACTGAAATTATTTCTGTAGTACCTTCCTCCACCACAGAAGCCGATGACGCAACCAGAAATCAAGCCACTGGCTCGAAGTTCTTGTGGGAGTAAACCATACCAAGGAAGCTTCGGTCTTTTCACCAACTCTTTATTAAAAAAAAAAAAAAAAAAAATAGAAAGTTAATGCATCACAAAGTGAAATAGTGAATACTTGAGTACTTAAGTGCCAAACCAGGTTAGCTGTTCCAGTGTGTACCTTGTAAGGCTGCTGGGTACCTGCTTGCTGTTCGAAACAGGATGGAAACAGACTCCAATCTGAGCAAGACCATAAGGTAGCTTTCTGTTTACCAGATCCAGGCAATTAACATAGTGCTCCAAGGCGCCTGCCAAGAAACAAACCAATCACAGTGAACTCTGAGCCCAGCACTTGGTATCTTGGTACCCAGGGGTGGAGGCAAGAGGACTTTGACACTTTGAAGCATGCCTGGGCTACAGAGTGATTTCAAGGCAAACTTGAGATAAAGAAATCAGGTCTCAGAAGCAGAAACAAAACATCATCTCCAGAGAGAGAGAGAGAGAGAGAGAGAGAGAGAGAGAGAGAGAGAGAGAGAGAGAGAGAGAGAGAGAGAGAGAGAGAGAGAGAGAGAGAGAGAGAGAGAGAGAGAGAGAGAGAGAGAGAGAGAAAGCCAAGTGTGGGGCAGTACACCTTTAATTCCAGCACTTGGGAGGTAGAGACGGGAGGAACAAGAGTTCAAAGGTCAAGGTCATCCTCAATGGGTTTGAGGTCGGTTTCTGAGGCAGGAGACCCACCATTTCAAATAACAAAACTAAGAAAACTCTACTCCCAAACTACCAAAGGGAACTGAGAGGCTCTTCACTTAGACTGCCCAGTAACATTTTGTCACGTTTTGTTTTCTCACTCTAAACACTTAACATGTTTCCTAAAAATATTCTCTATAACTTTTTTGTTTGTTTGTTTGTTTTTTTCCAGACAGGGTTTCTCTGTGTAGCCCTGGCTGTCCTGGAACTCACTCTGTAGACCAGGCTGACCTACAAACTCAGAAATCCGCCTGTCTCTGCCTCCCAAGTGCTAGGATTAAAGGCATTCACCACCACTTCCCGGCCTCTCTGCAACCATTATTAAAGTATAAATTTAACATGGACTATCATCTAACATATCCCGGTGTATTTTTTTGTTTTAATCCTCACCCAAAACTAGTTCTTATTTTTCTGGCTCGTAAGGGTCATGGATTTGATTTTTGATTATGCATCTTCAATCTTTCAATCAAGAATATTTCCTTAAATCTGTAAAGACATCTCAGCTGGTAGAAGCAGCTGCTGCAAAGCCTGAAGACTTTGAGTTCTATCCCCAGGATCCACACGGTAGAAGGAGAAAACTGACTTCTATGTTATCCACACTGAACTCAAAATCTCATTTTCAGTCTGCAACTTTGAAGGAGGAGATTTCATCTAAAAGACTGGGAGGTAAAAAACAGATGATGTTTGGGGGACATGATGAGACTGTTTAATGCAATCAATACCAAGAATACAGGATAAAATATACTACAATCTAATTGCATTTATCACCGGCTTGCTTCATTTTGTTTTAAATATTTAAGGAGATATTTAAAGGTTACAGTATATACTAACTTTCACAAGTTTGGATTTGTAGGGTGTTGTTAGGTACTCCATACTACTAAACCGCAAAGGCAGCATTTACCAGAGATGAGCTGCCATTAACATCTAGTCTTGTAAAGAATGTCAGTGGTAGGTGGGCTGCTGTCCAAGCCCCAGCACGCAGAAGGCAGAGGCAGGGAGATTTCTGAGAGTTCGAAGCCAGCCTGGTCTACACAGTAAGTTCCAAGACAGCCAGGGCTACACAAAACCCTGTCTCGAAAAACAAGTCAGTGGGTTTTCTGTTTATTCTTATAGAATTTCTGTATCATGTTATATTTGACTTTAAAGATGTGTATCTCATCTTCTAACTGACAAGCTAAAAAATTACCCGGCCAAAAAAAACAAAAAACCAAAACCAAAAAAAACAAACAAACCCAAAAACAAAAACTTGAATTGATAATTGTATTTAAAACTGGTGCCGGGCGTGGTGGCGCACGCCTTTAATCCCAGCACTCGGGAAGCAGAGGCAGGTGGATTTCTGAGTTTGAGGCCAGCCTGGTCTACAAAGTGAGTTCCAGGACAGCCAGGGCTATACGGAAGAACAAAAAACTGGAGCAGAGGACGTCTTTGAAAGTTCAAGCATGTGACGGAATTAAGATCCTACCTCTATAGTTTTAGGTTTGCTGGTCAAACTGAATGCTTTACCCATTTCTTCAGGAATGATGCACGGGCCTTTGCCTCAAGGTGGATCACGCTGATGGTATTAAAAATAATAATTTTAAAAAGCAACCTGGTCACTTCTCTTCCTGGAAGCCTAGGGCCGTTGCTGTCTCCAAACTCGTGCAGACTACCTTTCCACCCCAATCTGTTCAGAAGCACGAAACGCGAAGAGCCATACCGTGAAGAAGAGTCGCCCGTAGTTTCCCAGAAGTTTTTAATAAGTTCTCAAGAAATGCCACTAGCTGTTCCTTACTCGGCTCTCTGTCTTGCAAGATTTCGCGTATACATTCTGGAGAGACTAACCTGAAGGCACTGTCCCCCGGCTGCGAAGAGCCCGGCTCGTGGTGGAGGGAGTCCACCGCGAAGACCTGCTCCCGGAACACCACCATAGAGGACCACCACTGTGAGGCTAGGTTCTTTCGTAACTCTACACCCAAAGGTCCAAAGCGCGAGTGGCATCCGCTCAGGAGAGCAGCCGTGCTGAGCTGCTGCGGCGTCCCGCTGAGAAAGTGCCTCTTCCGGCAGAGGTCCACCAACGCCTCGCGGGCCAACGCTTGCTCCGAGGCTTCAGGCTGCTGCGTCCCATCTGCGGGACCCACATACCCCGACAGCCAGCACCTGCAGGCCCTGCCGCAGGCCCTGGCCCCGCCACCCGAGCGCATCGCTTCAGGAGTCGGGAACTCCAGCACCTCACGTGGGGAGCCCTCAGTTTCAAACCTGCACCAGCACCAGGGCCTGGGGTGCAGGCACGGCGGAAACGGACGTGCTGTAGACCCCGCCCCCGGAAGAGCGTCACCCGCTGCTGGGCTGCAGCCGCCTTGGGCGTATCCCGGCCTCCGGGGCTGACGCCAGCGTCTGTGGTTGTTTACTACTTTGGGGATTTTCCGTTTGGCAACCCCACCTGCCTCACATTCCCTTGTTCAGCTTTTACCACCATCCTGTTACGATCGAGTTAGCAAGTCATGTTTTCCGAGCTGCCAAACAAAACAAACACCCCTTCCAAAATGTTGAGGCTTATCGTTCAGCCCAAGGGAAATGTGTTCATCTCTTGTGTGCCGTTTTAAAAAACATGTCATCTTTTAGTTTAAACCGGAAGGTCCCTCCCTAATGCTGGTAAACACCACCAATGGCCACTTCACTCCCTCCTGGATGTGGCTGGACAGTGTGTCCAGGTCTTAATAAAGGACTTCCTAATAACCACCTCCTTAAAACCAATTTTCTTTTTAAAGATTTATTATATGTAAGTACACTGTAGCTGTCTTCAGACACCCCAGAAGAGGGCGTCAGATCTTGTTACGGATGGTTGTGAGCCACCATGTGGTTGCTGG
>NC_034603.1:74102635-74128540 GCF_900095145.1 Mus pahari
TGTGGTTGCTGGGATTTGAACTCTGGACCTTCGGAGGAGCAGTCAGGTGCTCTTACCGACTGAGCCATCTCACCAGCCCCAAAACCTATTTTTTAAAAAGAGTGTGTCAGATCTCACTACAGATGGTTGTGAGCCACCACATGGTTGCTGGGAAATGAACTCAGGACCTCTGGAAGAGCAGTCAGTGCTCTTAACCTCTGTACTTCCCTTCTAGTAGAAAGCAGGTGATACTTGCCTAGGATAAAGGGGTGTTTTTGATATTAAGAGTTTGATTATGAGGTGCAGGACTGTTGTGGTAGCTCACTCCTTTAATCTTTATAGAGCACTAAGGGACAATCTGACTTCAAGGCCAGCTTGGCCTATGTATCAAATTCCAGGATAGTTGAAGTAGGGAAGGTAGGGGTGCAAAAACCCAGGTAAGAGGCCTCTACGCGAATAAATAAATGAAGAGAATGGGGAGAAAAATCACATTTATTAGTTAAGACAACCACAGGCTGGACACAACACACATGCTAAAAAGTGGACTGTCTTTTAAAACTTCAAAGGTAATTTTTTCCAAGCCCCACAATCATTTCCATAATTATTTACAAAATAAAAGGTCCACAGTAAGACATTAAACAGTAAAATATGTAATAAATGCTCCAATCTACACCTATACTTAAAAATCATGAATCTGACTAGCCATGCCATTGAAAACCACTCGGTACTAGAGGATGAACCAGTTTTCAATGTTATCAGCCCTGGAAAACACGCCCAGCTCCCACCCCCAGCACACTCTAGTTTGTTAACATTTTATAAATAAGGCATTAACAATAAGCCCATTTTAAAAACAAAAAACTAAGTAACTTCCTTTAACACTTTTGTCCTGGGCAAAAAACACACCATTTTCTTTTGGGAAGACATTTAGACCTCCTTATAGCCATTCTGAAACAAAGCTGTTTGCTGGTGATCCTACTTAAATCTAAAGCTTTCCCCCATCCTAGCTGTAAGCCATGGTGAACCTGACAAACGTTTGACTGTGCTTTTGGTTATGATGCCTGGNGCTAGTCTTCCTTGTGACTAGCCTACAAGACCCCTAAAATCCCCTGAAATAATCTGACTTCCAGGTGTGGCTATAAGCACTCTGGCAAGTCTGCGAGGACTAGGAACCTACAAGGTAACCTGCACTAAAGACACAGTGCACAGCTCTTGGGCTAACAGTCTTTCAGCTTTGCGCATTTCCGCAGTTGACAACAAAACCAAGAGATGGAATAAAATTTTGATAAAAGCAAAAATGTCATCACTTAAAACTGTTTTGCAAAAGAAATCACCATGTCATTTATATAGTTCCTGTTCTGTAGTTCACTCTTAAGGAAAATAGGCTATTAAATGACTTCCCTGATGCTGAAAAATGACAAAGCTTTTATGCANTTAATCTGGAATTATAAAATCCATTGTCTCTTAACTTCTTCCCATACAAACAGATAAGTAAGGGCCTTCTGAGTTCCTCTCCTAAATCCAGGAATGGGAAGTAGTCAACTTAAGTTGTGTAAAAATAAACACCAAAACAAAAATCCCCCCAAAAACATACTATCTAAGCCAAGTTTTACATGACATTATATATGTAAAATAAAGNACAATTTCACTTAATTCAGTCTTCAAATATCTTTTATTGGAAGGCCATGCATTGCCTTCATTTATTGTATTTGAAATCACTGTACAGTTACTTTTGTGAAAACACTGCCTGCATTTTCTAGTACAAAAAAAACCTAAAAATTGTTTCAGGAATGTAGAGAAATATCCAACTTAAATAGCGAAAAAAGTGCACCATAATTACTGCTGCACTGCAGNCATTTCTGCATTTCCCATGTTTCTTAAATAACTATCTTGTCTGATAACACACAATATAAAGAGCAATTATGAAAAACAGACATTTACATATACTTCTAAAGTCTTATTGAGAATACCCTGTTGGCATGGGATAGCCAATCATAGGCGCAGCAGCTGCGGTAGCAGGATATGCATATGCCTGTTGGTTCATACCATTGTGCATATTTGCAACATTACTTCCATATTGCTGAGTGCTATCATAACCGTTCTGGTAAGTCCCTGTTGGATTACCAGTCCTAAAACTGGTCTGTATGCCAGCAGATACAAAATTACTCCCAAAGCTCCCATTGGTGTAATTTGCAGCACTGTAAACACCATTCTGAGTTTTAGCCCCAAAATCTCTCTTAAGCAGACTAGAGTAGCCTCTGTCATAGTTTTCCCTGTCTCTAAAGGTATTAAATCCACCCCTTTTGCCTGCAGAGTATCTGTCACGACGATCATCCTTCATGCCTCCTCTACCCCTGGATCGACCTGTTAAGAAAATAAGTGGAAATTGATCAATTTTATCTATGGCATAAGTGTGCTAAGATAGGAGAGTTAGATAGCTCTATTTATGCTGGAGGCTTTTAGATTCTTTAGGTTTCAAAATAAAAACTACTCATTCCTCCGATCCCACTTTGTAGACAAGAGGTGACTGCCACCTACCAGAAACATCTCTTAAAGATCCTTACCTGAACCTCTGTCTTCGACCAACTGAAGCAACTTGGGATTAATTGCTTGATTAGCTTCCCGAAGCACAGAGATAAGGTCGCTCACTTGCTTTATGTTATTAGGTGTAAAGAAAGTGTATGCTGTGCCTGTTTTGGTACTGCGAGCAGTTCTTCCAATTCGATGAATATAATCCTCTGAGGAGTTAGGGTAGTCATAATTGATGACAAATTTCACATCTTCCACATCTGTAAGGTGTTGCAGTGTGGCAAAATAGCAATGTACGGAGTTTTGCACACCACAACAGCCAGACCAAAAATAAAAAGTTAGACAATTGTATTCCCAAGAAGGTACGGGCTGAAAAAAATACAGTTAAAATGGTTATCCATTTCCTGTAGGAACACCATTGAGGTAGAAAAAAAGGGCAGGGTAGAAAAAAAAAAAAAAAAACCCCACCCAAAAAACAAAAAAAAAATTTGCACATGTCAGCTGTCTTAACACCCACCCACTGACAGCCTATCAAGGGAATGTGTGTTCTCCTTAGCACATTCCCAAATTTACAGTCCCTTTACAGATCATCAAGTGACATCTGAATGCTTCTGCGCAGTAGGGCCAATTAAAAGTTTCTCAGCAATCTCTTCATGTGCTCATTTTTGAGGACCTTTAAACAAAAATGTAAAGGTCCTTTGCAAACACTCATCAGAAGTTCAAAATTCTGGCCACACTGCTTGTCTTGCCAAGACCTTACAACTGCAGCTGCAAGAAAAACATACCTGTCCCCCAAAAGTTGTTTTAATGCACTGTGTCTCGTCTAGGCAAGCGCTTCCAAGAAGCCAGGATTCACTTGAGAATGTGTCTCTCTCTGGCAGGTCTCGACATGACGACTACTGTGTAGGTGAGGGAGGAACTTTCAAGGCACTTTCTTTTCCCACTGACTATGTGTGAGAAGTTGGTCCTGCTCTAGGTCTCATGTGCCAGTACTCACCAATTTGTAAAAGGCTTAGTACCTTTTAAAGCTGCTCTCTCCATTTCAAACTTGAACAAAAATTTCATTGAACATTGAAGTTTGGAAATTTCTTCGACATTTCAGCAAACTCACTGAAACTCAAAGACCCACAGATCACAGTGAACAGTTTGAAACAATGCTGTACCATGGCAATCATGCAAAGCATGGGACAGATGAAATACCACGGCAGTGAACTGTGAGGTAACTTCCATTTTTTTCCCCCGGAGAGAACAGTTTATGGGGCAGAGGTGGTATGTTCTGCCCTTTGAAGATTACTGGCACACTTTCAGCTTTTCACCTCTCTAATCGACTGGAAGCAGCCAGCCGATCACTAGTCCTCCATCCCCCTCGAGTCCTCCGATTGTCATGCCTAGGCCTTGCCACAAAGACTGCACCTTTATGTGAAAAAAACTTAGAAAAATGCAGAGGTTAAAGAAAGCAATAAACTTTCTTTAAAAAAAACTACATGGAGATCTTCTGGGAAACCAAGCCATGAATTCGAGTTTGTACTAACCTAGCCCTCTGGAGGCCACATCGGTAGCAATCAGAATAGGAGCTTTTCCATGTTTGAATTCTATAAAGACAAACGTGAGTAATCATCAATGCAAGCAAATGATGTCATCAAGCTACAAACTAATCACATATTTAAAATACATACCATTTAGAACCCAGTCACGTTCCTGCTGACTCTTGTCACCATGGATGCCCATGGCAGGCCACCTATATCAAGAATTAAATTATCAGTACACCCAACTTAAAACTCTAGTCAAGAATCTACCATATTAATCTCCACTGTACTTCATCTTGGCCAAGTGTTCTCCCACTAAGCATCGCAACCCAGAGCCTACTACAAGTCACTGAACTAATTCATACAATTACCCTATATCACAGCACATGATTCCCAAAAAACACTCTGCTCCCGATCAAAGTACTTTGCCTTTTCCTAAAGTCTGCTTTGATTCATCAGGAAGCCACATACCCATCTCTCCTCATTTTTCTGGTAAGTTCATCACATCTTCTTTTGGTTTCAACAAAAACAATGGTTTTGTTCTCCTTCTCACTCATGATCTCTTCCATCAGACGAATAAGCCTAAAGATAAACTCACTATTTAAAAAAGGATATAAAAAAACCAAACCACAAACCCTGATTTTGTGCTTAGTGAAGTCAATTGACCACGTTATCAATATAAGTCAAAATATCAAACCCACTAAGCCACCACACATACAGATTTTTCAGGTGTACCACTTTATACTAGCTTGTGTAGTGGCTAGGCTCAAAAACTAGTTTTTTTTTTCCTCAACCACACCAAGCCATATCACCAACAAATGGATTTTAAAAAGAACATATAGCACACTACCTTAGTTTTATTTTGAGACAATTTTCACTGACTACTCTTATATAAGCAAGATTTTCTCAATTGTTAAAACATAAACTTACTTTTCATCCTTTTCAACATCATGACATACATCCACAATCTGAAGAATGTTATGGTTTGCACTCAGTTCCAGTGCACCAATATTGATATGAATATAGTCTTTCAGGAAATCTTCAGCAAGCTGTCTTACTTCTTTTGGCCAAGTTGCACTCCACATTAGTGTTTGCCTATCAGGCTGAAGATTTAAAGAAATAAATTAGACCTCAACCTTAAGAGCAATCCTAGAACTGATTTTTATGATAACAGAAGGATACTTACTCTTATTTGATCCACAATTTTCCTTATTTGGGGTTCAAACCCCATATCAAGCATCCTATCAGCTTCATCAAGGACAAGGTAAGTTGTTCTTCTCAGATTGGTTTTCCCACACTCTAAAAAGTCAATCAGTCTTCCAGGTGTTGCAATACAGATTTCCACACCTTTAAATAAATAAATAGTAGTAGTAGATTAACTATTAATACACAAAACTTTCATCTGTATCAGTGACAAAGATCCCCCTTTATGGTCGCATACCTCTTTCCAAATCACGGATCTGTGGTCCTTTGGGAGCACCACCATAGATGCAAGTAGACTTCAAGCGACAAGCTCTACAATATTCAGCAGCCACTTGCTGCACCTGCTGTGCCAGTTCCCGAGTTGGTGCCAGCACCAAGCACTAAGTTTGAAAAAACAGTGTTTAGTATAAACCAGTTTACTAAAATGCTATGTCTTTGGAATTAGAATTCAGATGGGTTTTAAGACTTTTTTTTCTTTTGAGACAGTGTCTCCTGTCATTTAAATTGGCTGCCACTCCTGGATTCTCCAGTTTCTACCTTGCAGGCACTATGCTCAAGATAGATTTTGTGTGTGGAAGCACATGTAGAAACCAGAGGGCAACTTTTCTAAGTTGGTCTCTCCTTATGGCAGTTCCTATATAAAAAAGGAGTTTTTTTTTAGCAAATATGGTGGAAAACTTAAGATAATACTTACAATAGGTCCATCACCTCTCTCTAGGAATGGCTGGTGGTTTATGTGTACAATGGCAGGCAGCAAATACTATTGAAGGGTAAAAATAATAGAAATTGGATTAAAATAGTTTTAAAAATATCTACAGGTCACCTCTCCCACAACTTACAATTTATCAAGTTTTCCTAGACTTACAGATAATGTTTTCCCAGATCCAGTCTGAGCTACTCCAACCATATCCAATCCACTGAGAGCAACTGGCCAGCCCTGAGCTTGAATAGCAGTGGGTTCAGTGAAGTTCTGCCTTGCAATCACATCCATGACATTCGCTGCAACCAACAATACCATTTTAATAACAAATTTATAGGCAAAAGAGGGGGGAAAAATGAAAGGAAAAAGATGAAAGTCCTTACCAGGAAAGTTTGCTTCATAAAAATTCAGAACAGGTTTTGGACAGTTGTGACCTCTAACTGTAATCTCCTTGCTTCTTCTGTACGTATCTACCTCTTGCTGAAAAACAAATGATCTCAGTCTCAGACTTCCACCAGCCAGTGACATGTTCCCTATAGCTCAATACATTTTTAAACATACTCATTTCTAAAAATCTGGACCCATTAATGAGAACTCTAATTGGCAATAAAAATTATGTTATAATACTTATTTAAACGAGAAAAAAAAAGCCCAAATAGGCTGCTAACCTGTTTCCCCAGTGATAGGATTAAAATAGGGCACCATAGCACAAGAAAAATTCAACGGAAACGTACCACAAGCAACTCTCCAAATCATTTGCAAGACACCTATTGTTTCCATCTAATTGACTAGAAGCAGTTACTGAGTTATACCATGAAGAAGCCACATTTACAAACTCACTGCTGTGCGCCTTGCCAAATCAGGGTGTTCCTGATAAAAATTCTTCTCAAATTTGGGCAGCTCATCAAGATTCCACTTCTTTTTAACTAGTTTCTCCCCAGGATTTCCAAACTTCTTTCCAGAGAGGGGTCCTGTTCTACTCCCTCCAAATCGAGGTGCACCAAACCTAAAAAAAAAAAAAAAAAAAAAAAAAAAAAAAAAAAAAGTTGGGTACATTGTCAAAGAGTTCTACACGAACAGGTTTGCCCTCACATTTCATTTACTGCCTTTTGATACCAGCCGAAGTGTACTTCTGGAATTCTTCCCAACTGTCATTCTAAGGACAACTACAACTGGCAGCGTTTCTTTTCTGAAGTCCCAAGCACGCTCTACTGAGGCCAAATAAACATCATGGGTTTATCAGGTTGCAAACTGCCCAAACGTCTGACGTTCAGATTACAAGGACAACAGTTAGAGCCTCCATCTTCTCTCCCCACTGAGCTTAGGAATTAGCGTCTAGGAGCTGGGCAGGAAGGGAGGAGCTTAGTAAGGTTATTTTTGCCCCCGTTTTCACCAAAGGACCGAATCTTTAAGAAATAACGGGGCCGCACACGCAATGTAAGCAGCTGAACGAGGCTAGCACGGCGGGCAGGGTAGAAAGAGGAACGGGCGCCAGCGAGCCGCGTTTAGGAAAACGACGACGCGAACGGCTGCAAACCAAGGTAACAAAATTATATAACGCGAGGGAGAAAAAGAGGAGGAGCCGAGAGCAACCGGGGGAGGAGTCCCGGCCCGGGCGGCGTTCCCGCTGGGGCGGCGCTTCCTTCTTTGTCTCGCATTTCTCTCTGCGCCACATTTTCTCGCCGCTGCCATTTTGAGCTCCTCCGCCGGGCGGGGTAACAAAGGCGCCGCCGCCATGTCCGAGGCCGGCATTTTGTGGCTGCGGCCCCGCCACATGGCTGAAAAGGCTGGCGTAGGCCACCCAACCTGGCACAGGAGGCCTCGAAAGCGCCCCTTCTTTTCCCCGGGGATACCGGCCCCCCCCCAAAAAAAACCCAACGAAAGGTTGCGCAAACGACGCCGGGAGCCGCCTCAAAGGCGCGGCGCTTCCCGACCGAAAACACTCCTCCGGGCTTCCCACAACAGCCGCGAGGTCGCCCGGGCCGCCCCGGGCCCTGGCCCTCCGTAGCCAAATAAAAATCTAAGATTGAACGCCATTACCCGAACCGTAGCCTTTAACGGCTTTTAACCGGATGTGTGACAAAAGCCAGGCCTCCATCCAGGAAGGAAAAAAAAAAAATCATCCAAGGGTCGGTTGGAAAGGGGAGCTTCGGCCGCGCCGCCCCCCCATCCCCCACCCGGCCTGACAGGTCCCTCGTCGCACTCACCCTCGATCCCGGCCGCGGTCTCGGTCGCTAGAGTAACTCGACATGGCGTCAATGTTGGCGGTGTGCGGGCGGAACCCAGTGGAGGGAGAATCCGGCGGCGACGGGTCGCGGAGAGAAGGCCTCGGCGACGGCGAAGCCTCTGCGGGGGCGTCACCAGCGGAGGGGGCCAGTGGTATCAAGGGCCAGAGCTGCGAGGGCGAGGACCGATGGCAATGAATGAGGTGCCGGCCGCGTCCCGGCAGCCGCTTTTATAGTCTGGCCCGCCTCCTCGCCGCAAAGCACGCTGGGAGCCGCTCTATGACCTAATCACCCCGCCCCCCTCCCCCGGCTCGGAGGCCTCAACGCCCGCCGCGGTTCCGGGATCCGCCATGTTCCCGCCCCTCCCCGGCGCCCGTTTATTACTCGCTTCACGCCTGGGTGACACCACTAGAATGCCTCGCCCCCACGCCCTTTTGGCGACACCGCCGCCTCTCGTCTCGCTACACCTCAGACGAGCTGCTTCCCCGCGGCCAGCCGGTCCTTAAGATGGCCAGCGCCGGCCATCCCACCGTCTCTACTTGAAGATGTTTACGTCCCCACAGCTCCCCCCACGCCCATAACCGAAGGAGACCGGGGAGGCGGAGCTTGGCCTCGTCACGTGATCGGACCCAGGGCCAGGCGGATCGCACTACTTCCTCGCTGGCTCTCGGCGGAGGAACACCAAGCCACCGACTCACCGGAAGCGCGGCTCCAACGCCCCCGGGGAGATCGGACGGGCTGCTGGGTGACCTGGCTGTCCTGCCCGCCGATCTGAGAACCCGTCAGCGGGATCTTGTCCGCGGGGAATGGTCTCTGGAGCCCACAAACTGCCGCCTCAGCGCGTGCTGCGAAAGGAAGTGCTCCTCGGATGACCAATCAGCGTCGAGAAGCCGTTTTAACGTCCCTCCCTCTTCCACCCCTCCTTCCCTGCTCGCTGGTGTCTACCCCCTCCTCCTCCTCCCGCCGGCTCGACCGGGTTCGACCCTTCCGGGACACCGTCGCCCGCGCTCTCGTCTTGGAGTCCGGCCGCGACCTCTCCTGGCAGTATGGCCAGCTCAGAGGCTGGTGAGTCTCGGCCTGGAGCCCTGGCGTTTCTGTACTGCCGCATTCCGCGGGCCTCGGGCTGAATCTGAACCGTGGCTGCGCTGCTGCGGAGGCTCGTGACTGTCAGACACTAGTTGCAGTCGCAAGGGAGGGTTTCTCTGAATTTAGGGTCTCAGCCTCGAGACCTCTTGCGGTTTCCAGGCGTGGAACTGGGATTGGGATGAGATAGGAGCTCTTTGTCGAGGCTGGGACCCCCGCATCCTGTCTTTACATACAGAGCAGTCAATCCTTCTTGGATCCGACTTTTTGTGGTGTATCAAGCCACAGACTCTTTTTCTCCATGCTTTGTTTGGACTAAGGCGGAACCTATCTTTATATTGATTTTTTTTTCCCCTTTTGAGGCATGGCACTCATACGTTCTTTTGATGCCCTCTAGAGTAACTGGCTTTGTCTAGTACTGCCTTTGAAAAGCCAATTGATTCGGTTGTTTAGGACGCTTTCCTCTTTCCAAGACAGCATACAAAATGGTTGTCATGGCTTGGTCAGCTGTGCGACATGGGCATCGGGAGGAGGGCATAATGGGCATTACATATTCAGACTATTGTCTCCAGAACGTCTGTCCTTACTGGAAATGCCAGTTCCAGACATTTAAGGATTCAGGGGTTTCAAGTTTTGTAATTACTGTTGAAAGCCTTCACCTTAGTCCTGCACTATCTAGGGAAGGGCAAGAGCTGTTTTTGGAAAACAACGGGGAGCTTGATTAGTATTATTAATGTGCTAATTTAGAACTTAGCGATTTGGTTTTTTTTTTCTCTTTCATTTTTACCTTCGTATACATCAAATATAATAAAAAGGAAAACTAACAAACGCATTAGTGTCGGTGTTGTCATTATTCAAGTTCTTAACAGCCTAAATTAATCCCTTATTTGGGCACCCGAGAGATCTTAACTTAAACAAGATAATTGGGTAAAACCATGTCTAAAACTATTGGGAATTCTGAGCCACCTCCGTTAATTTCTAGCAACTTTTAGATTATCATTACAGCTGTCTTATGACATTCCTGGTTACCTATAAATTTATTGTAACTAAAAAACACCCATGTGAGTATAAAAATACTGGTAAATAGGATTTTAGGTTGCAAGAATAAGAGTTGGGTTGCAACAGCGGTTTTGACTGCAAAGGAGCTAGCTAGCACCAGAAATCATCCCTGCAAATTAAATACATCTTTTGAAAACTTGCCTGGCTGAGTCTTCGAAATTTCATGAGTCCTTATCTTCTATAGTTTTCAATGTATATTCTTGTGCAGCAGTAATTTTTAAATGTACATATATATGACTTTATTGCTATTGAAGACTGATTACCCCCCCCCACTTCTTCCCCAACAGAATGGGTAACAATTGCCAATAACCTTCTTTTTAAATGTCACATACACCTGAGGATCCACGAACTTCAAGACTGTGATGCTAATGTTTTTATTGCCCTTTATCAGTCCATTGTGGGAGAAAAGGTACCAGGTAAGGGTACTGAAAAGTGAGATTCATTTTATGTCTTAGGTCAGAGGTTTCCTTTGTTTCCCTTTCAACATCTTATTTCTATCCAAATATGGCACAAGGTGCTTTAATGAGTGCATTATGGACCTCACCCATAATAATAGCCAGGATTAAATAGTTTGGCGTTTATTTGAATTAATCCCCATTTGATTCATATAGTTCATTCATGACTTTAAAAACATTATTTCTGTAACTATCTTCAAGATTGTAAATTTGAATGGGTCTTGGAAATTTATTGGCTCTTAACTACTGATTATAGATAAGAATTAACATTATAGTGAAGTATGTTGGCCATGCAGATTTACATAGTGAATTCTAGAGTTACATAGTCCTTGTTTCCGAAAGAAAGAAAGAAAAAAAAATGCAGTTTGTATTTGGTTAACCTAATTTACTGAGAAGATAGATAGCTAATTCATGCTGTCGTGGTGCGTGCTTCTTATCCCAGCACTGCAGAGGCAGAAGGGAGGTAGATCTCTCCACAGAGATGAGGTCCAGCCTGGTCCACAGATCGAGGAAATGAAAATAGCCAACAAATGTGACTTACTGTGCTCACTTTCTTCTAGGTGCCAGATCATTTGCATGTGTCCTCTGTTAAATATCACAGACCCCTCATCCTTAGATTCCTTATTGTTCCTTCCTTTGGCTCTAACTGGTAAAGCGTTACTATAAAATGAGTAATCTCTTCATCTCCCCACCATTGACTTGAATGAGTGTCCTCCATGTTTTCTAGAATAAGGGTGTGACCTGGTGTTGTGGAAGCTTGATATTAGTTTTAACTGTCCAGGGTTCATCTTTTGGTTGTTGTTACTGTTTTAAGACAGTGTCTTTCTCACTGTCAATCCCTGCTGTACTTGAGCTCACTCTGTAGAGCAGGCTTGACTTGAACTCAGAACTGCACCTGCCTCTGCCTCTGCCTCTGCCTCTCAAGCCTCAGGAGCAAAGGCATACACTACTACACCCAGCTCTAGGGCCAAATTCAATACCAGAGAGACACTTGGCTTGCTGTTGAGATCTCTCCATACTCTCTCATGTGTGCTTTAGCTTTTATGCCAGCTATTCCCAGAAGATGCTTGTAACGGCCTTTAAGAGGCCTACCTGAGCACCTGCTGGGGTTTGATGCTCTTGATTTTTGAGACAGTATTACTGTGTAGCCTCAGTTGGCCTAGAATTTGCTGTGTGGACCAGGCTGTACTTTGCCTTCTGAATGAATGGTGGAATTAAGGCATGTGCCACCATGTCAAGCTGATTTGGGATTTAATTTTTTGCTTTACTTTGTCAAGGAAAGCAGCTCATAGTTAGGGAATTAAGTATCTTTTTGATTGTTATGTTTTTGAGACAAGTCTGGTTTATAGACAAGTGTAGTTGCAAGCTCATAATACTACCACAGCCCCTCTGGTGCTGAGATTGTAGATGTGTGTCGTCATGCACAGCCTTGTTTTTATTATTAGACCATCTTATTGTCTTGAATATAGGGATCTCTTTATTCCTTTTCATGGTGCTTCCATAAAATACAATCATACATGCGTGAAAAGTATCTCACTAATATATACAGAGTGTTGAAAACAAGTTCCAATCAATAGTCAGTCAATGCAGACTCTGGTGCATAGCATTTAGGCCCCTCACTCCTTAAGTTCTTTTTTGTTGTCTGAGTTGCTTTTAGAGCAGTAGAGTTTACTCAGAAGCCTAGTCATAGACTATGACAAATGTAAATATATGTACTTACATTTTAAAATTTGGCTCCTCAAAGATCTAAAACAATGTGACTTTCCCTCCTGCCCCACAGACCTCATAGTTATTCCCAGGAATCAAGAAGATGAGGCCCACAATGTACAAGCGGTAATTGATTCACTAGCTTTGGATTACCTTCAGGTCAGCCTGTCTCACATAACAGGTTAGTATATATTTACCTATCAGATAATGACATATTTTATTAAGTGTTAGACTCTTAGGTGCTGTTTAACCAAGTCCAAACAGGAAGCTAAGACTGAGCTACCATGAGGGCCCTTACCTGGAGTCAGAATGTGTTGTATGTGTTTCTTGTTTTTTTGGTTTTTAGAGACAGGGTTTCTCTATGTATCCCTGGCTGTCCTGGAACTCACTCTGTAGGCCAGGCTGGCCTCGAACTCAGAAATCTGCCTGAGTGCTACATAGAGAAACTCTCAAACAAATCTGCCCCCTACCCCTTGAAAAAGGTATGTGCCACCATGCTACTTTTAAAGCATCATGCTGAATGAATAGTGTAGCTAAAGAAACTTCTAAATGTCCACAATTAGGGGCTGATTAAATTACAATTTATTTATTAATGTGCATTGGTGTTTTGCCTGCATGTATGTATGTGTGAGGGTGTCAAGTCATGTGGAACTGGATTATGGACAGCTATCAGCTATGAGCTGTCCTGTGGGTGCTGGGAATTGAACCTGGGTACTCTGGAAGTGCAGCAGGTACTGCTAACCACGGAGCCACCTCTCCAGCCTGAGGATTTTTATAATACACAATTTTCACATTACAGAGAATAATCTCCAGTATATATACTGCATTAGAAAAACGTGTCTTTCTGGTGCTAGATCATAGTGCATGTACAGTGCGTTAGAGCAGATATCGAAGGAGGATCTGTGTGTTCCTGACTGCATTCAGAGAGACTTAAGAAGCATGCTACTCTGATGGCATCAAATGAGACTTTCATGGATTCTGAAAGGGACAAGAATTGTCCTTGAGTAATTTTAAAACTTAAAAAAATTTTTTTTGAGATTTAGTTTATATGTATGGGCATTTTGCCAGCATGTAGAGGGTGCCAGGTTGCCTTTGGAACTGCAGATATAGACAGTTGTGAGCTCCCGTGTGGGTGTTGGGATTGAACCCAGGTCCTCTGAAGAGTAGTCAGCGAGTTTAGCTGTTAAGCCACTGAGCTCTTTCCAGCTCCAGGTCTCTGAAATTGAACTGTGTTATCCATTTAAACAGTTAGAATATACTTTAATCGCTTCCTTACATGCTTGCCTAGCATATAGGAGACCTGGGTTCAGTCTCTTAACCCCACACCCAGACACAGATACAATTTCATGTAAACTCTTTCTTAAACTTTTCCCAGAATAATGTAGGGTATACTATGCTGCATTCAAAACAAAACATAACACATGTATTGATAGTTCCAGATCGAGAATTAAGAATTCTAATAAATGAGCTCAATGAACAGTGAGAATCTTAGAAATGCCTCTGTGTGTGTGTGTGTGTGTGTGTGTGTGTGTGTGTGTGTGTTTGTGTATTTTTTGGTTTTTTTTTTTTTTTTTTGTTTGTTTTTTGAGACAGGGTTTCTCTGTATAGCCCTGGCTGTCCTGGAACTCACTCTGTAGACCAGGCTGGCCTTAAACTCAGAAACCNGCCTGCCTCTGNCTCCCAAGTGCTGGGATTAAAGGCGTGCATGACTAAATGGCGTTGACCAATTGGATGGAATGGATGTGGAGGGGGAGGCTCCTTGTTCTTGCAGCGGAACTACTGTATCGTCTGAGCAGTGCGTCTTTTTTTTAAAGCCAGGTTCTCAAATTGTAGCTGTGTCTGACTGATTAGCCCAGGCTGGCCTCAGACTCCTAGCAGTCCTCCTATCCCAGAATCCTTAGTGTGGGGATTGTAGGTTCAGGTTACTGTGAATGGCTTGGTATATGTGCTCTCTAAACGTCCTGGAGCAAGGTTATAAAAACACCTATCTGTAAAGGTTTTAGTATAGAGCTGTCCTGGTAGCACAGCAGTGAAAAGCTGAAGGTCCACTTACCTCTTCAGGCCGACCGCAGAGCAGCTTTTAACTGCTTCCGGCTCTTTTAAAGTACTTGCTCCCACCACAAAGCTCTGCGCTCTGCTGATGATCCAGCTGCTGGGTTGGCGTCATATGCTCCCCATCCTGGAAACCGAGAAGTCTGAGTATGCCCTTGGGACACAATTACATATTTTAAGCCAGAAAAACACAGCTCTTGAAAACATGGTTTCTGGTGTGTTATTTTAAAAATTAAAAAGCCTGTCAAACTCTGTCTGATTTTACCAGCAGCAGAGGAAAACGTCAGAGTTTTGGATTTGGTTTGTTTTATGTCATGGTTAAAATAAATGGGCTGGGGGCTGGAGAGATGGCTCAGCAGTTAAGAGCACTGACTGTTCTTTCGAAGGTCCAGAGTTCAGATCCCAGCAACCATGTGGTGGCTCACAACCATCTGTAATGAGATCTGACGCCCTCTTCTGGCATGTCTGAAGACAGCTACAGTGTACTCACATATAATAAATAAATAAATTTTATAAATAAATAAATGGGCTGGATTCTCAAAAACCAGATTTCAAGACTGCTTTTTCTTTTTCTTTTTTTTTAATGATAGGCGTAATTTTCCAAAGATAGACAGTACAGGAAGATAAGTTCCATCCAGACTTGATATTGATTAGAGTCCGTTTTAGATGATTTTAAACAAATCAATCTTACATGTTTTACCAGCCCACTGCTCTTCAGCATTCCAACTTAACATTTATCTGTGGTTTCTTATGGCCAGATGTTGTGCTAGAGCCTTTCCAAAGATTAACTTCTGAGAGCTAGAGGTATAAATCAGTGGGGAGGGTGCTTGCCTAGCATGCAGGAAGCAGGCCTTTGCTCTCCAGTGCCATCTTAAACCAGGTATGCTGAACATGGCTGTAGTTCCAGCATTCGGGAGGTGGAGGCAGGAGGAGGAGGAGGAAGAGGA
Organism: Mus pahari; assembly: GCF_900095145.1. Classification (NCBI taxonomy): domain Eukaryota; kingdom Metazoa; phylum Chordata; class Mammalia; order Rodentia; family Muridae; genus Mus; species Mus pahari. The sequence continues at coordinate 74,118,098 of NC_034603.1, forward strand.
AGAGAAAGAATTTACAGTCATCCATTACTGCGTAGAAAGTTTGAGACCAGTTTGGGATACTGTCTCAAGAAGGAATAAAATGGTTCAACCTTTACAAAGTAAATAGATGTGAGCCGAGGCTCCTAACGGAAGCAGCCGGCAAGCTGTTAGCTTTGTCTTGCTGTAACTTTTCCCAGGTGCCTCAGTCCTCCTCCTACCACTCCTCAACTAGCTACTGTAAAGTTCCTGCTCTTTCCTGTTTTGGTGGGGATCTCCCAGAGGATGTTCCTTGGAAACACTTACTCAGCTGCTCAGAAAAGGACCGTGCCAGTGAGTGATTAAATACTACATTCAGGCTTCCCGGCCCCTTGTGTCTTCAGATACAGGCAGACAACAGGAAATAGATGGTTTTGATAATGTATCATTGCTTTTCCTTGGTTAGTTTATACCTGTGTTCCCAAACAGCACTCAAATATATATAGTCATGTCAAAGTTTATGAAACTTTCTGGTTTCTTCGTTAAATGTCTTAAAGTCTGTGTCTTCTGTATTCAGGAGAAAACATAGTGAAAGGGGATAATGAATCTATCAAGAATCTCCTAGAAATATTTGATGGATTGCTGGATTATCTGACAGAATACGTCAGTGAATCGTCTCCCAACAAAAGTAAGTTTAAGTACCGACGGTCAGCTCAGAATCTCTAATACGGAACAGCTGGTACATGGAAGGATAAAGTTCTAGTTCTTTCTGTTCTCAGTGGTTAGAAACTCTATCCTAGTCTCCCATTATACTCTTTGCTAACTTGGATGTGGCTCTTAAATTACCACCGATCAATAACAAAGTTACGCTTTTAGCTGAATTATTTATTGTCCTATTATTACATGAAATCTCTTGTTCCAGGATTTCCTGTCAGAACTGCCATCACACATGGCAAGTGTGGACATTACTGAGGTAGCAGCAGGGAGACCTGGTCCATCATTGGGTCTGACCTAAACTGGCATTTTGTGACAGCCTGAATATTTTTAATATTACTCTTTGAGTAACCCAGTTCAGACTTACCGTGTGAAATTTCTTTAATGAAGAAATTTACTGCCATACTCAAATTCATTTTTTTTCACTTTTGATAAATTCTGTATCTAGGGACTTACCCTAACGAAGTAATCCTAAAGACATTTAAGTGCTTGAAATTCTCCTTGCACTGTTATTTGTAATTATGGAAAAGGAAGCTGTATTTGTGTGTGTGTGTGTGTGTGAGAGCGAGAGCGAGAGCGAGAGCGAGAGAGAGAGAGAGAGAGAGAGAGAGAGAGAGAGAGAGAGAGAGTGCGAGAGAGAACGCGCGCGCGCGCGCGCACGTGCGCGCTGGAGAAGCAGGGTCCGATGTAATGCAGGCTAACTAATCTGGAGCTCACTGTGCCTGAGGATGACCTTGAATTTTTTCTTCTTTATTGGGACAGAGTGTCTCTGTGTAGCCCTGGCTGTCCTGGAACTCACTCTGTAGACCAGGCTGGCCTCAGAGATCCACCTGCCTCTGCCGTTGTAGCGCTGGGATTACAGGTGTTTACTACCACATCCTGCAAGAAGAAGCTATAGCTTAACAATTGAAGAGTAAGCGATTCTGTTGACTGCAGGGATGGAGCAGGGAGCAGGTCAGAGCTGGGATTTTCATGAGTGCATAATAGAACCAGGAATATTCATTCCCAGGGCAAGTCTGTAGTGAGTTGAGTTGTGCAGTTGTGACAACACCTAAGTTAAATATTGTTTTCTGAGGTTTGAGTTTCGCTTACACAGATCTAAAGTGTATTTACTGGTTACTGTTACCTGGAGCTGATCATATTCTTCAAAGGTCCAGTTAACAGCAATAGGAAGCAAATGTCTATTGTCATTAATTACATGACCTGGGTCCTAGCATTATTGTTTACCACTGAAGAATGAGGCTTTGAAGGCAGAGACTCGGGGGGTTAGTACCTGGTTCTTCCTCTCCCTGTATTGTCCATGTTCTCTAAGCTTTTGTTCTTTATTCTTTGGGACAGGGCCTTGAATAGGCAACACTGGGCTTCACCCCCTGATAGTCCTTCCTCAGTCTGCCCATGATGACAGGTGTGCCCCATTACACCGACTCTCGACCTGTATTCTTTTCTGAAGGTTGTGAACAATATTAAGTGGGAATAGTTAGGGAAGAGCAAGTGCACAAGAGTGTCAATAGATGGTCCTGAAATGCAGGTCTGGGGATGTGCAGGCAGACAGAAGTGGGTGAATGCTTCCAAAGAAACAGGGGAGATCTGGTCACCAGAGGCCTCCTGTTTCCTGGATTCATCCTGACCTTGGTGTAAGAGATGGAGCTTTTTATCTAAGCCGTGATGTGGTCTCCTAGCCTAAGGCTTGGAACCTGAGGTGTGTTGGCACAGTCTTGCTTTTGTGCTGAATCCCTTTCTTATACCCCACTATCCCTTACAGATGAAGTGGTGACCATGTAAGTGAGCCTAGCTTTAACAGTGGGACTGGATAGGACTGGTAGAGCCTTGGTGGGTAAGCATTTGCCTCATAAGCTTGATCACCTGAATTCCGTTCCCAGAACCCACAGAGAAGGAGAGAAACAACTCCCCAAAGTTGTCCTCTGACCTCCACACTTGGGTTGTGACACTCAATCTCCTGCACAAGTATGCCCCCCCCCCCAAAGTGTGCAAACACAGGGAAATAATGAAGCTTTGCTGTGATCACCTGACTGCCTGCCTTGCTGTGAGAGCCCCCTTGTCTCTTGTTCTCCAGGGGACTCACTGTAGGTGGTGGTTGGCTTGCTCATGTCATTTTCATGTTGGTTCAGGACAGACAGGGTATTAACTTAGCCTTCATTTTTGTCTTTTTAAACAGGTGAAACTGAGCAGTATTCTAAAGACTCTCATGGAGAAGAAGCTGGGGAGGACCTTGAACGTACTGAGGGGTCACAGTGGAGAAAAGCTTCTTTTATGAGGTAGTGTGCAATGCCTGTATATTTCATCAGACAAGTTATGCTTCCCACTATGTGAGATTAAACTCAGCATACTCTCTAATGATTCCTCCAAAAGCTAATGTGAACATTTTACGCCTTTCTGAGACTTTGAATTTCCTTTCTTTCCTATCTCTGCTTTCACAACTTTTTTCATTCTAGACTTTTGTTGAGATGGTTCTAAGTACCCCTGGCTGCCTTGAATTCCTGATTCTCCTGCCTCTGCCTTTCAACTGTTGGGATTAAAGGTGTGTGGTAACACACCAACACTTAATTCTTTTCGTTATCTATGTATGTATGTATGTATCTATCTATCTATCTGTCTTTTTGTTTAATTTTTGAGGCAGGGTCTCACTATGTAGCTTTGGCTAGCCTAGGACTCACAGATTAAAGGCATATCTTTGATCCCAGTACTCAGGAGGCAGAGGTAGATGAATTTCTGACTTTGAGGCCAGCCTGGTCAAAAAAAGTGAGTTTCAGGACAGGGAGGGCTACACAGAGAAACCTGGAAGGAAGGAAGGAAAGGAAGGAAGGAAGGAAGGAAAAAAAAAAGGATGGACGGATGGATACTGGTACTCCACCAACTCTTTCCCTATCTTAGACTCACCAGGGTTTGCTGTATGTCTCTCTGTCTGTCTGTATGTATTTGTTAAAAAAGATTATTATGTAAAGTATATTGTGTTTTCCCTGCATGTAAGTCTGCAGGCCAGAAGAGGGTACCAGATCTCATTATAGATGGTTATGAGCCACCATGTGGTTGCTGGGAATTGAACTCAGGACCTCTGGAAGAGCAGACAGTGCTCACTTCTGAGCCATCTCTCCAGCCCCCAGGTTTGCTGATTTTTTAATCCTTGATACGTGAAATTGTTTCCACCTTGCATATAGCAGTCAAAACCAAACAGAAAAAAACGGCAAAAGGAAATCTTCCTTTCACCCCCAACTCCATCCCCTTTTTGTGCTGGGATAAACTAAGGACTTTAAGCATGGGAGGCAAGTGCTGAATTAACTGGGCTACACCAAAACCCCAGTTTATGCACCTAGGAATAAGCAGCCTGAATACCTCTGAGCACCTGTTTGAAATAGCTGTCCTTAGTCAAACCAGGCCATAGTGAATGAGCCCTTTTTCAGGTGTTCATCGGACACTTTGGGCCCCACCTGGGAGGAAGATGACGCTGAGTCCACAGGTGAAATAATTAGGCTGGGAGATACTGCACATACCTTTTCCCAAAGAAGTAATGGTGAGTAGACACATTTTAAATACCAATTGTCTTTTAACACACAGCACAAAAATGTAGACTTATCAGGTAACCTCTGAGGTCTAGAAAAGTAGGCAGGTGGCACTTCCACATCTGGGTCCTAGTGACACACTGGGAAATGAGCAGCCGCAGAGCCACCTTGATGGTGCTCAGCCTCTGTGAGGACAGACTGTAAAATGGACAGGAAAACTCTGGCTTATCTTAGTCTCAAAACCTGGCAAGATACAAGGCCACAATAAGGATGTTTTTGGATGGAACGATGAAAGGCTCTTATGGAAATAGGTACAATAAACTAAGAATCAAGAGACTTCATTCCATAACTGCTGGCTTTGTGACTTTGGACGAGGCCCTTTTCTGAGTATGGTTTCATCACTGTGAAATGGGACACTTGGACTAAGCCATCCCTGCAGTCTCTGTCAGCATTAACACTTGGATTGGAGGGAAGGCTTACGTCCCAGCAGCAGACCAAAGCCGGGGGGAGTGGGTAGGGAGTCTAGGATGGGTTGTGTGATATCAGATGCCATGAAAAATGTGTAACTGCAAAATCTGAAACTTTGAGTACTGACATGCTGTAAGTGGAAAATTTCAGCCTGGGTCAGCCAAATGTCTTGTCCAGTAAAGGCACCTTGCCACCAAGCCTGGCCACCCTAGTTCTAATCCAAGGACCCACCCAGTAGGACGAAACTCCCAAGTTATCTTCAGAGCTTCATATGGCCACCATGGTATCCTGTGCACAAAGATAAATAAAATATAAACAGGTAGGGAGGTGCAGGGCTACTATGGTAATTTTTTATTGTATATTATATATTATATGGCTAGTTTTATGTCGACTTGATGGAAGCTGAAGTCATTGGAGAGGAGGGAACCTCAACTGAGAAAATGCCTCCATAAGATTAGGCTGTAGTCAGGCCTGTAGGACATTTTCTTAATTATTGATATATGTGTGAGGGCCCAGCCCATTGTGGGTGGAACCATGGCTGGGCTGGTGGTCCTGGGTTCTATAAGAGAGCAGGCTGAGCAAGCCAGGAAGTGGTACTACTTCATAGCCATAGCCTCTGTATAATCCCTGTCAGGTTCCTGTTTTTACTGCTTTGGATGGTGAGCTCTGATGTGTGGAAGGGTGACTGAAATAACCCTTTCCTTCCCAAGTTGCTTTTGGTTATAGTGTTTCATCACAGCAATAGCAACTCTAAGACATATACATACATAAAATTCTCAAGAATAAAGAATGGGCTGGAAAGATGGCTCAACGGTTATTCTTCCAGAGGTCTTGACTTCAATTTCCAGCAACTACATGGTGACTCATAACCATCTGTAATGGGATGAGATGCCATTTTCTGGTGTATCTAAAGACAGCTACAGGGTACTCATATACATAGAATAAATAAATAATTCTTTAAACAAACAAACAAACAAACAAACAAAAGCTGGGCGTGGTGGCACACGCCTTTAATCCCAGCACTCGGTAGGCAGAGGCAGGTGGATTTCTGAGTTCGAGGCCAGCCTGGTCTACAAAGTGAGTTCCAGGACAGCCAGGGCTATACAGAGAAACCCTGTCTCGGGAAAAAAAAAAAAAGAATAAAGAAAAACTGGTTAGATGTGGTGCATGCCTTTAATTCCAGCACTCAAGAGGAAGAGACAGAAGGATCTCTGTGAGTTTGAGGCCAGTTTGGTCTATATAGTAAGTTTCAGGACAGTCAGATTTACACAGAGAAACCCTGTCTCCAAAAAAGAAAAAAAAGGGGGGGGCCTGGTGAGATGGCTCAGCGGTTTAAGAGCACTGACTGCTCTTCCAAAAGTCCTGAGTTCAAATCCCAGCAACCACATGGTGGCTCACAACGACCTGTAATGAGATCTTACGCCCTCTTCTGATGTGTCAGAAGTCAGCTACAGTGTACTTATTTATAATAGTAAATAATTCTTTGGGCTAGAGCAAGCAGGAACTGAGTAAGCAGGGCTGACCAGAGTGAGCAGAGGTCCTAAAATTTCAGTTCCCAACAACCACATGAAGACTCACAACCATCTGTTCAGCTACAGTGGACTCATATTCATAAAATAATCTTTAAAAAAAAAAAAAAAGCCTGGTGGTGGTAGTGCATGCCTTTAATCCCAGCACTTGGGAGGCAGAGGCAAGTGGATTTCTGAGTTTGAGGCCAGTCTGGTCTATACAGAGAAACCCTGTCTCGAAAAAAGAAAGAAAGAAAGAAAGAAAGAAGAAAAGGGAAAAGAAAAATGTTGAGGCTATGTGTTAAGGCATATATGAAGCATGAATGAATTGGGTCCTTCCTCTATTAAAGATTATTTTGTATATGAGCATATTTCCAAAGTTGCAAATCCTTTTGGCTCTAAGCACTCAGATATGGGATATACATCCTGTTACTTGTTTTCAGATTAGACACAGAGCTCCAGAGAATCCATTCAGTCAAGAAAAAAATTCAGACTACAAATTTAATCATAACTTAAAAAGGCCAAGAATAAAAACAAATAGAAAGCTGGGGTGTAGTGTTTGAATTTCCCGTGATAAAAGGGCACCTTCCTCTTATGTTTAGATGGATATGTCAGATAAGTCATACACTTCACAGGCATCTAATTTAGGCTTCGCTCCCAAACCCTAAGTTTTAGGGAATGGTACTAGCCACAAGCCAGCTTCATGCAGCCGCATCCCTGCACCTCTGGCACCTACTCTCCTACAGCAGAGCAGTGCAGCACTGGTAAAACTTCACTCAGGCTGTGGCGCACATATCCTAGTACATTTGTTACAGGTCACGGCATCCTGAGCAGCTGGGACAATATATCGCTCATGTATATTGTTGAACATGTTCCTATTAGCTTTTAATGTATTTAACAAACTTTGTTGATGGTTTAAAATTTCAGCCTTAACATTCTCTTTCTCAGGTGCTCAAAATTCTATGGACTTACGGTCTAGAAGAACCTTGGCTTCACCAGGCTTTGAGCCTGAGGACATGTTGAACCCCAGCTTGTCGGGTTTTCTATCCCAGAATGGGCCACCTTGTGAGGCAGGTGAGCTGCGCTGGGGTCTGAGTTCTTGACGCTGCCTGCAGCTGCGTGTGCCATGCTGCAGTGCTCATATGTGGGTCAGAGGGCTGCTGGTACAGGACAGGTGTTGCCTTCTACTGTAGGTCCTGGGGGTTGAATTGAGATCATCTGGATTGGCAGCAAGCACCTCACCTGCTGAACCATTTTGCCAGCCCATGAGCTCTGTTTTAATTAAATTAAAAATATATTCCTGTCTTAGTTAGGGTTTTACTGCTGTGAACAGACTCTATGACCAAGGCAGCTCTTATAAGACAACATTTAACCTGGGCTGGCTTACAGGTTCAGAGGTTCAGTCCAATATCATCAAGGTGGGAGTGTGACAACATTCAGGCAGGCATGGTGCAGGAGGAGCTGAGGGTTCTACATCTTCATCTGAAGGCCGCTAGGAGAAGACTGTCTTCCAAGGAGCTAGGACAAGTGTCCTATTTGTTTGTTTGTTTGTTTGTTTTTAAAGATTTATTTATTTATTATATGTAAGTACACTGTAGTTATCTTCAGACACACCAGAAGAGGGTGTCAGATCTCATTGTGGGTGGTTGTGACCCACCATGTGGTTGCTGGGACTTGAACTCAGGACCTTCGGAAGAGCAGTCAGTGCTCTTACCTGTTGAGCCTTCTCACCAGCCCAGGACAAGTGTCTTAAAGCCCACACCCACAGTGACACAATTACTCAAAGAAGGCTGCACCTACTCCAACAAGGCCATATCTCCAAATAGTGCCACTCTCTGAACCAAGCATATTCAAACCACCGCAATTCCTAAACTGAGCCTGGTGGCTGATGGTGTAATCCCAGCAATTGGGAAGCTGAGCAGATGGATTGATGTGCAAAGTTTGAGGACAGCCTGGAATATAGAGTGAATTCTAGAATAGTGAGGATCTTGTAGAGTGATAACCTTTTTCAAAAACAAAACCAGTTATATAGTCATTGCTGGCCTGAGGCTATAGCTCAGTGGAAGAGTGTGCCTGCACATGAGGCCTGGGCTCCATCTTTCCCATAGAGTGTGTGAATATGCTTGTATGTGTGTGTGTAAAACTATTCGTTTTTAGTGATTCCATTGTAAAATTCACTGTAATCTCTCTTAGCATCAGAAACTCCTCCTATGAGCATGGTTCCAAGTGCCAGGAAACTAGGTGAGCCAATCCGAGCTGCCATTCCTTTACATCCTCCCTACCATCCTTCTGAGCCTAGAGCACCTTGTCCCATAGGCAAAGAATACCTCTGGTCAAGTCGCCACTTGTCTACTCCGACTTCTGGAGAGTACATGGCATCTTCTGTGGTAAGTGGAAAGGTCTTCTTATAATTGACTAGAAGCCCATAGTTTACTTATTTTTGCTGCTGGTGATGGAACCTAGAGCCTTGAATAAATATGCTGAGCATACACAGTCCAGCTGATCTGTACCCCAGCCCCAGAAGCTCATCTGCTTAAAGAGGTCTCTGCTAGAATGGTTGTCAGGTCTGAGCCAGGCACAATGACCCGTACTCGAATCATAGCACTTGGGAAGCTAAGATGAGGGTCATTGGGAATTTGAGGCCAAGCTGGGCAATACACTGAGACCCTCGCTCTCATTCATAAACAACAAATATAAACTAAATAAAATAAACTAAATAAACAATTTATTTTGTTTTTTTTTGTTTTTTGGTTTTTTTTTTGTTTTTCGAGACAGGGTTTCTCTGTATAGCTCTGGCTGTCCTGGAACTCACTTTGTAGACCAGGCTGGCCTCGAACTCAGAAATCCGCCTGCCTCTACCTCCTGAGTGCTGGGATTAAAAGCGTATGCCACCATGCCCAGCTTAAACAATTTAAATAAACAAATAATCAAAATATCTTATTCCTTTTTTGAGACAAGGTCTTCATGTGTGTGTAGTCCTGGCCAGCCAGAACACACAAATCCCCAATATTTCATAAACCCACTCCTCAGAGCTCAGAGGCAAGAAGACTGGAAATCTACATTTATCCTTAGCTGTAAGAAACCCTGTCCTATAAACAAATTGGGGTTGGAGAGATGAGTCAGTGTTTAAGAGCACTAGCTTCTCTCCCAGGGGACCCAGGTGGCAGCTCACAACTTCCAGTCACTTAGTCCCAGAGGATCAGACACCCTCTTCTCTGTAGAGACATACGTGTTGCATAGTCATACACACTGGCAAAACACCCATTTACACAAAATAATAAACTAAGCAAGTAAAAATAATAAACCAAATAATAAAATAAATAACTTATTTTGATTTTTCAACATGGAGTTTCTTTGTGTAGTCTTGGCTGTCCTAGAATTTACTCTATAGTCCAGGCTGGTGTAGAACTCAGAGATCCACCTGCCTCTACCTCCACAGTGCTGAGATTAGCAGTGTGCACCATTGCCCAGCAATAAAATACTTTTTAAATTAAAAGAAAAAAGTTGGCACTGTATCTCCCTTTATGCTCTTATCCTAGGCAGACAGGGAGGGAAAGCATGAGGAAGACTGGAGGTAGCACATACAGGACGTTCAGTTTTTGCCAAGCACAAGTTCTGGGTACTGTACAGGCATTAGATGATTAGCCCTCAACAGTTGTGGAGTGGATACTGCACTCCAAGGGAAAGCTAATCTAGAGAAGTTAATGCCTTGTTTGAGGCTATACCAAAATTGCAGAATCAGAATTTGAACTCAAGTGTAAACATCTGGCCTGAGCCGTATATTCCTAATTAAATACTTACAAATTATAAAGTAAAGAACAATCATATATTTTCACTGTTTTGCATAAAGCACTTAATATCTTGGCCTATTTGTTCTTTGCTTGAAAAAAATTTTTTTTCATATTATCATCTTGTCCCTAAACTTTCTGGAAAAACAAGGCATATACGTGCTGGGGTAGAGCTGTACGGAATGATCTCATTATGAAGAAATGCAAATCATCGTCGTCATGCCGGGGGTGGGGTCACACACCTTTGATCACAGTGTTCAGGGGGGTCTGTGGGTTCAAGACAGTTGTGGTCCTTATAGTGAGCTCTAGGCCAGCCAGGGCTACACAAAGAAACAGTGAGAGCCCGGCTCACAAAAAGGGAGGGAGAGGCAAACCATGCAGAAAAGTACAAGGAGAAATAGCCCTGTGTGCTCATCAGTCTACACTGTGCTTCTGCTCAGGGAGGAGGAGGAGGAGGAAGAGGAAGAGGAGGAGGAGGAAGAGGAGGAGAAG
>NC_034603.1:74128692-74159509 GCF_900095145.1 Mus pahari
GAAGGAGGAGGAGGAGGAGGAGGAGGAGGAGGAGGAGGAGTGGGAGCCTTGGGGTTGGTGGGATGGAGCCTGAGGCTCTGGCAACATGCTGTTTCTTCCCGTGGGTGATGCTGAATAAGAGACACACATTTCACTTTTAAAAGGTTTTCAAAAAGGGGGAGTATAAAGCCTGGGTGTGGTAACAAGCACCCTTTTCCCAGTGCTTGGGAGGCAGGGACAGAAGGGTCTGTACGGGCCAGCCTGGGCTACCTAGTGAGTTCCAGACCAGCTATGACACCCACTCTCTGGGGGGGACGGACAGAATATTTTCTAGGTGGGTCTCTATAAGGTTAAGAGATAAGCTATTAAAAATGTAAGCATCTCTGTTTTGGAGGGCTTTGCCCCAGAGTGTTTCTGGACAGTTTCTGCTGGCCTCTTGGTACTGGAGACTGAACTCGGGCCCCATGCCGTGTAGCAAGCACTTCACTGCCTGAGCGGTCTCCTCGGCTTCCCAAACAACCTTTCTTTTTCTGTTTGAATAGGAACCAGATGATGCTTTCTTAACTTCTACCTTATTTAAAGATGATGATCAGGAAACATATCTACCTCTGACTGAAGCCTCCAGGACAAGGAAGCCTTCTAAAGGAGAAAGGTAATATGCTGTAGACTTCAGCGCTAACCATATGTCTGTCGTAAAGGGATTTGAAAAGGGCTTGGTGAGATCACTTAGGGTAAAGGTGCTTGCTGCCCAGGCCAGGTGACCTGACCGGATCCCTGAAACCATGCAAAGGTAACTGTGGCAAGTCGCTCCCCTTAATAACAACTTTTTGTTAAAATAAAGAGTATCAAAAAATTCTAGCTTTTGGGAACCATAATGAAATATTTGCTAAAGTGTTAATTATAGTCATTTTGAAATAAGTAGCGTGTATTTGGCAAGTCAATCGCCATGTAACCACTTTATTACAGAGATGAAAACAGAGCTGTGATCCCCTCAGAGCATCCACCTTTCCCTCAGAAGGCCAGGAAGCCGTTAACAGAACAAGAACTGCATGCTATGTCAGAGAAACTCTCTCAGCGGCTCTCTGAACTAGACTGGGCAAGTCTTGTCTTTTAATCTTGGTGAGATTTCTGTGGTTAGCCTTCCAGTGGAAGACACTGCTCTCCCAGCAGAAGATGAAACCTAGGCTTAGGTGTTAGGAGATGAGTTGTGTTTTGGGTTCTGTTAAAACTGTAAGTCACCCTGGTGGTACTAGAGCATGCTGTTTAATCCCAGTACTTGGGAGGCAGGTAGATCTCTTGAATTCAAGGCAAACCTGGTCTTCAGATTGAGTTTCAGGAGGGACTGGAGAGATGGCTCAGTGGTTAAGAGCACTGACTGCTCTTTCCCAGGTCCTGACTTAAAAAAGATCTATCTATCTATCTATCTGTCTGTCTGTCTATTTATTTGTAAGTACATGATAGCTGTCATATACATAAAATAAATAAATCTTTTTAAAAGATTTATTATATGTAAGTACACTGTAGCTGTCTCCAGACACACCAGAAGAGGGCATCAGATCTCATTACAGATGGTTGTGGGCCACTATGTGGTTGCTGGAATTTGAACTCAGGACCTCCAGAAGAGCAGTCAGTGCTCTTAACCACTGAACTATCTCTCCAGCCCAAATCAATCTTTTAAAAAAAAAAAAGACAGGTGTGGTGGCCTCCACCTTTAATCCCAGCACTTGGGAGAAAAGGCAGGCAAATCTCTGAGTTTAAGGCCAGCCTAGTCTATAGAGCAAGTTCCAGGAGCTACACAGAGTAACTGTCTCGAAAAACCAAAAATAAAAATAAAAATAATGAGGAAAAATTGAGTTCCAGGACAGCCTGGGCTATGTAGAGCAATCCTGTCTCAAAACCAAAAAAAGTTTCACAAGTCAAGCAGGAAGGACATAAACACTGGCACCCCACCTGCCTTATAACCAAATGTGGCATAGAGTCCTGATGGAATCACTTCATGTAATTATATTAAACCATTTATTTTTAGTACATCTATACAACTTTGTTACTAAAGACTAATGTGGTATTAAATGGAATAGTGGGGTAACCACCTTGAATGATTACATGAAATCTGTGTGGCTTTCTGTAAAATGTATTGTAGTTGAGTGTCTATAGCACTGATTGCTCAAAACAAAAACAAAAACAACAATAACAACAACAAAAAACCAAAAAACCAATGAGGTCCGCGCCTCACTAGATGGACTAGAACTTCCTGCATGGGCCAGGTTGCCCTTGAACTTGCTGTAATTCAGAAGGGTGTTAGATGCTTTAGATGTTAAATGTAAAGCTGGCTGTCACTGGGCCTCTCCTCCCAGCACTGAGGATACTGAGGTAGGAAGATCATTGAGTTCCAGGCCTGCTTGGTTGACACAAGGAAATCCTAGCTCAGATCAAACACATAAAGTAAATGAAGTCAAGCTGTAGGTGTGTAAGCTACATGGGTAAGTCTCTACAAGCTTGGTGTCTGTGACTGCCAAAGGCAACTTCTAGAAGGCCTGTTCTCCACTACTGTGCACTAACTTGCTACTGAAGTCAAGGACAGATAGTGAAAGAATTTCTCAATAGATGTTAAAAACTGCCCTGGGTGATCGAGGAACGGATGAGACTGATGGTAAAGATGGTGATGCCGGAGATGAAGAGGTGCGCAGTGGGAATGAGGAAATGCTCTCGCAGCACAGTGACAGCATCATGGAGTACGGACCAAAGAAGCCTAGGCCAGGTACAACCCCAGAGAGGCCTAGAATGAGGCGACCATGATCGCTTTCCAAGTAGTTCCATGTGTTAAGTTTCATTCTACATGAGGATAAAAAAATGATAGTAAACTCAAGTTCGAATTGTTTCTTATTGATATTTCTGTATGTCACAGCCATGTGTTACTTGTCTAAATATGCACTATTGTTGCTTTTTTAAAATTTCATGCTAACACTATATATATCCTGTAACTTTAACCTATTAACCTTATTTAGGAAATGTTTGTTGATATTTAAAGATCCAGCTGAATCCACAGTGTGCCCCCTTAGCATAACATGAGTATTACTGCCCTTTAGAGAGAACTCAGGGTTTAGCCATGTTACCTTTTACTGTATGTAAGCAAGCTATGTATACATTTACATTCCATCCATCGACTTGCACAGGTAAAAGACAAAGTCCACAAGATACTTGTCTCACGACCAAGGGCACTTACTTTATACATAGCATACATTCCACAGCCTGAATTCAACCCGAAGTTGATATGCAATGTGCTTAACAGTACACATTTTCGTGTGTGTGTGTGTGTGTGTGTGTGTGTGTGTGTGTGTGTGTATGTATGTAGGTTTGTTCATATGGGCGTGTGCATTTGTGTTTGTGAATATGGATATGGAGACCCGAGGCCAACATCAGGTTTATTCCTCCAGGGCTCTTCATGTTGTTTTGAACCAGGCTCTCCTGACTGAGCCAGGAACCTGTAGATACAGCAAGGTGGCTGGCCACTGAGCTGGAGTTACAGACACTCTGTCTGTCGTACTGGGCTTCTTACATGAGTGCTGGACATCTAGACTCATGCATAGACAGCAAGCACCTAGCCTCCCCCATCCCGAACAGTCTGCTTGCTCGCTGTGACTAAGCACACAGCTACATATTAGGAAAGAATACACTTAGCACAAAAGCTAGCCATTCCCCCCCCCCCCAATTTTTTTTAAAGATTTAATAGTTTCCAGTTAGGAACTAATGGTGAATGACTTTTCTGTGTTGCAGGATTTTCTACATGCAGAAAGGCACCTTACAGGTCCCATTCACTGTCGCCATCTTCAGTGAACAAACACAGACAATTAGAGAAAGAGAGAAAAAGGCAGCACAAATCTAAAGGGACAGACTCACGCCATTTCCAAGCAAAGGTACACCCTCATTCCTTGACTATTCCTCATCACTCACATGCCACTTCCCCTCAGCTGGCTATTACAGTGAACATACACACCACTGACCAAAGGTCTAAAGTGCATTTGCTGTGCCGGAGTTGAATGGGTGGCAGAGGATTATATAATGTGGTGTGCATTCTCACTAGAGAGATACGATCGTGAAATCATCAAGAAAATAACCTGCTTAGTGTTCAGTGAATGAAGAAAAAGAGGTCAATGTGGCCTGCTCTTTTCAGATAGAAGTCAGAGGTAAAGGGAATCAGGAGAGATACAGTGGGATCTGACCGTTACTCATTAGAGGAGGTATCTGGGAGCTCAGCTTTTAAGAGCACTTGTTGCTCTTCCATAGTAGCCAGATAGGATTCCCAACACCCATATGGTGGCTCACAACTGTCTAACTGCAGGTCCAGGGGGTCCAACACCCTCTTCTGGCTTTCACAGGTACCATGCAGGCAAGACACCTGGTATCATTACCAGGGAAGATATATTATTGAACAGAGATTTTAAAATGCATGGATTTAGAACACTTATTTTTTTGTTGTAGTTGTGGTTTTTTTGTTTGTTTGTTTTGTTTTGTTTTGAGACAGGGTTTTCTCTGTAGCCCTGTCATTGAACTTGATCTGTAAACCAGGCTGGCCTTGATCTGGGAGATCTGTCTGCCTCTGCCTCCTGAGTGCTGGGATTAAAGGCGAGAGCCACTACTGCCTGGCATGGTGAGTTTTTATAGTGTCAATTAAATTGGTGAAAACTCGAGTTAATTCAGAAGACCTGCAATAGTTCTATCTCAGAGGCTGGGAGATAGGCAAGCATGAGGCCTGGAGTCTGATCCCCAGGCTCAGTAAGAGGCCCTGTATCAGACTGTGCAGTGGGGAGAGACTGAGGAACACACCCACAGTTATACTCAGCAGGTAACGTCCACCCAGAGGAGCATCATTATAAACCCATGAGAACAGTAAGAAGAAAGCCCCCTGCCTCAGCTTCACTTCTGTACCATTATGGGTCTGTTAGTACAGTGTGTTTTTATGAAGCAACCTGGGAAAATGTGAATGAACTTGGTATTTTTAGACTGGGAATCCAGATGAATGTTCCTGACAGCTGGGTTACACGACCTTATTCTTTCCAGGCACTGACTGAAGCATTTGAACGGGAACTAAGAAAACATAAAGTTCAAGAGAACGTTGGACTTCGAGGGATAAGGGAGGAGGAGGAAGAGGAAACAGTGGGTAAAAGTCTCCACTGCGATGAGAGCCAGAGCGGGAGGAGGGCAGGCGCGGGCTCGGGGGGAGGCAGGGCTTCACTTCACGATACAAGAGGTCTAAACTTTGGCCTTAAAGGTTCTTGCATACTGGTTTGTAAAGAGTTAAAATAGATGTAGTTGACAAAGAGGAGGCAGGATCCTAAGCATTGTGTACCTGACTGTGAGAAACCCAAGTCCTTGCTTTCTGCCTCAGAAGATGGTTGCCAGCTGGGTGTGGAGGTGCATGACCTTAATGTCAGCACTTGGGAGGCAGAAGCCAGAGGACATCTGTGGTTTGAGTCCAGCCTTGTCTGTATATTGAGTCCCAGGACAACCAGGACTAAATAGACCCTGTCTCAAATAAACAACATGCAGACACTCCAGTGAAAGCAGGGTAGAGGTTCAGGAGGTGTAAACCCATGCTTTGAATTGCTTGAGGCTTTCTTAATATACTTTGAAAAGGTTATAAAGAAACCAGCTCATAAAAATTTCAGTAGCAGTTGTATTTAGGGTATGGGACTGTGGTTACTAAAGCTGGGAAAGGCTGGTTTGTTGGGGGAAAGAAAACCAATATTAAGAAGGTGGTTGGTAGTCAGCTGTTCTGTCAGTGTGTTGTCTGAGATGATTGTATCAAAGTGTTTGCAGACCCCTTTCTCTCCTCTGTTCTTTTCATCCTCCTCTAAGGAAAAGTCATACAGAGAAGCCTTTCCTAAAGGAACTTTGAAACGGAGTCAGGTCCAGAAGGTTTACTCCAGAAAAACTGCAGCTCCAAGTCCAAAAGGTGATGGTCGCCTGAAGTCAAGCAAGGCATCTCCGAGTAAGAGCCTCTGCGGTCCTTGACACCAGCAGGCAGCCTCTGAGCACAAAGGTCGCTCGCATTCCAGAGGCTGCTGGAAACAGACAGCCACCAGTTAGCTGTCAAAAGGCCCTTCTTGTGTTACTACTATCATAGGGCTGGGCTTCTGTAATCAGAACCAGCTCCTAAATCAGGCACCTTATCTGTGGACACCCAGAGAGTTGCCAGGGTTCTGCTGCTCCGACAGGTCTTTCCGCACGCTAGTTACCTTTTGGTGGTGGTGGTTGCTCCGTTTGTCTTTGGAAAGCTGGTAGAAGGCAAGGGATGGGTGCTCCAGGCAAGCAGATGGCTGCTCGGCCCTGTGCGCTGACAGTTGGTTCTCCTGAGGTAGAGCAAGCCTTGGTGCAAGGAAACAAGGACAGGTGAATGCCAGGTTTCCAACTAGTTCCCAGCAGGGGCTGTTCTCGCCAACCATATGCCTGCAAGCAAGCTGAGGTGGCTTCTATTCTCACTCACCGGAAGTACCTGCCTACAGGCCCTGAGGCTCCTAAGGGGTATGGATAGACTCCTCAGACTACAGTCTGAACTTTTCAGCTTTTCATCCTCAATTGTAGGAATACAGAAGTAGCAAGTACACTCCAGATGGTTCTTTTTAGGACCAGCACCTCAGCCCTGAGATTAGCTTAGTTTAGCAGGCAGGTGGGGATGAGAATTCTTCTAGATTATCAGCATATTTCATTTCCTCACAGTGAAAGTAAATGAACACAGTCTGCTGCCCCTGATGCTGGAACAGTTTCCATTTCTTTATGTCTCTGACCCAACACTGACCAAAATGTGGAAGCAGCAGATGGCCCAGGTTGAACAACTCAAAAGGGAAGCACAGAGAGAGAACCGATCCAAGAAGAAACTCCAGGATGAAGTAAGCTCCTACCCAAGCCTAAGTGCACAGGCACACACAGGGAGAGCTCGTCCTCCACCGGCACCGTTAACCTCCTTGCTTTGTGTTCTCCCTAAAGATAGAAGAAGCCCTGAGAAGGCATGACCTCCTCACTGCTCTTGTCAAGAAAGAATATGACCATAACAAGAGGCTGGTATGTCAACAACAAACCGAGCAGTGCCGTTTTCTTTATCGGTACCAACTAGGCAGCAGACTCTTGTAACACGTGCCTGTGGGAGTGAGTGGCTATCTCAGGCTTTAATTCAGAACTTGATGGGGAAAATATATTCCACACTGCACTAACACAGACCTGAAAACACACCCGGCAGTTGGCTGCAGAACTCTTTTTATCCCTGCCACATGACTGTTTTTCACTTCTTTATAGTAACAAATTAGGGATGGTATTTTCTGAGATGAAAGCCTAAGCTTTCAGATGTAAGATGAGTTGCCTGGCTTTCTCTTTGATGAGCAAAAGGCAGAGTTGAAATTTTATCCCATTTCTGTCTCTACCTCCACAGCCCATGTAGGTGCTTTGAGTCGTAGCTTAGTGCTGTCGTCTCAAATCCCAGGTAGAGAGACAGTTCTGTTATAATTTGGATTGGAAATCATACTTATCATCCCTAGCTAATATAGTGACCAGAAAAGGCAGAAGTCAGCCTGCCAAAGATATTTAAAAATCTTTAGTTGGGAATAGAGCTATGGAAATATTAATCTTAAATAGTTTCTAAAAAGCCATCTTCAAACTTGCCTGGTCACTGAGCCAAGACCGTCTGACTGACCCAGTTGACAGGACACAGGATGGTGGCTCATCAGTGTCAGGGCTCACGAGCTCTGCACAGACTGTGGGGAAGGAGCTGCCATGGTCTTTCCTGCGTGCCCAGCTTACAGCCGGAAGGCATCATTCATGGTGGGGAGCTGAGGGGATGAGAGTGAATGCTCAAGCTGGCCTTCTTCCCCCTTCCCTAGCAAGACTTCAGGGACCGAATTCAGAGACAAAGGCTGACCCAATCAAAGATAAAAGAAAATCGTCATCAAAGTGTTCGTGCCCGAAAATATTACGATGATTACAGAGTTCAGTTACGTGCAAAAATGATGAAGATGAGAACCCGGGAAGAAATGGTATGCGTACCTTTCTGTCTGTCTAGCTCTGCTAAGGGGAACTTATGTTTGGAACCAGTTTTGGTTTTTTTTTTTTCTACAAATCTTAATTTGGATCCAAAATCCAAATCTAAGTAAGTCCCACATGCAGTGAGGGCTTGTGCTTGACAGTGATTCACTGTCGGGCTGTGGGTTCCCGTCTCCTGTCTTCATGGCCCTCCTCCTAACATGCAGCCACAATTTCCTCGACCTCCTACACACACTCTGCAGTACAGCTGCTCTTAAGGGTTTGAGAGCACACTGCAGAAAACAGAAATTAAGGCATGCTTGCGTGATGCAGAAGGACATGCAGGTAATTACCATGCTGTGAGTTGTCCCCACAAGATACAGATTGTCCTAGCCTAATCAAAGTGCGAGGACCCAAATCACTGATGACTCTTACTCTATAGGAAAACATACACAGATGCTGCAGAAATCTTTCCTGAAGGCAGTAGAGAGCACTGGTACATGAGAGGGTGCTGAGCACCAGTAGGAAGGCACAAATGAAAATCACAGCAGACACCATTCACACCCACAGGGATGGCTAAAACGGAGAACTTGTGAGGATGTGGGGAAGATGGAACTCACATAGGGCTGGTGGGGGTGTGATTGCTTTTGTAAATCTGGCAGTACTTTGGAAGGTTTCCGGAATGCTGGGTAGGGTTAGAATTTTTGGATGGGTATGTGGTATGTGTGTGTGTGTGTGTATGTGTACCCACATAGCAACCAAAACAACTAAAAAGGACCCATGCCTCTCAGTTTAAGAATTTGTGAATCGCCGGGTGTGGTGGCGCATGCCTTTAATCCCAGCACTCGGGAGGCAGAGGCAGGCGGATTTCTGAATTCGAGGCCAGCCTGGTCTACAAAGTGAGTTCCAGGACAGCCAGGGCTANNCAGAGAAACCCTGTCTCAAAAAAAACCAAAAAAAAAAAAAAAAAAAAAAAAGTGAATCAAATTTATATTCACACAGTAGAGTGACAAAAAGTGACAGCTCTGTTTGTAGGGGATCTGATCTTCGAAGCCTGTCAGGTTGAGGCTGTGTTCAGAACAGGAAGGGAGGAGAGCAGTGCTGACGAGCATGGGTTTCATGGCTGGGATAGCCACACAATTCTGAGCCTACTAAAGCCTAGTCACAATGTATGTATAGTTTAAGAGTAATTTTATGTATGTGAATAATGAGGAAAGCTGTTATTTGAAAAGCCTTTGTGAAATGCAGTATAATTTATGATTAAATAACCAACAGATCTTTAAGAAACTGTTTGAAGAAGGTTTACAAATTCAGAAACAAAGACTACGAGACCTAAGAAACTACGCCAAAGAGAAACGCAACGAAGAAAAGAGACAGCACCAGAATGAGCTGGACTCGATGGAGAACTACTATAAGGACCAGGTGGGCTTGCCGCCGCCACCATCAGTGCGCTTGATCCCAAGCACCTGTCAGCTTGGCTTAGGTCATGGCTGGCTAATGTGCATATCAGCACAGCTTTGCAGCAGTGGACAGGCTATACTGATTGTTTCTAAGGCAAATTTAAGACAGTATTTAAACAGTATCCCATGTGTGTTGCCCTATTTCCATTTTGATTTAAGATAGAGTATAAGAATAATTGCATTGTGATGAAAGATTTGTTTTTTCCTACCCACAGTTTTCATTGCTGGCAGAAGCCATCTCACAAGAACGTCAGGAACTCAAAGTGAGACAGAAATTTCAGGCTCAGGTAATAATGAACAGGACAGGAATTAGGAATTATTCCTAAAAGGAAATAGGAAATGTTATTGTAAAAGAGAATCCATCTCTGCTCCCAAGACCTGATGGGCTGATGTTAGCAGCTCTGGTCTTGGAAGGGAGAGACAATAAATTACTAAACTCTCTGGAGGAACCTGCTAGGAGCAGGCAAATGCGGGGTCAGGGCTGAGAATAGAGAGGCCTGGATAAGTCACAACCTTCAGACTGAGTTCTCTTTCAGACGGTACATAAGGTGAAGAGGGAGCTGAGAGCTAAAATGGAGAAGGAGATTCAGCAACTGCAGCACATGATAACGCAGAACGACGACGACGCTTTCTTCCGGGAACTAGAAGCTGAGCGCTTCAAAGCTCGGCTGCAGTTGGCTTCCTTCCAGTACAGTAAAAATCCTTTCCCAAGAGGCCAAACTTAATAGGTGAAGTTTCCAGACACCTTAATATGAACAGAGCTAGACCTGAGCCAGTAAACAGTCTAAACCAGAACATGCCTTATTTATGTATTCATGTTAAAATTTAGAATTTTTTAAATAAAAACTTTCTCTTAAAGCTCACTGCTTTTGCATTTATAACCTGAGAAAAGAGAATAAAGACATTTAGCTCTGTTAAAGCAGTTAGCAAGTCCTGCCAGCCCACTCGTGAAGCATGTTGATAGAGGTCAATAAAAGTTATTGACTGTGTATGAACTCCAGGACCAAGAACAGCACCTAACAGGCTGTGGATGAAGCCAATAATGGCTACTGTTTTGTAGTTCAGGAGCTATGTTGTCTTAAGTTCCTCATCTACCATTTGGGAGCTGACTTCCATTTCCCTAGCCTTATCTACTTCTGGCTGGAAGATGAGGTCATCTCTATTCAGGATGACTGCAGGCATCCGAGTACTGGGATTACAGGCTTGCACCACCATACCTATCAGGAAAATTACCTTTTATACAGCCTTTTAACTATATAACTAGACAAACCAGTTTAGAGTATTAACATAAAAGGGTAATAACCCTCTGGTGTAATTCCATCTATCCTATAACTTGTCTCTTGACATCACGCTACTGAAAAAAGCCCCCCAGATAGGTGCTGACACGAGAGCAGTATCACTGGAGTGCGGCTCCCTGACAAAGTCTCTGTGCCAGCAGCTCTTCACCACGGCTGCCACCTTTCAAGATGCATGAGCAAGCCTTGGAGGGGTTTGTGGGCTTCCCCAGTCCCGGGGGCATCCCTCATCCCTCTAGAAAAGAACTGGAGGAAGCAGCTACAGAGCACTGTCAGGACCTGTCTTATGCCCTGCTGTCTGCTCTGTTCCCAGCTCTTCTAAGCTGTTGCAGCCTCTGCTGTACTGACTCACAGACCACACATGATGGTGAAGAATGAACCCACATGCATTTCTTTCCTATCTGTGTATGTAGCTGTACTCTTCAACGACTGGCATTCACAGAACTGTACCTCATCTCTCTTTTCATTTGCAAGACTTTACTGCTTAGCACCAGCTTAAGCCATCTGCCAGCAGCCAGCCAGACCTGGTTGTAGATCTTTTTCTCTTGGGAAGCCCCACCACCTCATGGCCCCCAACAACAATGGAAAGTCTCAGCCATGGTAGAGAACCGTCGTCCTTCCAGCCGGCTCCACCTCTGGGCAGCTGGGCCCCAGCCTCTAAGCCTGGGGGAAAGCATCAGTCTTTTCCCGCTAGCCTGTGAAACCAAGTAACAACTCAGTATCCTTACAAACCGCTGCTGTGACAGTGCAAACAGCATTCACTTTATTGCTCAGCTTCGGCATGGGCACACACATACGTCCATAGTTAATTTTTAAAAACCATTTATACAGATGTTATTGATAAAGCTCATGAAACAAATGAGTGAAATTACAAAGAATATCAAGGCTAAAACATTCTGTAATAAATACAATGGAAATGATAAAACTTTGTTTTTAAAGTCAGTTTAGAGAAAAGGAAGAATATTACATAAAGTGAACTAATTACATCTAGAGTCAGCAACTCAGCATTTGGTACAATCATCATCCTAGTGTGAGAACATTAACCACCACACATGGCCCCTACGGTGAGCTGCAGCTGAAGGGCGAGGCTGTGCTGCTGACCTTGCAGGCACTGGAAGCTGTCAACACCCACCAACCAGTGCCATCTGTCCGACCACTGCAAGCTCAGGGCAGATTTAGTGTTCTCTAGGAAAGCAAATTACAGTGGATTTAGGAGAAGAGAATTTTGTGCTCTGGCCTGGAAATGTGGGTGGGGTGGGGGGAGCACTGTAAAATACAGAGCAATAAACTGCAAAACAAATGTACAGGATATGCAGCACTGCTTTAAAACTTTGTGCCAGGAAATAGTGGCCTCTTACTGCATGTGAGCACAAGGGAACCATTGGTCAGAATGAAGCTTTCCGGATGGAACAGAGTGCCTGGAGGAAGGTTACGTGAGAACAGATAAATATTCACATTAAACACAAGGCAAGTCCAGGTTCTGTGACACTGGGGATTTTTGTTTGCTTAGCACCTATTTGGAAGTAATCAGGTAATGTAATTTTGAAATCGAAATTGAAATCATGTTTTCGGATGTCTGTGCTATTGAAGACCGTTACATAGGGCAATTTCCTTTAAAGCTCTATCAAGTCACTGTAATAAAGTTAAAAGGCACTCAAAAAGTGGTGGGGTTTGCCTGCGTTACACTGCATGGAAAACCACTGAAAGCAGCATCTCCTTAGCACTGCATCCCTGTCCGCTGGGACAGGGTCTCAAGGAGCCTCAAACCCACTGTGTAGGTGAGGCTGGCCTTGGCACGCTGGCCCTTCTGCCTCTGCCTCCCCAGTGACAGGATCATGGGTGTCAGCCACCAGGCTGAGTTACACGTCCTGTCAAGTGCTCCTCATGGCTCTATGCCAAGCTCAGCAAAACTTGTTATTCTTATTTCACATCCATGTTTAAAAATAACAGTACATTGTTTTCTGATGGTTGACTTTTAAAATCCAATGTGATTTTTTTTTTAATGGTTGCAACCCCTCACCCCAGAATTTTTGTTACCTTCTAGATCACAGGATGGGCCACAAACCTTGAAAGCTTAACCTCAACATTTGAAGTCAGCAGTGTGGCAGCCTGGCCTCTATTCCCTTACTTCACACTCTTCAGTTCTAGAGTAAATTGTACGACTGACTTAGAGTCACTCTTATTTGAGGCTGGCCTCAAACTTGAACTGCCCCTTCTGCCTTAGCTTCCCAGGAGCCGGGATCACGGGCATGGTCAGCCCAGCTGACTTCATGTATGACATTCTTGGCCCACCATGCCCACTACCACCTCCAGTTCAACCAATGAGGTAAAAGCAGGGCTCTCAAACTTGTTAAATGATCTTTAGAGCAAAAATTTTCCTTTTAGAAACTTAATTAAAATATAAGTTAGATGTACTTATTAGAGACTTTGGTTTATAGAAATAGCATATAAAAGACAAGCTGACCCAGCAAAGAATGAAAATCCACCCCATCACATACTGAGAAGCTATAAAAATGCAGTATTTCAATTTAAGATGAAAGTAAATCCAAAATACCTAATCTTCTTGATTCAAGAACATGAGGTCTTTTTTTTTTTTTTTTTTTTTTAAAAGTCATCTCAAAAAACAGGGAGGGTAGCAAATAAACTCAGTTTAAATGGCTGCATTAAGAATTTCCAAGAAAGTCACACTTGAAAAATATAAAACCCCACTTAAGCTACAGTGACCCACATAATGCAAAATATAACACTCTGATATAGAAAAACACAACTAAACATGTAAATGGCTTAATTTCATCAAGGTAATGATCCCTCTTCAGCCAATTGTTTACAAAGGTGGAACAATCCAAAATAACTTTATTTAGTTTCTTACAAAGAGCAAGTATAGGAGCTGTTCAAAAATCATGTATTCAATCAAAATGAAATGTGACTTGTACCGACTGCTGGAATTGTCTTGCTGTGCGGGAGAGACACGAGTCTGAGAAGCGATTTGGGGAGATAACCTTGTATAAAAATAGTAGTAGTCTTTTAAGTGTAGAATACTGCCTAACTCTGGAGATGCAGGGGGTCAGCATTCTTTAGGTTCAAGGTATTAATTTTTAAATAGCAGCTGAGTGTGTCCTCATGGCAAAGCATAAAGACCTTTATTTTTCCTTGAAAAGGAATTTCAAAGTTGTCCTTTCCCCTCCCAGTGTCCTAGAATATAAGGAGCAGGGGAGGAGGCTGTCCTGTATCCCAGCGTTCTCTGAAGCGCTGCTGAAGAAGGCTGTTGGCCAGGGAATAAATAAGAGCTGTAGGTAAATCCTTGGCGCCCATCATTCCACAGCAAAGCCACATGTCTCCTCGATGGCTGTTAGCAGCTTTTCATAGAGCTTCTCATAGCTTTCATAGGGTGGAATGTCTATTCGATTGAAGCTGTGAATAAGCAAATCAGCATTGATCATTCGCTCAAAACAAGTCAGCAGGTACAGCAAGCGAGCATCACATAGGCTTCGTGTCATGCGGGAAGTTAGAAGGGCAGCCCTCTAACGCAGAGACCACCACTTTGAGGTCTGCTTACTGATCTCTGAATAACTTCACTTTTTAAATCACTTAAAACAAGTGCTCATCATTTCTTTTAAGCAAAACCCTACCTAGAATGACAGGAAAAGCTACAAAAATAACTCACCAAGTGTGGGCTTTTGGCAAGTTGTTCGTGCAGGCATCAATCTGGTGTATGGTAAAGAGCCGTGGGCCTGCAGCACCTGCCAGTGAAGGAATGTGGGTCAGATCACAGCAGGCACACGAGCCCATCTCCAAAGCCAAAGAATAAACTGGAGCATAAACCACAGGAGCTGGGGAGCACCTTGTATCCACACACACCAACTTGGGGGCTCATAGGAAAAGTAGCCTGTCTTTGAGGTTGTAAGTGATGTGTGTTTAAGGCCAGGTGCCGGAGCATCAGCAGCGCTGTCTGAGCAAAAGCTTAACCGATGTCCCTCTGCCAGCAAAACACGTGCCACAGAATATTTGCATCCCAAGCAATAAGAACACACTAGGTTTGTTCTTCTTTTCCTCTGTGTAACCTTGGCTGTCTTGGAATTCCCTCTGCAGACCAGGTTGGCCTCTGCCTCCCAAGTGCTGGGATTAAAGTCCTGTGCCACCACCCACCACTGCCTGGCTTTTTTTTTTTTTTTTTAATTTTTGAAATAGAATCTTGCTATGTAGTTCAAGATAGTCTTGAATTCAAGATCCTCCTGCCTTAGCTTCCAGAAGACTAGAATTACAGGCATATGCTATTATGCTTAAAATATACATTTGAATCGTACTGTAAAAGATGACACTCTAATGCAAATTTAGGCTTATGACTCAAGCTGAGCTTAAGCAAAGATTAGCAGTCTACAGGATACACTTTCAGTTAGCACACATGCCCCATACAAACTCAGAAGAGAAGATGAAGCCACGCTCCCCAAATAGGGAAGGGAACACAACTGCAGGCAGCTTTGCCCAGGCTTTCTGAGCACTCTGTGGGCAACTGCTTGCTGATGGGTTCTGTACTAGTCCCACTTCGTGGATTTTCCCTCCTCGCCAGCAGTTTTGAAAAGGAAGAGCTGAAAGGTGAAGGAAGCAATGGCCACTGAATGATCCGCCACAATCATCAGCAATGTTGCCAACTCAAGCAAAACACAGCAGCTTATCCCACAGAAAAGCAATCCTAAAAACAATTTAAGATGGTCTGAAGTCTTACAGTAAATAAAGTGCTCTGACCAAACAACTGGCTTTCAAAATTCATGCTGCCTCCCTCTGTTAAAAGAAAGGCAGAGGCATCTCAGGTGAGTAAAGGTTTTGCCAAGCTGAGATGTGCACACGGAGGTAAATGACCTTCCCTACAGAATTAAAGCATGGTGACCACAAGGTACAAAACACAGCATCAGTACCTAGGCTCCAACCTACACTTCACACCGCACACTGTGATCACAGAGAAGCCTGTCAGAACACCATCCCACCCCACCCCTGCATGAGTAGATGCCAGGTACCTGTGTGCCCATCCCATGACACCTCACCTTGTAGTGCTTTGAAGCCCTGCAGAGGCACTCGAGAGGACCCTGTCACAAACTGGAGTAACCGTGCTCGTCTCTCTTCATCAAAAAACTCCACAGCTTTCCAGAACCACTTGACGACATTGCTGTCTGGGGTACAGTGTTTTAACCGGGTGTTGACCTTCCAGTCACTCACATCAATTTTTCCAAGTCCACAAATAATGAGCTGTTGAAATATTTGCAGGAGTGGTAAGCCAGTGGATATCAAAGCTGGGCCTCCCAAGTCTTCTTAGATTTGCAGTGAACAGTCCCCACAAGTGGCACACAGCCGCATTATCTGGGAAGCTTTTCAAAAATACCAAACAGACCCTATGCTGCAGAGACTGTAACTCTGTCTGGTGGCAGTCAGGTCTGAATCCCCCTTTTTTTTTTGGACACAGGGTTTTTCTCTGTGTAACCTTAGCTAACCTGGAACTCACTCTTGAACAGGCTGGCTTCAAACTCAGAGACTTGCCTGCCTTTGTCTCTCGAGCTCTGTCATTAAAGGCAAGTGACACCACTGCTCTGCATCTTTAAAGCTCCAGAAGTATCTACTCATTGTAGGTCCTGTCCCAGTGTATAATAATCACTGTAATGGATTCTGACAAGAACAAAGTTTTGCAAAAACTCCAGTTTCAAAACAGAATTCTAAAATTTTAAAACATTAGACAGAAATCAAGACTCAGTAAACACAAGCTGGGTGTAACACGCCATGCCTATCATGCCAGCACTTCAGAGGCTGAGGCAGGAGGATCAACGTGAGTTTAAGGCTAGCCCGAGCTACTACCTTGTTTCCAAAAGAGGATGAGAAGAAATAACACTACAGGCTTATTTGTGCCTTTCTTAGGTCTGCATTGATTTACATTAATTCTAACACTGTTAGCTTACAATATGAGGCAACACAATTTTGTCGTCAGTCAAGAAACATGTTGGATATGTAACATAATTTACTTAACTGACAACTTTGAAATTATATTAAAATTATATTAAAACTTGAGGGCCAGGTGTTGTGGCACACACTTTTTTTTTTTTTTTTTTTTTCCCCAAGACAGGGTTTCTCTGTATAGCCCTGGCTGTCCTGGAACTCACTCTGTAGACCAGGCTGGCCTCAAACTCAGAAATCCGCCTACCTCTGCCTCCCGAGTGCTGGAATTAAAGGCGTGCGCCACCACGCCTGGCAGCACACACTTTAAACCCAGCATTCAGGAGGCAGAGGCAGATCTGCTGAGTTGGAGGTCAACCTGGTCTACACAAAGTTCCAGAACAGTCAATGCTTCATAGAGAAACTTTTGTTTTGAAAAATAAAATAAATAAACAAAAATACATGAATTCTGCTGTACTGTTCCAATTAGCATCCTGATACAATCAATATATAAGAACTATACTAAAGTCATTTTGATACTATTAACATGTCTCTACAGAGTACTATTATATATATACATATATATGTGTGTATGTATGTATGTATGTATATATATACACACACATATATATCATGTTTGCTTTATTCATTTAATTGTATGTATGTATACATGAACACATGCCACAATACACAGGTGGACAACTTTCAGGAGTCATTTTTTTTATCCTACCATCTAGGGTCTGGGAACTGAACTCAGGTCATCAAATTTGTTGGCACAAGGCCTCACCTGTTAAATCATCTTGCAAGACCCCCCAATCAAGTGTTTATCAGTGAGTTATAACAGTATGTAAGCTACAATGTAACTTGTATAGTCCATATTTTAATAGTGATAAAACTACACTGTAAATCTTACCCCATCAAATAAAATTCACCTCCCAAAAAGGTGGTCTGAATATATATGGCCCATAGAGAATGGTACTGTTGGGAGAAGTGGCCTTGTTGGAGGAAGTGTGTCATTGTGGGGGTGGGCTTTGAAGCTCCACCCAGTGTGGAAGGGTCAGTCTGCTCCTGGCTTCCTTTGGGTGAAGAGGTAGAACTCTCAGCTCCTCCAGTATCATACCTGCCTGGACACTGCCTGCTCCCACCTTGATGATAATGGACTGAACCTGTAAGCCATCTCCAATTAAATGTCCTTTATAAGAGTTGCCTTGGTCATGGTGTCTCTTCACAGCAATTAGAACCCTAACTAAGACAATGGCTCTGAAATAATGAATTCAGACCACTAAAGATGCTTTCTAAATCCTGTCTGTCAAAAGGTAGCCTGTTATAGTGCAAATTCTTGATTCACAACATAAACAAAGAAGGTCCTCTATCTCAGATCTACTCCACCCTAGCCATTTAGCTCTAGGTTCCTTCCCCCTCCCCTCCTGCCTTGTCTTTGGCCATTTCATTATTCTGTCACAAAAGGAATGGGGGGGGGGATAGTACTGAGTCAACTGATTGTTTGCAAACATCTATTAAAGAGACCAGCAGGCCTGGAGAGACAGGTGGTTCAGTGGTTAAGAGTACTTGCTGCTCTTCCAAGGGAACTGAATTTACCATGTTGGGTGGCTACAACCATCTATAACCCCAGGTCCAGGGATCTAAAACCTCTGGCCTCCCTGGTTACCTGCACTCACATACACATACCCACATGCAGACACATGCATTTATACATAATTTTAAAATAATAAAAATAGATTTTAAAAAAGACAAGGAAGAAAAAGCCAGCAACACTAATAAAGAAAATCATTTTAAAATTATCTATACTCTTCAAGTACTTGTTACTGCCTAGCCACTGGATAAACTGTAGACTAAAACCTTTTTATGTACTTACTCTTCTTGGACAAGGACTTGTTATATAGCTGGCCTTAAATTTTCAATCTTCATGTCTCAGCCCAAGTGCTGTATTACAGCCATGCTCCACCACTCCCAACAAACCTCACTATGTCTTTCATAGTAGTTTAGTTTTAAGTTGGATGTGTTTACTGTGGTACTCTAAGGGTAAACTTCACACAGAGGGAATGTTAACTGTTCAATACAGACCTGATTACTGTTATCATATGGGTGTTTGCAAAGGCCCAGAAATGGTTAAACACCTCATAATTTATCTTGATTCATTTCTTCTAAATGTATTCTTGCAAAGATGAGCAATAGCTGAGCTTAACATTTTATTGAAATAAGTTTCAATATGTTAGAGACAAAGTAATATACTTAAATAAGCCAAATAACTCATGAAATGACAAAAAGTTGGGAAGAGGGCCCAGACTGCAGGATGGCTCAGTGGGTAAAAATACTTGCCAAGCAAGTATGGCAACCTGAGTTCAACCCCCAGAACCCACATCCATAAGAAAGAGCTGACATCACAAAGCTGTCCTTTGCCCTCCACATGTGCTCCATGGGAAGAATTTTAAGTGGGAAGAATGTCTATGTGACTTGAAAAGAAAAAGGACTTGAGAGGTAGCTTAGCTGGTGGAGTGCATGAATCCCTGGGCTTAATCCTAGCACTCAGTGGGGGTGGGGATGGGAGAGCAGAAAGCCAGAAATTAAAGGTCATCCTCATCTACATAGTCCCAGACTAGTTAAAAAGAAGGAAAAGGATATATAAATTAAGAATATAAATTAAGAATGTCTCCATATGGGGCTGGAGAGAAGGCTCAGCTTGCTGCACTTTTAGAAGAGTCAAGTTTGATTCCTAGTACACATGACAGGCAGCTAATGTAGTTACAGGTGTAACTACAGCTCCACCTCTCAGGAGGACCTGTACCAACATGCACACCCCTGCACACACACGGACATGTGCACACGTATTCATAAAGCCTTAAATAAGGGATTGCTTACCCACAGAAACTCCAAAGCCCAAAACACTTCCTGTAAGAATTCCCAGAGGACTGAATCACGAAACTCTAAAGCATTAGGAAGCACCCCTTTCCTCCAGACAGCAAGAGAGCCCCAGAGCACAGGATCAGAATCGTAACACACTGACCTCCAGCTCCTTCTCATCAAATGTCTTCAGCAGATGCTGGGGAATGACTTCATTAAAGCCCTTCTGCAGCGCCAGGAACTGAGCTTCGATGCCTCGGAGAAATCTCCAGTTGACGTAAAGCCTGCAAACATTGGTCGGGCATCATGTGACTGCAGAGATTCAAATGTGGTACTGCCAGATAGATCTACTTTGGCAACTTTACACTTTAAAGTGTCTATCATCAAAATGTTAGTCTAATAGGGCTGAAATACAGGCGAGCTGGGGAGTCCTGCTCATAGGCACAAGACCCTGAGTTCAATCTCTGGCCTGAAAGAAAAGGACACTAAAAAAAGTAACAATTTAGTCTAATGTCTAAAAAAAAGTTAAAAACTATAGGGACACGTGGACCCTAAGTGCTGAGACAGTTCAATGCACTACAAAAGCAGCATCTTCCACCACCGGCCAGCAGCTGCAGGGATCTGCTCTTCAAGTGGGGCCTGACTGTAAAGGACTTGTAATCCCAGTCACTATGAGGGCTGAAGCAGGAGTTTCAAAAAGTTCAAGTCCTGACTCGACATTCAGTGAGACCTCATCTTAAAATTAGAATAATAAAGAGGAGGGGATGCAGCCCAATGGCAGAGCCTTGCTAACACACACAAGGCTTGCACTTAGCCCCCAGCACTGCTGACTGAGGAAATAGAACAACTATTCCAATCAGATAAACCTCCTAGTAAACTGAATGTCTACTACAACTCAGGGTCTGAAGTTCAATTTTGGCAATTACCATCAATATCTATTTTGGTAATTAACTATAATAATATTTCTTTCAAATATTTTTTAAAAATTTCATATGAGTGTTTTGCCTACATGAATGAGTGTCAGATCCCTGGAGTTACAGAGAGGCATAAGCTGCCATGTGGATGCTAGAAATTGAACCCAGGTCCTCTGGAAGAGCAATGAGTGCTCTTAACTGCCAAGTGATCTCTCTAGCCCCAACATTTCTTTCTTAATTTATAATACACAAGTCAATAAGCAGAATAAAGAGCCTAATCTCTTAAAGATTGACCATTCCCAGGGCAGGGGCCAGGGGGTAACTTAAGAATGCTGTCAGAGATGGTGAGATGCTGTCTGTTTAACCAAGAGGAAGAGAGCGGGAAAGGAGGCAAGGTGGGAACTGGCAAACCCAGAGAAGATGCTGTCAGATACTGCTCACTGTTCCCCAGAAGCTGCGACGCCTTGGACAATGTCAACTAACAAAAATACATTAAATACTACATCTTTTGTGAAACTTTCCTTGTACCTTTTAAAATTTGTTTTTTTGAGACAGGGGTTCATTAAAATGTTATATATGGTGTGTATGATGCATAAATATGGGTGTTATTTGGGTCTCACAGGCTGGCTACAGGAAAGCCAAGGATGACTATATACACCTGGTCCTCCTGCCTCCTGAGAGCAGAGGTATGCATCAACATATCCAGCTTAAGAACACTTCTGAGCTAACTTTTAATATTAAGTGAACATCTTTATTCATACTTAGCTGCATGTATGCTTCTGTAAAAGAGTTCTAAAAATGGGGTTGCCTGAAGGGTACTTTCATGTTCATATGGAGCCAGGGCTACCCAGTCTATCACTTTACAGCAGAAATCACGTTGTTCACAAGTATACATAGACCAAAAAAGAACAGGCACAGGCTGGAGAGATGGATCAGCAATAAAAAACACCGGTTGTTTATCCAGAGGACCTGAGTTTGATTCCTAGTGCCCACATGGTAGCTCACAACCATCTATAACTCTAGTACCAGGGAATTTGATGGCCTGTTTTGGCCTCCATGGGCACCAGGCATGAACATGTCGCATAGACATAGAAGCAAGACAAATACATCCAGACCTGCTACTCTAGGACTTGGGAGGTAAAGGCCAGAGGACCAGAAATTCAAGGCCATTCTCAGCTACACAGGAAGTTGGAGGCAAATATTGGCTACATAAGACCCTGTCTCCAAAGGGGGTGGGGAGGGCTAGTAGCTTCTAAGCTCTGGAATGTCAGCATCCCATAAGAACGAAGCCTATCTTACTGAGAGGCCAAGCAAAGGAGCAGCCTTTGATACCACATAGGAGCTCAGTGAGCTCAGATAAAGCCAGTCATCTATGCTGTCCTGGCTGAGGCCTCAAATCTAAGAGTCAGAAGGCCCACCCTGGCCGTTTAACCCCAGCCCACAGCTTGTGGACTAGCAGTCCACCAGACCTATTATTCTCTGCCCAATTACCAATCCCAGGAATTATGAAAAAATAGTTAAGAGTGGGAGTGGGAGTTGTAAGTCATTTAACTCCACAGAAGTTTGTTCCAGTAGTAACATTTCTCAAACACTTAAATGTTTTTCTATATTGATATCCTGGAGCTTTTTTTTTTTTTTAAATTCAAGCATTTACCTGACATATTCTTTTTTATTTTCTTCAGTAACAGGGATACTTTTGCCATTTGGTTTGAGTTCATGCTGAATAATTTCACCATAGGCATTATGCTCAACACAGAAAGTATGGTCCAGAACACCTGTGATATCGTTTTCACTAGATAAGAAACAAAAAAGACACATTAACAGGGGAACCCACCTCCCATCTCCTACAATGTGTTCATAGGTGAGGCATTCAGCTAAGACAGTACTGCGATATAGCAGTTACAGGACCAAACTCCTCTCATCAGTTCTTATGCTATCATGCCATCATTTCTTGCATAGAAAAGTCAAAGAGACTTCTCCTTATAAACACAGACAGCATTTTACTTCCTGAGCAGCAAGAATGGGTTCTGTCAAAGAGACTCTGTGAGAACAATACATTTTTGGTATCCAGAGAAAAGGCTCTTCTGAACATGAGCACGCTCAGGACAACAAGCACTTGGATCTCTTCAGTGAGAAAGTGATCTGTGAACTCTATAAAGCTGAGCATCTTCCTGTGCATTATCAGCTAGTAGTGCTTACTCTGTAAAGTATGGTTCCAACAATCACTGCCCTCACTAAAGTGAAATAGGAAAGGCAAGATGTGGAAAGAGCACTTGTTGCCTTCAGAGGACCTGAGTTTATTTCACACTCAGTGTGGAAAGTGCTCACTGCATAACTACAACCTGAATTCAGTCCCCGGAGCCTACATGGTAGCAATTCTGCTACCATTTACCAGCATTTAGAATTTATTATTCTGTCCCCTGTTGGCTGAGACAGAATCTACCTTAGTCTTAGGATACTATTATATATAGTGTTTTAGCTTACAACACTCTCAGCCTGGAAATCTGAAATTCAAAATAAACACTTACGAATTACCATTAGGGTATGTGTGTAAAGTGTGTAAGAAATGAAATGTGTTTAAACTATGGTCCCACCTCCAAATATTGCAAGAATAAGCAAACATTCTAAAACTGGTGAGATGATCAAAATCAGAAATACCTCTATAGTCCCAAGGACTTCAGATAAGAGATGATCAATCTGTACTAGATTAATTTTCCATTTCAAAGAAATATCATTAGATTTCTAGAAAGAACTAGATCAGGTCTCAAAGCCTGTGGACCAGCCAAGCCTGCCAGTATTTCACTAAAGAAGCTTCTTTTTGCAGCAAATGGAAATGATTGCAGAGATCTACAATTAGTCACAATGCAGAGAGTAAGTGACCATGGATTGCCCAACCCATAACTTGATAATCTATACTGCAACCCCTACACACAAGGTCCAGGAAGATGTCAGAATAGAGCAGGAAGATCCCAAGAGCCAGAGACCAGGAGACCTGTCATGAGACAGTGTCTCCTAGACATGACAGAAAAATTCCACAATATGGTTGCCTAAACAAGGCCTGCATAATGACAACATTAGTTGCAGTGCCAACATGGAGAGGGGAAATCTCTCAAGGCTCTCCACCTAGATGGAGAAGCTACAGGCAGTAGATGACTGCTGAGAGGAGAATCAGTTTTCTCCGAGGATGAGTGGCCAGATAGGTTATCTAATCCCAAGTAATCCATCCTACACACTAATACATGGTGGCAATACTAAATGGATTCAACATGTGCGAGGGTGTGTGTGTAACTTCAGTTCAAGGGGAAAGATATGACACCCTATTCTGGCATCCTCAGACACTGCACACACATGGTGCACAAATATGTATGCTGGTAAGACACTCATACACATTAGGAAACATCTGTAAAACCTTTCAAAGTAATAGCATGGGCTGGAGATGTATCTCAGTAGTAAAGCCCTTAGCACGCTAGTTTCCCTCTCAGGGATGTGCAGAGAACAGTAGACCAGGGATGAGATGAGGGGAAGTTTTACATGGTTTTACCATAACCCACACTTAACACTTTCTGTGCATATTTTAAACAAAAAACATAAGTGCATTAGTTTTGAGATGTATCTTTTTGTTTTATTATTTGTTTTTAAAGAATTTATTATTATTATTATTATTATTATTATTATTATTATTATTACTATACTTTTACATGTGTGGGTGTTTTGCCTACATGTATGTGTGAGCACCATGTGTGCACCTAGTGCTTGAGACCAGAAAAAGAAAACAATATCCTAAAAGTAAAGTTACAGATAATTGTGAGCTACCATGTGGGCGCTGGGAACTGAACCTGGGTCCTCTGGAAGAGCAGCCAGTACTCTAACCACTGAGCCATCTCTCCAGCTTCATTCTTCAATTTGTTGTGGAGCCTGTCCTTGACTTCAAGATTCTCCTACACCTCCCAAGTGCAGGCTTTATAGGGATGAACTTAAGATTTACTTTCATTATTAATTGCATGTAAGTGTTTATGTATGGGGTACGAGTGCCCAAAAAGGCCACTCATCAAAAAGGTTAGATGCCCTGAACCTAGAGTTCCAGGAAACTGTGAACTATCTAACATGGGTGCTGGGAATCCAACTCAATTCAGTCAGTCCTCTGCTAAGATCAGTACATGCTCTTAACTGCTGAACCACCTCAGCAGTCTTTGTTTGATTTTCTAAAAAATGTGTATGTGTGTGCCTGTGTGACTATGTAGACTGTGTGTTGTGTGTACGGTGACTGTGAAGGCTGAAGGAGGCATCAGATCCCCTGGAACTGCATGATCTGCCTCATGAAGAGTCCTGGGAACTGAACTGGGTCCTCTACAAGAGCAGTAAGGACTGTTAACTACTGAGCCATCTCCAGTTCCTAGCTTGTATCTTTTTCAAAGCTCAGATGTTAACTATGCTAACAGAAGTAAGATTCAATACGTACAGTATCCACACTAAACTATTATGAAGGTCTGGGTCAACTAGCTCCATGTCATCCAAAGTAATTGACTTCCCAAGCAACTGTTTATAAAAAGGTAATGTGAAGCCACCGTCAATATAATGTCCATGGAATACAGCCATTCCCATTATCCGTCCAACAAAGTGGAAATAGGATAAATGTTCCTGAAATGAAAAAAAAAAAAAAAAAAAAAAAAAAAAAAAAANAAAAAAAAAAAAAAAAAAAAAAAAAAAGAAAAGAAAAGAAAAAGAAAAGAAAAGAAAAAAAGACAAATACTCAAGTTAGAAACTCTTCAGTAAACTGTGTTAATAACAAGTAAATATTTGGGGTTGGAGAGATGGCTCAGCGGTTAGGAGTACTGGCTGCTCTTCCAGAGGACCCTGGTTCAATTCCCAGCACCCACATGGCAGCTCACAACTGTGTGTAACTCCAAGATCTGACAACCTCATACAGATACACAGGCAGGCAAAAACATAGCAATGTGCATAAAATAAATAAATTATTTTTTAAAAAGTAAATATTTAAGCAACATTTTTCCATCCTTCGTCACCCTCCCTTCCTCTCCCCGTCCTGGTTTTGTTTCTTTCTGAGACAGGGCTTTAGGTGCAGCCCAGGCACTTTCCCATTGCTGGGATCACAGATATGAGGCACCATGTCCATCTCTCTCAGGGCAAAGGCCCTTTAGAAGATGATTCCTTGACAAACCTTTGTGAAGCTACTTGCACATCCTGTTCACTGAGTGCATTGTCAAATAAAGCTGTTAATCCTTTCATTGCTTTCTCGACCAGCCAGAGACTGAACTTCAGGGCAACATGGATTTAAGACATGGATTTGGTCTCACATTCGGATTAGTCCATTAACTACTGTTTACATAAAAATTAATTAGTCCCTTTGGGACTAGTCCATATTTGTACGCACAAGGAATAAAGACAGTATCCAGAGAGAATACTCATGAGGAGAACAGCAAGGTGATCAAACCCCAGGGGACTGGGTCTAGTCCTGGGAGCACCCAGCAAAGGTCAGGTCACAGGCAGATGGACAGTGCTGAGCCATCAAGCAGTAGGTTCACCTTAACAAGTAACTTCCTAATGAGCCTTGGGCACCACATGGAGATACAACTGTTCTTTCACCATATTGTTTGGTTGGTTAGATATCTGTATTTTTAAATACCTTTGCTTTTCCATTTAATAAGTAATCTTTAATTTTAAAACTTGTTTTATCTTTAAAATATCTATTTTAAGAAATACATGCTTACTTTAAAATATTTAGATAAACACAAGCAAAGAGGACATTAAAAATTACTCATTATCTAACACACAGATAAAATGATTATCAGTTTTACAGTATAGACCTTTTAATGTTTTCCTTACATGTATTTACTACAGCTATATCCTTTGTGAGATGAGATCAGAGTAGATCAGATGAGAGCAGAGTGGATCCCAGCATATTCAAACTATTGTGACCATAGCACATACCGGATTAACTGCAGAATCAGGATTGATCTGCAACGTATAGATATCATCTCTGGAATACTGGAAGAGACCATAGTAAGGATTCAACATTTCATGTGACAGGAGATACAACCATTCCCTAGAAAACAAGATGAAGTAATTTGTTAATTAAGATATGCCACTAGTCATTCTAGTAGATGATTTTTTTAAATTTTAAATTTTATTATTATTATGGGTATGCATGATGTATGAATACATGTGTCACAGAATACACGTGGAAGTTGGAGGACAACTCTATGGAGTTGGTTTTCTCCTTTCCCTTATGTAGGTTTGGAGACTGAACTCTGACTGCATGGGGAGCACTTTAACCTGCTGGACTTTACGTAGGCTGGACTCAAACTCAAGAGATCCACCTGCTTCTGTTTCTCAAGTGCTGATGAAAGGTGAGCTGCATTATGCCCAGTTTCCACAGTTCTTTTAAGCTAAAAGAAAATACAGTACTAACTGTGGTTCTATAAAAATCACAACAGAAAATGAATGTATAAAAAGCAATTGTACTTATTATTATACAGTTATTGTTCATAATTTGGAAAAACTTTATTATACTTTTTCATCAGTGAGTATAAAGGTACTATTTAGAATTTCAGCTGCTTATGAGATGCTGTAGCCCTTTAGTTTGATAACTTTAAATGTATATAAGATTTATAACCCATAATAAACCATCTAATGTCTATTTCTATCAGGATAAATTCATACTAGATTCATAATGATACATACTACAATAGGCAGGCAGATCCCTGTGAGTTCAAGGCCAGCCTGGTCTACCTATCAAATTCTAGGGCGGTCATAATATATACAGAGATCCTTTCTCAAAAAAAGACACATAGCGGGGCAGTGGTGGTGCATGCCTTTAATTCCAGCACTTGGGAGGCAGAGGCAGGCGGATTTCTGAGTTCGAGGCCAGCTTGGTCCACAGAGTAAGTTCCAGGTCAGCCAGGGCTATGCAGAGAAACCCTATCTCGAAACTCCCCCCACCCCTCCCAAAAAGACACATAACACAGCATGAAATTATTCTTCCTTTTGGGGCAGTAGAGTGCTCTGTGGCATTGTTTCCGTAAAGAAGTGTCAATGTCTATCTCATCATCAGTTACTATATTAAAGCCTAAAGCAAACCACGAAGGACACCGAGACCCCAAAGCTTTCAGTATAAGTGGACACTGGCATTCTTTGGGCATGCCTCATATGGTTTCTCTTCCTTTTCGTTGTACTGGAGGTAGACTATAAAGCTCTGCATATGCTAGGCAAGTGCTCTACCACTGAGCACTTGCTCTCCAGTCCTCTTACTTCTGTTTCTTTGAGATAGGTCTTGTTTGCTGGCCTTGATTTACACTGTAGTCCAGGCAAGTCCTGAACTTGTAATTCTCCTACCCTGGTCTCTCAAGCAGTGTCAGGATGTCACTAAAGCCTGTTCTAAACCTAACATTTTTTTAAACCTTTTTTGTCAATGCTTTTGTTTGTTGGTTGGTTTGATTTGGCTTTTTTTTAAAAAAGATTTATTTATTTATTATATGTAAGTACACTGTAGCTGTCTTCAGACACTCCAGAAGAGGAGTCAGATCTTGTTACAGGTGGTTGTGAGCCACCATGTGGTTGCTGGGATTTGAACTCTGGACCTTCGGGAGAGCAGTCGGGTGCTCTTACCCACTGAGCCATCTCACCAGCCCTTGATTTGGCTTTTTTGAGCCAGGGTTTCTCTGTATAACAGCCCTGACTGTCCTGGAACTCACTCTGTAGACCAGGCTGGCCTCGAACTCAGAGATCTGCTTGTCTCTGCCTCTCAAGTGCTGGGAGTAAAGGTGTGCGCCACCATGCCTGGCCTACATCAATGCTTTTAAAACAAATAGCATTACTGCCAACTTATCAAATTCTTCATATTTTTCAATAAAGATGACATGTCATTTTGATGGCAATGAAATAACTAGTCTAGGACTTAATACTGTTAAAAACAAATTCAAAGAAAATGTTTTACAGTTCTGTGATGTGACAGAGGTGAAATCAAATTTCTATTCTGTGATAGTAAAAAACAAACTAGCAAGCAAAGCCAGAGTGTGCACCTCCACATACACAGCCTCCACTACACACACTACAAACCTGATGACTGTGTTATGCTTTGCTTGTGTGCTACGTGCGTCTATGCCTTTTTTTTTTTTTTTTTTTTTTAAGAAAGCTGAATTTTTGTTCTCATTTTCCCAAGACTAGAGGCAAAACTGACTGTTTTAGATCTACTACAAAGTAAAGGTCAGACAGCACCTCTCACTCATTCATTTCCACATGCCATTTATCCCACACATCCATCTATAGTAATGAGGTAATTTTTTTTTTGTTTTTTTAAAGATTTATTTATTTATTATATGTAAGTACACTGTAGCTGTCTTCAGACACTCCAGAAGAGGGAGTCAGATCTTGTTACAGATGGTTATGAGCCACCATGTGGTTGCTGGGATTTGAACTCCAGACCTTTGGAAGAGCAGTCGGGTGCTCTTACCCACTGAGCCATCTCACCAGCCCCGTAATGAGGTAATTTTAAAGAGACTACTCATCCCATCTGTACAATAGCTGTCACTAGCGATAAATGTTTTCCTAACATTCAAATTCTGATTCTGAATAAATAAACCCATAGGAATTAAAGTTCTAAAATCTACATGGAAAAAGATTTTGAAAAATCTAAATTAAGCAATAGATAGGACTAGAAAAGATTATACGGAATGAGGTGACCCAGACCCAGAAAGACAAGCATTGCATTTCTGTGATTCCTAGCTACAAATCTTCAGATAGAAGTATATTACTTGGAGTAATTGCAGAAACAGGGAAAGGAAAAGGGGCCATGGGAAGTTGGAGTAGGGTTTGAGAGAGAAAGGTCACAGGATAAAGGTGATATGAAAGAGAAAATGGAGGTGGGACTCTAATTGGAAAGGAAGGTGGGATAAATAACACCAAGGATGCTTGAGAAAACCTCAAGAAATCATATTATTTTCTATTTACCTAAAATTATATGTAATACATACAAGCATAGGAGTAGAAGATAAAATTATGCCACTTGGACATAACTATATTCCTTAGAAGAGCCATTATAGTACCTTATAAAAAACTCCAATACCAGGCATTTGAAACATCTGCTGCTGTTGTTGGTCAGTGTAGTCTAAGCGATCCCCCAATAATAGAAGCTATTGCTGTTGCCTTTGGTTGTCTCTCAAGAGGTTGAAGGTAACACCCTATAGCTATAGCTGAAGACATTGTATGCCCAAGACGCAGGATTCAGAGGAGCTGAGCTAAATCTAACCCAAAAGCGATTGTCCTACAGTCTTGCTTCATAGTCCCATAAAATACCTTGCAAGGTGTCAAGGAAGGGAAGCAATCAATAGTCACAATTTCCAGCTGTGACACATGAACTATAACAATGACCAGCATGGCCAGAGATGCATAAAGGTGCAGTAGTGGCATGCCTGTTTTAGTGATAACTCACAGCTGCCTGACTAGACACGAGGACCACTCAACACAAGGAAAATCCTGTGTGCTGTGGTACTAAAAACCTGGCCAACTAACTGAGGCGAATGAAGTCAGGAATCTTACAAAAGAACCTATTACTACCATTGTGCTAGATCAGCATAATTCCTAATTTCATTCTAAAATTTACCTTTTTACCCATAGATTTGTATAACTCTCATCCTTCTTCAAAGGAACTTTTCTTTACAGCAAATGGAGACAATTACAGAAAACCACAACTGGTTATAATGCAGACATAAATGGATCATGGGGAGACCAAACCCAATGGATAGATACATCTACAATACAACTACTTCACCTAAGGCTCAAGGCAGATTTCAGAAGAGGTGTCAGAAGACTGTAAGAGCCAGAGAACCATAAGTCTGCTGTGAAATGTGCATCCCAGAAAAGTCAGGGGGCTACACCCATGATACTGCAACGATATGGCTGCCTAAACAAAACCTGAATGACAGTATCAACATAGGAGGAAATCTCATGGGAGCCCAACCCCAGACAAAGTCCTAAAGGTAACTAATGACAGCTTCTCCTAGGGACGAGCCCAACTGGTTATCCAATACAGACTCGTCAGGCCTGAAATCACATATACCCAAACCACACTAAACGAACTAACCATGTCGGGCTTATATAGTTATACATTTATGTAAGTACATATAACAATAATAAAGAAAAAGAGGCTATTAACTTGAGGAGACAAGACAGGGGCTAGAGGAAGAAAGGAGAAGAAAAGTTATGGAATTATATTTTAACTTTAAGTTTTAATAAAAAAAGACACAAATATTAAAATTCTATAAAAGCACATAGAAGGGCTGGTGAGATGGCTCAGTGGGTAAGAACACCCGACTGCTCTTCCAAAGGTCCAGAGTTCAAATCCCAGCAACCACATGGTGGCTCA
>NC_034603.1:74159516-74175410 GCF_900095145.1 Mus pahari
GAGTTCAAATCCCAGCAACCACATGGTGGCTCACAACCATCCATAACAAGATCTGACTCCTCTTCTGGAGTGTCTGAAGACAGCTACAGTGTACTTACATATAATAAATAAATAAATCTTTTTTAAAAAAAGCACAGAGAATAGTTATGAAAGAACTATAAAGTAAGGAAGGTGCAGAAAGTGCTCATCTTTAGGTAAAGTCTGGTAAACACAAGCGGCACTAACAATTGTAGGACTTGGTGAAAACGGTTTACTTAGGGTGGATTTAGAATAGGAGAACCAAGACTACTTAGCAGTCCTTACAGGACAGCAGTTCTGTCCAGGGCTGTGGTTCTCCTACATTCATGTAAAGTAAATGTCACACCTGAAAAAAAATCCTAACAGCACACATGCCATCAAAAATAAGTTGGATTTAATATATGATTAAGGACAGAGAGAGACAGCATACAATACTTTCTCTATTAAAATATTCTTAAGGGCTATTGTGAGATATACATGTGTACAAGTAAGCAAATATAATACATCCTTGTTTAGCCAAGCAGGGAAACAGCATTCAGTTTAAAACTGACAGTATGAGGCAAAGGAAATACAATATGCTGAAGATGTGAAAATGCAGGCCAGCCAGCCCTACAGAGTCCTGCAGGGCTTCCATGATCCTGAGTATTAACTATGCTTCTGCTACTGTCACCTCAATGTGAGTGAATCCACTAGGACTGCATCTGTATTGCAAACAGTGGGGAGTTTTATACCTGAACATTCATGACAGCTACAAGCTATAGGCACATCTTAATCTTGTTGAATACAAAGGTCCATACAGGGGCTGAAGAGATGGTTCAGTAGTTAAGAGTACTGTCTGCCCTTGTGAAGAACCTGGGCTGTGCTCCTAGCACCCCAGAGTAGTTCATAATAGTCTGTAACTCAAGTTCCACAGAATCCAATGTCCTTTTCTGGCCTCCTTGGGCACTGCATGCACATGGTACACATTCAGACATGCAGGCAAAATACTCACACAGATTAACTATAAATAAATAAACAAATGATGATTGATTGAATGAATAATAAATAGATATCCATGTATTTACCTGGCAACTCCTCCATAGTCAAGACCTTCTTCTCCACGAAATTTTATCATTAATCGCTTCCATAGATCTTTTGGCCTCATTTTCATGACCTGTCGATATGATTCCTGAAAAATAATTTTGATATACTATCATCATTAGGTGCTTTAGCCTCTAACTTTTCTTCCTCTCCAATTCACAAAACTAATTTAAGTCAGAGACACCAGAAAAAACTAAAAGAATCAGAGTTCTAAAAGAACAGAAGTATATTATATTACTTATATGTAAGAACATAATCTATTAACCACATAGACAACTTTATATTGGGGACAGGGTAAAGATAGACTCTAACAAAGCCCAGACAGACTTTGAACACCCTAAATAGATAATGTTGGCCTCTGGATGGCCTGGAAATTGCTATGTAGACTAGGCTGGCCTTGATCCTGTGGAGATCCACCTGTCTCTAACTCCAGAGTGCTGAGATTGTATAGTTAGGTGTGGTATCACATGCCTTTATCTTCTTTAAATGGGCTTATTTCACTTTCTTTTCCTTGTCTAAAAATTCCTTTATGGTAGCCAACAGCTGGATCCTGGCTCTTCTGTACAGAGACCCATGAGTAAGATAATCAGGTAGTTTCAGATAGGGAGACTTGGTGAGCACATCTGTTTCTCAATAGCACTAACATCAATGTGACCATTGTAGTCTCCAATGGCCAACAAATGCCTTGAACCTGTCCACTAGCCAGTGTAAGACTGCCTTATTAATCTTCACAACCTTAATCATGAAGAACACCCCAAGAAGTTACTTTTGCCTAGGGACCTGATTTTTTTTTTTTTAAGAATTATTTATTTTATGTAAATGAGTACACTGTAGCTATCTTCAGACACACCAGAAGAGGGCATCAGATCCCATTACATATAGCTGTGAGCCATGTGGTTGCCAGGATTAAACTCAGGACCTCTGGAAGAGCAGTCAGGGCTCTTAACCATCTCTCCAGCTCCCCCGGCCCCCAACTCCTTATGAAAGATTTATTTTTATTTTTACTCAGTTGCCTGTGTTGGTGTCCACTGAGGCCATTGCATCCTTGAATCTTGATTTATAAGTGGTTGTGAACCATCTGACATAGATGCTGTAACTGAATTCAAGTCCTCTGGAAGAATAAGCACTTTTGACAGCTGAGCTGTTTCTCTAGCACCCAGTTCTTGACCACAAAGCCCACCATGGTAACAGGATCTACTTATCATTTCAAGCCTTACTTCCCTCATGAGCTCCAAGACTGCAGCCTTGGCCATGACTATGATCCCGGCCCGAGAGCACTAACAACCTCTAAGGAGGACTCCTCTGCCTCCCAAGACCGGGAACCCAGGACTTCTGGATCCTTCCAGTGCACAAGCATCACCTATTATTATTTTGTGTTTTCCAAGTGGGAAGAAGCTCTTTTTATCATTTTGAAATACAAATGACACTGTAACCAAGGACAAAAAGCTCATCAGGAGGCAGATCTCTGAGTTTGAGGCCAGCCTGGTCTACAGAGTGAGCTCAGGACAGCCATAGCAAAATAGGAAGAGAGAGAGAGAGAGAGAGAGAGAGAGAGAGAGAGAGAGAGAGAGAGAGAGAAGCAAAGAAAGAA
Organism: Mus pahari; assembly: GCF_900095145.1. Classification (NCBI taxonomy): domain Eukaryota; kingdom Metazoa; phylum Chordata; class Mammalia; order Rodentia; family Muridae; genus Mus; species Mus pahari. The sequence continues at coordinate 74,162,206 of NC_034603.1, forward strand.
AATAAGGAAGGAAAGAAAAAGAAAAAAAAAAGAAAAAGAAAAAGAGAATACCTTTACTCCAATCAGGTAAGAGTTTCAAAAGTGTATTCTTAGAAAGAGTAAACAGGGTCTGGAGAGATGACTCAGTGGTTAAGAGCACTGGCTACTCTGCCAGAGGAATTGAACTGCCTGAGTTCAATTCCCAGCAACCACATGGCGGATCACGACCATCTGTAACCGGATCTGATGCCCTCTTCTGTATATACAGAGCATTCATACATTAAAAAATATATATATATATAAAATAAAAGAGTAAAACAAAATCCAGGCATGATGATACATGCCTTTAATCTCAGTCTTTGAGGGAGGGAGGTAGAGGCAGATGTTTGAGAACAGCCTGGTCAATACAAACAGTTCCAGGCTAGCCAGAGCTACATAGTGAGTCTCAAAACAAAGGGAAAAAAAAAAAAAAAAGGAACTCACTAAATTTAATTGTCTTCTAATTGGAATTAAGGATTATATATTTACCTCAAAAATCTCTTCCCTAGACACCTCAACGCGGCAGTGGCCAGCTTGAGGCTGCTGTTGGGAAAGTTCTTGCCGCAAGATTTTTAGTTTTTGAACCAAATCTCGCTTGTACCTTGGCACTGTCAGACACTCAGTGTCATCAGGACACAACGACACCACTTGCTGTTGCTGTTGATCTTTCAACTGGTTCTGTCGACTGTAAGTAAACAGAAATGTTATCAAAGTACTTTAGAACATACAAGGTTGCAATTCTACACTTAAGTCAGCATTAGCCTGTAAGAGAAATCTACCAATGTCTAAGTCTTATGAGGCAGATCACCAGCCTGACAGAACTGGTTACCGAGGCTCTATTCATAAAGCCTTATACAGATGCTAAGAAAAACTGCTTAGATACCATTTCCTCTACAACATCCCATCACCTAATTTAAAGCTCAGGCAGGTGCCACAAACCCCATCATCTAGAGTCTGTTTTCCTGGAAGAACCAAACAGAAGCCTAAACTGGCAGCGCAATGGAGACCTTTACCCCTACACCTGATTCTGTCTAAAACGCAAAAATAAAAAACAGTGAGGCAGCCTGCCTCCTCAGCTATGTTAGGGTATGTAAGGGGAGGGTACATAAGGGATGATGTCAACACTGGTCAGAAAACAGTGGGGATGCCAGTCTGCTACCTGCAAGGCCTCAGACAATGTCCAGAGTCCTTATTAAGCAAATTATTTTCTTGAAATAGGTAAGCCTGACAAACAGAAAAGATTCAACTTGTAATCTCTGTTCATAGTAACTTTTAAAAGTTTCCTTAATTATAAGGTAGAATTTCTGTCATGGAATTAAAAATATCAGGCATTGTGTTAAAGGGTGAGAACAGGAAGAGGAAGAGGAAAAGACCCTCCACAGTCAGACTGAGCTCAAAGCCCAGCTGTAGCAGCTTTATGTACTTCTGGGAAAGCAGGGGACCTGTCTGAGGCTGCGTTTTTCTCACTGATGAAGAGAAGACTGGATGTATAAAGTATGCTTTTCAAGCAAGATCTTTTATTCTTTTTCTCTTATAAAGATGTATTTATTTTATGTGTATAAGTAGCTGTCTTCAGACTCACCAGAAAAGGGCAAATCCCATTACAGATTGTTGTGAGAATTGAACTCAGAACCTCTGGAGGAATAGCCAGTGCTCTTAACCGCTGAGCCATCTTTCCAGGCATACAAGATTCTTTTTCAAATTGGGAGTTTGGGCAAAGGATATGTATCCTTGGCCTCATGATTTACTGAGTCCTAGTGACAATATTTTGTAACAGTTTAATAATGTTGTATCTTGACATGTATAGATTATATGGTGAGGCCTCAAATACAGGAACAATTTAACTGCATAACATCAAATATATCCCTTTACAGAGAGTAACCACAGGATCTCAGGAAGAACTCTGAAGGAGAGAACTGAGGGAGGTGCAGGTAGCCTCAATATAACTGCAGGCTGCCCTCAATGTGCACACTACACACAAGTCTACCTCAGACTTCTAACAGGCAACTTCTCCTATTGCTTCTCTCAAAAAAGTAATCCCCAACTCTTTTAGTTTAAATTCAAGACTGCACTCTAAAATTTAACTTGCCTACTCTATTTTTTTCTGGCTTAGATAACTGCCCTCTACATAATTTGCATAGAAATCTACATTTCCCCCTCACTTCCTAAAATGTTGAAACAGGAAAAAACAAAACAAAACATAAAAAACCCCTTAGAATCAAAGCAATTTACAAATGTTTGTTAAGGTTATATATAATTCATACATAACAGCTCCCTAAAAGTCAGATTAATAGTTAAACTAACTTCAAGATTTTATTATTTGGATAACAGCCAAAGTATTTACTCCAAGAACATTGCTGCCACAGACAGAGACACTTACCCACCCTTATTCCCCACCCCCCCAACTCCCCTGACTGGATAGGCTTAAAAAATTATACAAAGGAATCAAACCCACATTATAAGCCAGGCATGGTACCCTATATTAGAAGCCAGGTTATCTTCTGCTACTTAGTAAGGTTAAGGCCACAGCGGGATCTCTAAGACCCTGTCTATTAGTGTTATCAAATAAGGTAGCAATGACTCAAGCCGGTCTGGTGTGTAGGTACCTAAAGCACAGGACCCCGAGTTCAAGGGCTACCAAGGCCACAGAGAGAGTTCAGGACCAGACTGGCAACTCAGTGATACCCGGTCTCAAAATAACACACACAAGAATAAGCTTACCACAACAGGCAGAAAACGAAAATCAAAGAATCCAGCACTTGGGTTGGAGAGATGGCTCAGCGGTTAAGAGCATTGACTGCTCTTCCAGAGGTCCTGAGTTCAATTCCCAGCAACCACATGGTGGCTCACAACCATCTGTAATGAGATCTGGTGTGTCTGTACACAGCTACAGTGCACTTGCATACATTAAATAAATAAAATCTTAAAAAAAAAAAAAAAAGCACTGACTGCTCTTCCAGAGGTCCTGAGTTCAATTCCCAGCAACCACATGGTGGCTCACAACCATCTGTAATGAGGGCCAATGTATTCTTCTGGTGTGTCTGAAGATAGCTACAGTGTACTCATATAAATACAAATAAATAAATCTTTAAAAAAAGAAAAAAAATCCAGCACTTGAGAAACTGAGGCAGGAAAACAACAAAAGCAACCTGGATAAGACCAGTTCCAACAGGTTTATGCAACAAAGCTAAACCTAATCTCCAAATAAATATTACAACAAAATGCAATTTAAAATTATCATCAGCCGGGCGTGATGGCGCACGCCTTTAATCCCAGCACTTGGGAGGCAGAGGCGGATTTCTGAGTTTGAGGCCAGCCTGGTCTACAGAGTGAGTTTCAGGACAGCCAGGGCTATATACAGAGAAACCCTGTCTTGAAAAAACAACCAACCAACCAAACAAACAAATTACTAAATGAAATCATGGGCCTGTTGTGGTGACATATGCCTTTGTTCCCAGCACTCAGGAGGATCTCTATGAGTTCAAGGTCAGCTTGATCTACATAGTAAAACCCTGCCTCAAAACAAAACAAAGAAAACAACCCACCCACCCCCCCAAAACAAAAAATATCATCACATTTGCAATTTTGATTCTTTTAGATACTGAAAGCTTTTTTTTAAAATATAGTTTCTTGAGAAGCAAAATGTATAGAACACTACACAGAACTACATGGGAAAGATATGATACTAAGAAGATGAACCAAGTTGTAGGCCCATGCCTTTACTGGGGTATCCCATAAGAAAATCAAGGCCAGGGAGGGTGAACAGATGGGTAAATAAAGTCAGTACTAACAAGGGTTCACCAGTGCTCATAGAGTGTTAGTAAAAGATTGAACTGAACTTACTACCTAGGAAAAATAAAAATATTTTATTACATTCATTTATTTATTTAGGGCACAGCTATGCCATTGTGTTCACAGGGAGGTCACAGGACAGCATGCGGTTGGTTCTCTCTACCACATGAGTCTCAGATAACCAGCTTGGGCTTTGTGGCAAGCACCTTTACCCAGTGACCCATCTCACAGCTCTAAAAACATTTTATGATCCTTTAATTCTACCATTATGCCAGTGCCCCAGAGCAGTAATCAAAGGATAGGCTGCACACTGTATTATTAATCAAAGGATAGGCTGCACACTGTATTATTTGCTACCTAGGTTATAGATCTTAATGTATAGATAAACAGCCCATGATTTCCTGCCATTTCTTCAAATGCTTACAGATATTTTGAAATTTCATTTATAACTCAAGTTTTAGCATCTAGCCACAATAAAAAGGTCTATTAACATAATGAGTCTGACAAGGTAATCATAAATATTCAACACGTTAGACATAGTGGCGCACGCCTTTAATCCCAGCACTAGGGAGGCAGAGAAGGGTGGATCTCTGAGTTCAAAGTCAGTCTGGTCTAAGTGTTAAGTTCTAGAATAGTCAGATCAAGAAGACCCTGTTGGGGGTGGGTGGTGGAAAGAGACAACCCCCCTAAAATTTTTTCAAAGCAGTAACAAAGACACATATTAAATTTTTTTTTGTATTATTCTAAACAAGTGGTAGCCAGTTCTCATTTAATTTACCCCATGGACTCTACCCCTAAAAAAATGAAGCAAGAATATTTCCCAAAATCATCCCTGACCTCTATTAGTTTTATTTTATTCTAACATTTAACACAATATTTATTGCACACATTAATGAATGAAGAAAGCAGAACAGGTAGTATTTATTTTGAGATTCTAAATTGAGTTACTCTGTGGATACAACTTTGTTCTCAGGATTCCAGGAAGCCATGGTCTGTTGTTCTACCACTCCCCAAGTGTCTTTACCAGAACTGGTGACAAAGACACACTGCTGCTTTCCTGATGCTGAAGCTCCCTTTTCTCTTCCCTTCCTCCCTTGTTTCCTCAGAAGACAATGCCAGTAAGTAACGAAGTTAGGAGAAAATGGGCAACTAGAGAGAAATCAAAGTAAAAGATGCAAATATGGTACAAAACCATGCAGTACAAACATGCTCAGAAACCAAAGCATTGACAGGTCTGAATCTAGTAGCACTTCACGTTGGGAAAATTACAGAAAGTCAACCTCTGCTTGTTCCCTCATCTGTAGAAATATTTACCAGGAAGAAACTTAATACATGCAAGGAACAAAGAATAACACTTTGCACACAGACAGTGCTACTGAGATGTCTGTCAGTCACTGTTATCAGCTGTCTGTAACAGGATGGCAGCACACTGCTCAGTCTCAGCTTCTGGTCAAGCTACGGCCTCTGTAAACAGCCTTCTTGCCTGAGCACTTCTCATGTATACTTCTTCTAACATTTCAGTACTGGTTCCTGTTTGAGCACAGTTAAAGTAAGATATGCACTACATCAGAATAAAATATCCCATTTTCTTTTATATACTCTGATTAGTAAAAGTAAATTATAGCTAGGCATGGTGGCTCATGTCTACAATCCCAACATTGAAGAAGGAGAGGCAGGAAGAGCTGCCAGACTACACCAGTAATTCAAAGCCAGCCTGGACTATCCCTTGAGAACTCATCATAAATATAAATCAATATTGTAAATTTAAGAGGGTGCATATTCTTTCACATTATAAAAACCACATATATATCCTCTTGTTTAGAACAATATTTTCACATGTACTATTTTAAAACTTACTTTAAAACTAAATGCAAGTTAGCAGAGAGCCGGGGATCTGTAAATTGTGTTGTTCTATTGTTATGGTCAACGAAATAAACTCTTCCTGTTGCAGTATTGCGGATCTCCCATCCAGGAGGCAAAGGACCGAGCTCTTCACAATTGATGTTGCTAAGATCCCTGCAAAACAAATATACAACAGAAATACCTCATTACTGGGCTTGCTGAGCCAAGCAGTGTATGTGACACAGAGCAATTCCATGAAGTCTGAGAAAACGTATTGTTTCAGAAACTTGAGATGCTCAGCTGGAATCTTTAATTCCCAATGGTTTCCCAAACTTGCACATTCAATACCCAATTCCTAAATGGATCAGAACTTATCACATAGTCTGGCTTTTAGTAAGTTCCTAGGCTTTAATGTCATACACATTTTAAATTCATACAGAGCCATCATACTACTTGCCAACATAAACTACACTTCAATATTTGTTTGACAGAAAGTATTGTTTTACAAGAGTCAACCATATAAAAAATTTCTATTCAATATTTTCTTTCTTTAGTATATCATAAAGTTGGTATAAACAAATGTGCATGCAATGAGTGATTGTAATGTTCTTCAACAAAGCAAAACTGGAAACATTACTAAAATCCTGATCCTGGAAATGATCATAACATTTTTTTTAAACAAAATATGTTGTTTTAAAGTTTTGAAGTCTATAAATTTCATGAAGAAAAACCTGGTAAGAATACTTAAGAAGAATGCTTTAAGGCTTACTGCAGCAACAAAGAAAAGCTCAAGTACTTTTAACAGACAAGGACCACTGTAACTGTATCATACACCATAAGGATATACAGGACCACACAGAACGCAGCTGAACGCACTGAGGTGGCTGGTGGGGTGGGGATGCCTAGAAGCATAGACGATCTTAGCCCTCCCCAACCTCGTTCTATGTGTACTGCTCCCCTCTGACTGTTTATGAACCAGCAACAGCAGTGTAGATTTTCATCCTGTCCTGCTAGAGCAACACTTCTACAGAAGTCCCAGGGTGTCCAAGTTACTGGAGGCTGCAGGTGAAGATGAACAGTGTCCACTGAGGCATTTCCAGCTCTTAGAGATTTCTTCAGATAGTGATTCTGATTTCTGCTAAAAATTATCCTGGCCACTCCTTTGCTGCAGAACAACTAAATCTTGAAAACTACTACAGAAGAGGCAAAGCAAAGTTCTGAGAACCTTCAATTCACAATAACAACGAAGAACTGACTTGGTTCTGTTCAACAGAGAAGTGACTCCCCACTGGGGGGCGTTCAAGTGGAACTTGAGTGGCAGCTGCGAAGGGGGAGGTCAGCACCAAGATTGGGAAAGAAGTCCTGGAACATCTCAAGCCGAGAGCTCCAAAGGGTGAAGCAATTCTAGAAAAACTTTCCAAATTCTCATCTTAGGACCAGAGAATGCCAACTAATAAGGATCAGGTAACACATCAGGCATGGTGGCATATAACAGTGATCCCAGCACTCAGAGGCTGAGGAAATAGGTAGAGTGCAAGCTCAAGTCCAGCCTGGGCTACAGACCAAGACTGTGTCATCTAAAAAACCACACACACACACACACACACACACACACACACACACACACACACACACACACACAAAACCTTTAAACCCAGCAGAAGCAGGTGAATTTCTGTGTGTTATATCAGCCAGAGCTACATAATGAACCTACCTCAAAATCAAACAAAACAACACAACACAACACACCAAATCCAAGTAAGAACCTCACACAACCTAAAGTCAATGAAGACTTTAGAAGTGACCACATTGTGACAGCTAGTATAAACAGTAAGCCACTGAATTAGAGCTCTAAGTAAAAAAGACCATAAAGATAGAGGGTGTGATGTATAAGACGTATAACAAGGGCTGGAGAGATGGCTTAGTGGTTAAGGACACTGGCTCCCCCAAAGGACCTGTGTTTGATCCCCAGTACCGACATGGTAGGTAGCTCACAACCATCTGTAATGTCAGTTCTAGGGGATCCAATGCCGTCTTCTGGCCTCCATGGGCACCAGAAATGCATGTGGTACACAGATATACATGCAGGCAAAAAAAAATCATATACACAAAATGAATTAGAATTTAAAAACAAACTATGTGGTATAAAAATGATGCAAGAACAACAGGAGACAAAAGCCAAACAATAAAGGGTTTGCTTTGCATGTACAAGCCCTGTGTGTGAACTCTATCACTGCAAAGTTTAAAAACATAAAAGAGGCATTCAATTGCAAAGATGAGTTATCAAGGAAAATTTATTTAAAAGAACAGGTGGCTTTTCTTTTTTTCTTTTCTTTCCTTTCCGTTTCTTTCTTTCTTTTTTCTTTTTTTTTTTCTTTCTTTCTTTCTTTTTTTTTTTTTCAAGACAGAGTTTCTCTGTATATCCCTAGCTGTCCTATAACTCACTCAGTAGACCAAGCTGGCCTTGCACTCAGAAATCCGCCTGCCTCTGCCTCCTGAGTGCTGGGACTAAAGGTGTGCACTACCACTGCCCAGTTTTTGTTTTTGTTTTTTTAAGATGAACTCATTATCTGACACATTAAGTTATGCAAAGAAAAATATATGCAACTGCATAAAAAGAACCATGTTTTCATGTTATTAAACACATCTGTGGCCAAAAGTAACGAATTGTAGAATGGACCCCAGGATTTAATGCAAAAAAAAAAAACAACAAAAAAACCTATATAGAAAAACGTCAAGCTTCTAGCTTCACGGAATTCAGCACTGCACAGGATTTGTTATACTCCCTGGCTTCTTCCAAGTCTTTCTCACTTTCTAGTATCTGCTGAAAAATATGGAACGCTTCACAAATTTTCATGTCATCCTTGCACAGGGACCATGCTAAATCTCTGTATCGGTCCAATTTTAGTATATGTGCTGCCAAATCGAGCACCAGGTGGCTTTTCTTAGATCAAAATTTTAGTGATGGGAAACAATTACAAAAACCAAAGGACAAATAATTCTACTATTGAAATAATGTAGAATTTACTTTTATATGATTTTATTTAGAATGCATAAATCTACAGTGACAATTCAAAGAGTAAAACACCAGAAATTATTTTTATGCTCAAGTGGAGAATAACTAAAAAATGTAAAGTTAGACAGCTTCATAAAAAATAATACAAGTCTGCATTTCAAGACTTAAGTCAGAATGCAACAGAATGAATTACAGGAATTAAAGAGAGATGCAAACCATTACCGCACAGGACTTCTAAGACACTGGCTACTGGAGTACTGTGGGCAACTTTAAGTAGAGCTAAGCTGGATACTCTACACAGACAAGCTCTTTTGGTTATGCTTTGGCTTTTCAAGACAGGGTTTCTCTGTGTAGTCCTGGCTGTTCAGGAACTCATTCTAGTAGACCAGGCTGCCCTTGAACTCAGAGATCCACCACAGATAAGCTCTTCAAAGAACCCCATTGTACTTCTTTCCTGGTGTCTTTTTTTTTTTTTTTTTTTTCCCCGAGACAGGGTTTCTCTGTATAGCCCTGGCTGTCCTGGAACTCACTTTGTAGACCAGGCTGGGCTCGAACTCAGAAATCCGCCTGCCTCTGCCTCCGGAGTGCTGGGATTAAAGGTGTGCGCCACCACGCCCGGCTCCTGGTGTCTTTAAAGAGACTCAGCAGACTTACCTAGGCTTTTTAATGTCTGATTTAAACAAATAAAAAGGAATAAATATAACCTCCCATAAAAGAGACACATTTATTAAATGATGCTCCAAAAGACAAAATACAACTTTTAAAGATAACTGAGGCATATAGACAAAGAAAATACAGGGCATTGTTAAAATCTTATTCAAATATAGATGTCATTACTCCACATAAAATTTGTGCTCTTATGAGACAGAGTATCAAAGCAACCCAGTCCAGTCAGTCCCATCTGTTTTTGATTCAACTACATAAAAGAGGTTTGGATATGAGCTTTAGAAGTTCTCTTGCTCTCCCTGCTTCCCCCACAAATGGTTTGCCTTGTTTTTTGGATATGACTGGTATAGTGTATATAAAAACTCCTCATTACATAAATATGTTTGTACACCACAGAGTCAATTCCAATTAAAATTCAAGTCTTTCTTTGTAGCTTCAGGCTAGACTACTTGGTACTTAGTATATATGGCTCACTAGAAAATAACTCAAAACAACTAATGTCTGAAAACTTCATTATTTGCAATATAAAGATACTCAAAATTCTAATAGCTCACTGGACAGTGTGGGCACTCAGGAGGCTGAGGAAGAATCATTTTAGTAGAGGAGATCATGACTAGCCTAAGGAAAACCAAGGACCACATCTCAGAACAAACAACAGCTAAGGTGGTAAATGGCAGTGATGTATGCACCATCCTTCCTTCCTCTTCTTCCCCGTCTCAGCATTTCAAGTGCCAGCACTGCACGGTGTGCGATGGCGTGCAGCGTTTACTGCATTCCTCTCCCCCTACTACTCTTCTTCTTAAGGGTAGGCTTCCATATCCTGAAATTACTTTTCAGACTCCTACAGGCATGTATTTCGCCCCACATTTTTTAGCCGGGGTGCTGAAGGGAAAGGAGTCGAGACTAGCAGGGAGCTAGGGTGAGACCATAGACATTGTCCAGACTTCTGCTAAGTATCAAGCTGAGACACTATCAGGAAGAACCAAACTTTTATATAAACTGTTTTTAGCAGCTAATTTTTGTTTCTTTTGTTTATAGACCCTTCTCACCAGAAGTTCATTTTTTTTCCTTTTCTTTTCTTTTCTTTTTTTTTTCTTTTTGGTTTTTCGAGACAGGGTTTCTCTGTGTAGCCCTGGCTGTCCTGGAACTCACTCTGTAGACCAGGCTGGCCTCCAACTCAGAAATCCACCTGCCTCTGCCTCCCAAGTGCTGGGATTAAAGGCATGCACCAGCACTGCCCGGCAAGTTAATCTTTTTTAAATGAGAAAATCCTGGGTGAAATGGATAGTCATGGTTGGTGTGAAGAGTACTTAAGGGGCAAGAACAGTAGCCCACACCTTTAATCCCAAGCACTCAGAAGGTGGACCTTTATGAGTTTGAGGGTAGTGTGGACTATATAACAAGTCCAGGCCAGTCAGAACTATATAGTAAGACCTAGTCTCAAAAGATAAAACCAATAATATTTAAGATACGTTCTTACCTAGGCACTCGTGGATCATGCCACGTGCTCACACCAGTCTGAGTATGCAAGAAATACACCTGACCCTGCTGCGTTGTCCTCTGTTCTGTAAAATAAAGAAGACATACTCAGTTTTTCATATTCAACCAAACACCATTACACTGGATAATACTCTAATAGGATAAAAATCTCCCAATCTCACAGTTTATTTTCTTACCAAAAAAAAAAAAAAAAAAAGCTTCAGAAATTATTTATTCAGACAGGCATGGTAGATGCCAATACTCAGAAAGCAGAGGCAAGCAGATCTCCGAGTTTTCTGAGTTTTGAGGCAAGCCTGGTTTACATAGAGAGTTCTAAGTCAATCGGAGCTATTAGTGAAACTGGTCTCTAAACAAATCATTTGTTCAATCTCTGGAAACAATTTTATAAATGGTGGTAAGGTATAGCCATTATGCCAAAAGCGAGAAGACAACTCAGAGGAAGAGGCTAGCCAGTTTAAAAAATGTTTTAACGGAGCTTTTTAAAAATTTTAAAATTCTTCTAGGCTAATGATTTTTTTATGATGGCAATTTTATATGCAAATTTGTGATTTCTCTTTTGTTAACAAAGATATTTCAAGATTCTTCCTGGACTGCAAGCAAGGTATCACAAACCTGCGATCTCAGCACGCAGGAGGCAGAGGCAGTGACAAGTCCAAGTCTAGCCTGAGCTACCTATCAAAACTCCAGGCCATCTAGGGTATAAAAGAGAGACCCTAATGTTAAACAAAACATCACATAGTCATAAAACTCATTTTAAAAGCACAATGGAAATTTGTGCACTGGGGGGAGAAAAAAGTGTATGAGCTCAAAGCCTGGAAGGATGTAGAGAAGCCATGGTGAAAAGACAGTAAAAGAGCTTCTTCAAGTGTTACATTTCAGTTGTTCTTTGCATGGAACTCATTTTAACAAAATACAGTGAAAATGCCAATGCATAAGATAATAAAGCTACTGCTGACATCCCAGCATACTGTATCTACAGATCTGCAAGGAAGTCAACGAACAACTCCCACCTCAGGAAGCTTCAAGATCAGAAGAAGCTCACTGACTATTTTGCTTGCCTTCAATGCTAAACACTAAGAAAAAACCCAAAACTGACAACAGCTACAATAATTTCGGCCTTGGTAGCTACTTTTTCCCCATTTTATTCTTACAAAAGAACATCTGAACTCAAATCACATACACTGTAAAAATAAAATTCACCTTTACTCCAAATAACCTGGCTGATAAACTCCACGAGAATTATCTCCAAAATATAAATGTAACAACAGATATATTTTTCTAACTTGCTTTCTATGTCAAACATACACACTTCATTGGAGATTCTGTCGTTTCTTGCAACAAACCAACATGGTTGTTACTATTATTCCTCTCATTTTACAGAAGATAAATCTAGGTTCTCAGGGTTAAATAATATGATTGGTATTCAAGGCAAAGCCAGGTCTGTTTCCCATGTTGGAATTACTCACTGCAAGGCAAGTAAAATGATGGGATATAGGAGTGAAATGAAACTTTTTTCAGAATAAGAGGCTAAAATTTATTTTAAAATAAAACTATGTTTGTAAAATAGTTTTTATATAAATTCTACAGTAAAAATAAATTACTTAGAAAATGTAATTCCCAATTTTGGTCATTAGGTGTCACTATCACAACATCTATAGTATTAGGCAGAAAAGGAAGTCAGTACCTGTCTCCAAAGCCTCACTAGAAGTCTGAAGATGAGCCTGGACAACAGCATTGCTATACCTTTGTAGAGTGTCTGCTTGCAAAGTAGTCTCATTTTATTTCATAAGCTTCCTATAATAACCATGTGATTCAGATCTATCACATTTTATTATAAATGAACATACAAGCTAAGGTTCATAAATGACTACCTATGGCCAAACTGTTACATAGGCTTCTAATCATTACAGTCTCTTTAAAATTGGAGATTATATTTACTTTCACAGAGAATTCCTAATCCCTGATTAGCACCCCTCTGCTGTCTAGTGTAGTATGTCTCTCCTATGACCATTCCACAGATGAACACTGGGCCTTGATGGTGTGTGTGAGCATCCTCAGGCCTAATTAACTTTCAGATGTTACCATTTTAAAGCCCAGTGTGGTGGTATATACTTATAACCCCAGTATGTGATGAGTGGGCAGAGAAAGTAATCTCAGGAGTTCAAGGGCTGCCTGCCTACACTGTAAGCCTGGGCTGTAAGAGACCCTACCTCAAAACAGACAACAATAACATCGTTTTAAAAAGTTAGTTTTCAGCCGGGCGTGGTGGTGCATGCCTTATGCCTTTAATCCCAGCACTCAGGAGGCAGAGGCAGGCGGATTTCTGAGTTCGAGACCAGCCTGGTCTACAAAGTGAGTTCCAGGACAGCCA
>NC_034603.1:74175449-74185025 GCF_900095145.1 Mus pahari
GAGAGAACTTTTAAAGAACACCTTTAATCCCAGCACTCAGGAGGTAGTGACAGGTAGAACTCTGAGTTGGAGGTCAGCCTAGTCTATAGAGAGAACTCCAGGACAGCCAAGGTGACACAGAGAAACCCAGTCTCAAAAAAACCCAAATAGTTAGGTCTCTGATGTTCTTAAAGCAAGGTGAATGTTCCCTTTGCTGTTACCATACCATAGCCTTCCGGTAGATCTGGAGGAGTGTGTAAGTGTGTCCTGCTCATATAATTTCTATGTCGCTGGGACCTGACTCTTCTCTCTGCTAGTCTGGGGTCTGAAGACTGTCCACACGTTGCACCATTTGTTCCAGTAATTGGAGTATTCTCATCCACAAAGCAGCTAAGGGGTCTGCCAGGACTAGAATATTCTGACGCCGGTCTATTGGAAAGTGACAAGGGAAAAAAGTTACCAATTTAGACATCAAAACCAAAGTCTCTAGACAATGTATACACTATGGTGAAAATATAGTAAATCAGGCAAGAAAATGAGGTGAATAAAGGAGATACAATTTCAATTAAGTATTTAAAATATCCATACATCCTTGTATATGTGCTACTCGGTCACTAAGCAGAAGGACTTAGACCTGATTTTCACCCTTTTCCCTCCCACAGGGTATCTGACTAGTTAAGTGTTCCTCTATGCATTTAATTTGCCCAAGTCATGTGACCTTTAGTCCTTGGAAATAGTACCTCTTTCTAGGTAAGGCTCTTTGTCCCTCAAAACACAGTTTATGCTTAAACATCAGCTCCTGGGAGATCTTCTAATGTACACAACTCACCCTACAATTTGATAGCAAACAGTTCCTAACTTTATAATGGTACAACTTAGAAGTTTTATTGGTTTTGGTTTTGGGGAAAAGACCTCACTCTGTACATCAGGCGGGCTGTGATTCATAGCGATCCATTCGCCTCAGCCTCCTGAGACCAGGACCGCAGGCATGAGCCGCCACATTCAGCTCTCAACTTGTCATTTCTTGACCTTTTAATAGTCAAAAGCCATGACCTTTTAATAGTCAAAAGCCATAGCAGCTAGTCAAAAGTACACTTTAAATTTTTACCTTTTTCAGGGGTAGCGAGTAATATGCGTGGTATAGAGATTCTCAAAGTACTAGGTAACAGCCGCAGGCTACAACTCCCAGTCAACTACCTCATCAGGAGGGTAAGTAATGGCTACTCTATAGCATACCTCATTGTTAAGCTACAGGTAATAAAATATGCATATTGAACATAACTTTTTCACTTTTAACTTCATTGGACAGAATCCTAATCATTAAGTCAAGAAGCATTGTATACTGCCTTAGTTCCTCAATGCAGTAATTAGTTATCTCTGGTATTTATTTATTTACACCTGTATTTTTGTTCATTGTCCTCTACAATATTCCTGGAAGGAAGGATGTTTAGGTGGCCTATTCTCTATCATAAATAGCCATGTCACTCTGTTACTCACATGTAAGGAATAAAAGTACCTTAAATGTTATCAAACAAGGAAGCTAATCTGTCTCATCAAGGAATTTTTCTTTTAACCTTCAAAAACAACAGGTAACAGAGTTCATGTTCACTGGTTTTGTTCCTGCTTTGTTAGCACTAGGTAGGAAACCTAGGGCATCACTAGGGCTAGGAAAGTTCTCTGCCATTGAGCTGTATTTCCAGCCCAAAAATTCATTTTCTTTCTTTTCTTGAGGCAGGGTCTCACATCATAGCAATTCTCCTACTCAGCCTCCTGGGCAGTGAGATTAGACATGTAAGCCATCACACCTAAATTAAAAGCTCTTTTTAAAAATACCCATCTCTGTGTGGGTATTTTGTCAGCATGCGTGTACCATAAGTGCTCAGTGTCCTTGCCAGAAGAAGACATCAGATTTTCTGAGACTGGAGACACAGATAATCATGAGCCACTATGTAGGTGGCTGGAAATCACATTCTGAGTCCTCTGCAAGAGCAGCCAGTGCTTTTACCCATCAAAACATCTCTCCAGACCAGAAGCTCATTTTCAAACTAACATGTATTAAGGGGGAAAAACACTTTACATACACGTGGAAATTAAAGATGAATAATAAGAAAGCAGGCTTCACTTAAACACTGATGAGTATAAATTCATTTATGCTACTAGAATAAAAATAGGTTCTTCAGCTTAACTGATACTCTAGGCAGCTTGCATCAGAAATAAATGTAACTTTGAACTGAGCATTTTTAAAAAAATAAGATAGTTCATGACACCTCAGCCTAAACAAAGAACTCGAGGCTAACAAATGCCGATAGTAGGAGAAACAGTCTTCCCTAGGAAAGAGCACATCGGTTAGTTATCAACTACCCAACAGTCAATCCTAAAACATATACACATTAACAGGATACTGACTGAGTGGGTCGTATTTTTCTATTTAGAAATATATATATATGCATAGATAGATAGATAGCAACATTTTTTAAAGTGATTAATTTGAAAGAAGGGTAGCACATGGAAGGGTTTGGAGGAAAGAAAGGGAAATTGTAATTGTTTAAAAGTTTTAAAATGGCAAAGCTTTAATCAGACATTCATAATGTACTAAAATACTTTCTAAGCTGGGTGTGACAGCATGCACTTGGGGGGATGAAACAGTGGGAATCTTGAGTTCAAGGGTAGGCTGGACTATATTCCAAGTTCTACACTAGCATGAGCCAGAGAACAAGACAAAAGCAAAGAGAAGGGAGGAAGGGATGGAGGGAGGAAGGAAGAGAAAAGCAAGTAAGCAAGCAAGCTTGATTTCAGTAGTTAAACAATCCTCAGTAAGCAAAAGCAGATACAGCTAATGAAAACTATTTAATAATTTATTCTGCATGCCAAGCCTGTGCGGGAATCACCAGGGGAACCAATAAAACACTAGCAGAGATGGCATTTCAGCATTGTCCTTACTGTAACAGAGTACTGAGGAGGAAAGCCCTTACCTTACTCATTTCCAGCTGCTTGAAAAGCACTCCTTTTCAGTTCCCAAGAACTGCTTTGCACCCTGATGTCTCTACACAGGAAGTACCACAAAGACGGGGGCTCTATCTACCTACCACCTGCCAAGATCTGCTTCAGATTTTTCCTTTGCAAGTCCACCATCTCCTCACCACTCACTCTCAGACACTCACCTTCCATATAGGTTTTCTTGATCATATACATTACTTAGCCATGATCTAATAGCATCCCCCTATGGAGATCTTGAATAAATAGTTCATAACAGCCATTAATACTCAAATACAAACTAAAAACACCAAGAAACAAATAACTAGGTAACCTAGTCATGCATTTGGTTACTGAGCACCACTGAAGATCATGGACATACAATGGACTGACCTGTGAAAAGTCTTTGTTGACCATTACTTCTTTTAAAAAGTAATAAGTCAGGCATGGTAGCACATTCCTTTAATCCTACCACCGGGGAGGCAGAAACAGATGGATCTCTATGAGTTTGATATGATTGCTCTACATATATGATTTCTAGGAAAACCAGGGCTATCTATGTAAAGAGACATTGTCTCAAAAACTAAAACAAGTCATTGTACTTCAAATATAATTATTGTAATTATATTATAAAATAGAATTTAAATATAAATATTTTTAAAATAATAATAGTACTCACTCTAAGACCTAATGGTTTATACCAGTATAAAGCAATGGGGAAATCAGACAACAGAGAGAGAAATCCAGGAAAGGCTAGCACAGACCATAGAAATACTTGTATGATTTTACCGTGTTGGGCGTTCCCACTGTGTAGTTCTTGTGATGTGGTTTAGATACTGGATTCTTCCAGAGGCAGTCCGCCTTTCTTCCCAACTGCAATTAAAGCATTGAGAAATAGGGCATTAATGGGTGTCAGTCGGAAGTGAGACTTGGAATGTTCTCTCTGCAACCACTAAGTCAGAAAGACTTTTTCTATCACAAATAATAGAAGACAATCTAGGAAATCATTCATATAGAGCCTGCTATTTTTTTCAACTTGCATTAGAACTATATAACAGTGTTTACAGAACTTCCAGCTATTTTTGTTGAGGTCATATTTTTCTTATCAAACTGAGAACTATTAAAAACTTTAGTAACACTTATATTGACAATAATTTTCCAAGAATTTTGTGGTATATGCTTGAACTGACACATTATGAAATTTTATAAAATTTTACAGCAATTAAGCAAATGATCAAGGATTAGAATCCAGTCTAAAAAAAATTCTAATCTTTTGTAATTTTAAAAAATTAAACTTTACTAGGAAAGTATCTAAAAGCTCTTGAAAGTAGTTAAACTTACTGAAACTCAATTTTTAAAATTTTATCTCCTTATTCTATAGGTATGGATGTTTTGCCTGCCTGCCTGCCTGCCTGCCTGCCTGCCTGTCTGTCTGTGTATTATGTTCATGCCTGGTGCCTTCAGAGGCTAGAAGAGAGTATCCCATCACCTCAAACTGGAGGCACAGATGGTTGGAGGTCAACATGTGGGGGGTTGGAATTGAAACTGGGTTCTCTGGAAGAGCAGCCAGTGCTTTTAACTGCTGAGCCATCTTTTTAGTCCTCTCAACTAAATTTTAAAAATAAAACCCCCATTTGTCCCTAAACTCTTTATGCCATTTCATCTAATGAAATATCCAAATGACTGTGGAAATGTGGTTATATTCCTCCTGTGGTTACAATTATAATACAATAATAATAAGCAAGAAAAGATCAGTTATGTCTCACATTGGTATATTGTCTCAGTATTGATTACTTCGTCTTTAACTTCCTTGTGAAAAACACCACAGACTTCCTCATTTTCAAAAAAGAATTAACAGATTTATCAAGAAGCTAAAACAAAGGACTAGAAAAGTGGCTCAGTGGTTAAGAACACTTGCTGCTCTTCTAGAGGGCCCAAGTTCAGTTCCCAGTACCCACCTAGGGTAGCTCACAACTATCTGTAACTCCAAGTCCAATAGGTACATAAACACATGCACAGACATACACATCTAGATATAATTTAAACATTTTAAAAAGCTAAAACGATCTACAGTTATTTTTACTTAATATATGTGCATATTTACCTGAATATGTATGGGAGTGCACATGCCACAGTACACGTATATAGGTCTGAGGCAATTTGCAAAAACTGTTCTATCCTTCCACTTTGTGGGTCTGGGGTTGACATTGTCAGCCTTGGTGGCAAGCACTTTGTCTTCTAAGCCATCTCACCAGCCCCTATACAAATTTTAAAACTAATTTTACAGTTACTTTTATTCATGTGTAGTGCCCAAGAAGAGGGAATCAGATCAGCTGGAGCTGAAGTTACAGATGGCTGCCTAACTTGGGTGTTGAGAACTAAATTCAGATTCTCTCCAAGAACAGCACATATTCTTAACCACTGGCCTATCTCTGCAGCACCAATTGATTTGTCTTTAAAATTTATTTTTATGTACCTATGTGCATGTATACCTGTGTATGTTCATGAGTGTTTAAGTACCCAAGGAAGCAAGATGAGGATGTTGGATCTCTTGGAACTTGAGTCACAGGTAGTTAGTTGTGAGACCCCAATGGGAACTGGAAACTGAACTACAGGCCTCAGCAAGACAGACAAGCACTTTTACTGGGTGGACATCTTTCCAGCCCCAAAAACTGGATGTTTCTGTGAGACAGGGAATCACAATACAACTCACGCTATCTTGGAACTCACGATGTACTCCAAGCTGACCTTAAATTCATGATCCTCCTTCCTCAACCTCCCAACCGCTCGGATTGGTAAGAGTAGGTCACTATGCTTAGCACAATTTTAGGATTTTTAAAGTTTAAACAAAATATGCAAAGACTAGAACTTGTATATAAAATTTTGTGTCAAAAAAAAGACAGGCTAGCAAGATGGCTAAGTGGATAAAGGTACTTGCTTATCAAATAACAACTTGTATTTGATTCTGAGGTTACATATGGTAAGAAGAACCAACCTACAAAAGTTGTCTTCTGACCCCCACATACACACCATAGCTATATCTCACATATACTCATACAAATTCACACAAATAAATGTGATAAAATTATAAACAATAGATTGAGCTACATTTATTTGACTAAATAGATGTAGTCAATCAATTAACTACATCTACAGTAAGTGGGTACAACTTATTTTAAGTTATATTTCATTGAAGTTAACTAAAAATATTTTGAAATTAATAAAATCAGTAAATTATCAGACTTGTTATAAAAAGTGAATAATAATGGTAAAATTTATAAGCTTGGGAATTAAGACTTAGGCATTAAGATCCAGCTCCCCCACTTATTATGTAACTTCAGGCAAATGATTTATATTGGTTTCCATTTTTGTTCTTGAAAATGAGAATAACAATAGTAGTAACAACATTTTTAAAAAGTAGCTAATTATTAAGTACTTGATTTTGGTTTTGGTTTTCTTTTGAGACAAGGTCTCACTATGTAGCTCTAACTGTTCTGGAACTGACTAAGTAGACCAGGCTGGTCTCAAACTCACAAATCTGTCTGGCTCTGCTGAGATTAAAGGTGTGTGCCACTACCCCTAGCTTATTAAGTAAGCACTTATGATGTGCAAAATACTGAAATGCTTTAACGAATTCATCTAACCCTGTACCAATTATGACATACTTCATAAATCACCCTATTAAAGTTCAAAAAAGTTAAATAAAGTTTACATCAGTTAGAAGAAGAATGAGGACCAGAACTCAGGTGGTCACTATACATTGCCTTTGCTGCCACAGGAATTAAATAACATCATACTGTGAACTGCTTGACACAAATATTCTTCACTAAATGTCATAATGTTACAATTACTATTATTCAATTCTCCTTTCCTTAACTCTAAAAATAAAGCAATATATTCAAATTCAGTTCTTGTACACTCTGTTCTAGATAATTAAGGGAAAACCTTTTTCTTTAAAAAAAATAAATAAATTTACCCTGGGTAGGGGAATGATAGGGAGCTGAGGCAGGAGTGGGTGGGCAGGTGGGAAAGCACACTGATAGAGGTAGGCGGGAGTGGGAAGGGGGGAGTGAGCAGGGGGGAGTAGACGAGGGGAAGAGGTTTGTGGAGGGGAAACTGGGAAGGGGGATAACATTTGAAATGTCAGGCTGGGAGTGGTGGCGCATGCCTTTAATCCCAGCACTTGGGAGGCAGAGGCAGGNGGATTTCTGAGTTCNAGGCCAGCCTGGTCTACAGAGTGAGTTCCAGGACAGCCAGGGCTATACAGAGAAACCCTGTCTCCAAAAAATAAAAACAAAAAAACAACAACAAAATTTGAAATGTCAATAAATAAAATAACCAATAAAAATGAAAAAAAAAATAGAATCAATAAAGAAAACAGAAACTAAGAGTCATAAAATTAATTAATTAATTTACAGCAGAGTAATACTTGACAAGAAATTTCCTTTTCTTCCTTTTCAAAACTCTTTTTAAATGAAATTTAACACCACTTGTGGCAGTCCTTATAATTTTCCAAGGAGAAGAGAAATCTATGTTCTGTTTCTATACTCATAGAACCTCCTAGTGCATCATCAACACCAACTCCTAGGTTACGCTTGGGGCAGCACTGCTGCATGCATGACTTTGAGATGTCCACTTACCCATCTGGTAAATCATTGTCAAACAAACGACTACAGTCCACAACTTGTCCTCCCGTGCCTATCCGGTCTCTGGATTGAAGACTTACTATTAGAAAACAAAATCATTATTAAGATTTTGACAGTGCTTTCCAGTTCTGCCAAGCTAAATATCCATGTTAAGCCAAGTGTACTGGTGCTTGTCTGTAATCCTAGCACTCAGAAGGCTGAGGCACAAGGATTGCTGAAGTTTGATGTTAGCCTGGGTGCACAGAAAATTTAAAGCCAGCCTGTACATATTGAGAAGCCCTGGTCTCAGAAAAGCAAGTAATACAGACTGTAGATTACTTTACTTCTTTAGAATGACTGAGCTGAAATGAAGATATACCTCAGAGACAGTTCTCTTGCCGAGAATGCATGAGGCTCCCAGCACTGCAAAAACCAAATAGTTTAGAATGAATTCCTTGGTTTCTACTAAAATCCGTAACTTCTTTTCTCAGATTTTTTTCTTTTTAGATGTAATGTTAAAAAAATCAATGTTTTCTCAATTTTGTTGTGATTTTAAGGAAGAATCTAGTGCCTTTTTCAACATCAGAATGGGGCAATGTAAAGTCACCCACTGCACTTAAGAGACAGGACTTTTAGAAAGTCTGAAAACACAGCCTGAAACTTTCCATGAACTTAGGATGCATTCTTGAAAATGTGAACAGCTATTAAAAAAATACACTGGGAGCCGGGCGTGGTGGTGCATGCCTTATGCCTTTAATCCCAGCACTCAGGAGACAGAGGCAGGCGGATTTCTGAGTTCAAGGTCTACAGAGTGAGTTCTAGGACAGCCAGGGCTATACAGAGAAACCCTGTCTCGAAAAACAAAACAAAAAACAAACAAACAAAAAAACCACTGGGGACAAACCTTGGGTCACAGGAGTATTCACAGCATGTCCATATGAAATGTAATATAAAATTACTACTGAGCAGCCTGGAAACAGAGCATACAGGCTCTTAAAGTAGAACACCTAATTCAGTGCAAATTTTCATAATCCCAGACTAAATAATAAGGAAGTTAGGTTACATGATCGCTCTAAAGTTGTTCCTTGTTCTGCTATTCCTTAATTCTATTTTTGGTATTTTCCCCAAAGATAGGAGAAATATAGCCAAATTGATTATACCCTAACTTTTTATAGAATTTATAAGTTACAACATAAAATATGATATCCAAAGATTTTTTTTTTTTTTCAAAAAAAGATCTCAAAATTCTGCTCTTTAAATTTGGAGAGGAAGTGCTATTTTTCAGGCTTTTTTTCCCCCCATGTCTAATTCTTTTTATTAGGGCAAGTGTGAGCGTGCTCTGTAACTCTCACTTGCAAGCATGAACAGTGAGGGGCCTGCCTCTATATGGGCCATTCCCAAGGTCTGGTCACCACAGTGAGGGCAAGTCACCTTCCCTTCTGGCAGGAGGCAAAGCTTCAGTCATAATACCATCAGGTGATGTTTCCTCCTGCAGCTGCTTAACCTCCTGATCCCAGCTCTCCATCCTCCATTTCTTCCACTGCTCTCTCTTGGAAAAGCAATCAGGATACACTGCTTTCTCAGAGAGATGCCAGTAATCTAAACATCATTCTGGAACCTTGTAGCATTCATATCTCTCAAAGGAAGTGCTGAAGAGGACCCTGAACACCTGATCTTCCTGCCTCTACCTCTCAAGAGCCTGGGTCACATGTATGTACCACTGTGCTTGATTAGTTAGGTATTATTAATTAATATTATTATTTAATTATTTTTGTTTATAAGTTTATGATGTTATTTTTAATGCTAT
This sequence comes from Mus pahari, assembly GCF_900095145.1. Taxonomy (NCBI): domain Eukaryota; kingdom Metazoa; phylum Chordata; class Mammalia; order Rodentia; family Muridae; genus Mus; species Mus pahari. Next base: position 74,184,834 of record NC_034603.1, read on the forward strand.
TTTATTATTTTATGTGCCTGTGTGTGAACCACAGTGTACGATGTACACCATAAACATGAAGGTGCCTACAGAGGCCAAAATAGGGCATCAATTCTCTGTAACTAGGTAGGCGGTGGTGGCGCAAGGCTTTAATCCCAGCACTCGGGAGGCAGAGGCAGGCGGATTTCTGAGTTCAAGGCCAGCCTGGTCTAC
>NC_034603.1:74185109-74199943 GCF_900095145.1 Mus pahari
AAAAAAAAAAAAAAAATCTGTAACTGGTGTTACAGGTGGTTGTGAGAGCTGCTTGCTGTGGGTAGTGGGAACCAAACTTGGGTCTCATCTCAAAGAGCAACAAATGCTCTTAACTGCTGAACTGTCTGTCTTTCCAACCCCAGAAGAAAAACTTGCTCCACAAACCAGACTATCCTTCAACTTGAGACCCTCCTCACTCTTCCTCCTGAGTGCTGCAGTAACAGCTATGCACCATCACCCACATAAAACAGTGAGTTTTCTACAGTGCTTTTCTCCATTTTTTTCCCCAAAGGATATCATTAGCTAGAAGTGGGAGCTCATGCCTACAGTCCTGGCACTCAGAGAAGGCTGAGACAGCTGAATCACTGAGTGCCAGACCAACCTGGGTTATAGAATAAAATCCTGTTTCAAATAAACCATACAGTCATCATATATAAAAAGCATATCTATGTCTATGTTTATATGCCCATGTATGTACATATTATGTGCATATGTATGTGTCTAAGTCCATGTATATATGTATGCATGTATATGTCTAAGTCCATAAGTCCCTGAACTAGACTTACTGTGTTTTAAAATGACATAACAAGATTTTAAAATACAGCTTATATTTCTCTTAATAATGGTTATACTATGAAATCCAGTTTCACACAAAATCTTTACATTACATATACACACAAAAAGTAAAACACTTATTCTAATAAGTACATTTTTAATATGACAAAGTCAAGTCTGCTATGTGGAAGCAAGTGTTTGAAATAATCTCCTAGTCCAAACTGGTTTCAAACCTGTGATCCATCTGCCTCAGCCTCCCAAGTGCTGGAATAACAAGCATGTGGCTCTGTGTCTAGTTTGTGATTTTTATAAATACAAATTTATAGCTAGTGAAACTAGTTTTGTTACCTAAAACCATTAACTAGTAAGCATTACAAAGAATATAAAACCAGCAGGCAAATTACATGCAGAAGGTTTGTGTGAAAGGATTTATATTTGGGGTATTTTGCCCTTTCTCAGTAATCTTGTGGTACAGACACTTCCAGAGATAAGTGTCTCGGGATTCTGTTATGCGGCGACTCTAGCAGCTTTCCAGCTATGGATTCAAATGCTTGCTGTACTTTTGGGAACTGAAACTTTTCTGATACAGTAAAAATTATTTTGTCTAAATCCTGCTCTACCTCAAGTGGGGAAATAGCGATTTATTCGTCTAATTTAAGAAGCCCCAAAGCTTCAGTGGTTCAGTGGTTAAGAGCACTGACTGTTCTTCCAAAGTTCCTGAGTTCAATTCCCAGCAACCACATGGTGGCTCACAACCATCTGTAATGGGATCTGATGCCCTCTTCTGGTGTGTCTGAAGAAAGCTATGGTGTACTCACATACATAAAATAAATAAATATTTAAATTAAAAACGAAGCTCCAAAGCTGTCTGCCTTAGAGTCCTACTATACCATGCATCTTGATCAATCTAAGATTGAGCCATTCCCTTGAGGTCAGTTGAAGATGATCTATTAGACCATTTCCACTAAGTGTCTTGTGAATGTAATTCTTCCTTTTTTCCTAGTTAATGTTACTCTATGAGATAATGTTATTGTCAATGTTACTCTGTCAGGTAATGTTACTCTGTCAGTGCTCATCTTTTTCTGTTAGCAGATTTCTACATCAAGGCAGTAAACATTAACCAAATTACTAAGCAATGATTTTTTCCTTTAAATTTATGAGTACACTGTAGCTGTCTTCAAACACACCAGAAGAGGGTATCAGAACCCATTACAGATGGTTGTGAGCCACCATGTGGTTGCTGGGAATTGAACCAGGACCTCTGGAAGAGCAGTCAGTGCTCTTAACTGCTGAGCCACCTCTCCAATCAAGCAATGACTTTTTTTTTTTAAAGAATTACTTATTTATTATATGTAAGTACACTGTAGCTGTCTTCAGACACTCCAGAAGAGGGGTCAGATCTCGGTACGGATGGTTATTAGCCACCATGTGGTTGCTGGGATTTGAACTCCGGACCTTCAGAAGAGCAGTCGGGTGCTCTTACCCACTGAGCCATCTCACCAGCCCCAAGCAATGACTTTTAACAGACTATTCTCTTACTAAAAAATTAGTTTCAAAATTGTTTTCACAAAGTCTATTTCAGTATTCTACTACATTCTAAGCGAATTTCCTCCTAAAGTCTCAGTAATTCTTTACAATAACAAGTGCTGCTTTTTTCCCTTTTTACATTACATTTTATATGTGTTATATCTGTAACTGAGTGTAGGCTATGTGTATGTTGATTCTAGAGTTGGGGTGCACACACAGGCAATGTGTCTTCCTCTCTCTTCACACTATTCCTTCAAAGCAGGGTCTCTTCCTGAACACGGAACACAGGTTTTTCTGCAAGGCTGACAGCCAGCAAACCCCGGAGACCCTCGAGTCTCTGCACCTCTCAACGCTAGAGTTACAGGAATGCACTCTACCATGCCCAGCTTGCTTTTGACACATGGACACTGGGATCTGAACTCTGGTCCTCATGCTTGCACAGCACGTGCTTATTCACTGAGCCATCTCAAATGTGTGTGTGTGTGTGTGTGTGTGTGTGTGTTTGTGTGTGTGTGTGTGTGTGTATTTAAGTCAGGTTGTATCATGAACCCACTGTAGCAAATCATTCATGCCAATTCCAAAGTGTTATTTAGACAAGTGAAGATGGGGTTCAGTTGGTAGAACACTTGCCTACCATATATAAAGTCCTGGATTTGATTCACAGCACATCACAAAACCTGCACTCAGGAGACAAAGGCAGGAGGAGGATCAAAAATTTAAGGTCAACTCTGGCTAGAGCCAAGTTTAAGAATAGCTTGGGTTATATGAGACTCTCTCTTTTAAAAAACAAAACAAAGCCGGGCGTGGTGGCACACGCCTTTAATCCCAGCACTCGAGAGGCAGAGGCAGGCGGATTTCTGAGTTCAAGGCCAGCCTGGTCTACAAAGTGAGTTCCAGGACAGCCAGGGCTATACAGAGAAACCCTGTCTCGAAAAAACAAAACAAAACAAAAACAAACAAACAAACAAACAAACAAAAAAACAAAAACAAAATTTAGACCTATAGCAGTTTAAAATGAGCTAAAATTCAGAATTTTAAATTTCACACTTACCTACAATTTGTCCTCGAACTGTATCATTGTCATTTGGCCCCAGTTTGCATAAATCCAACCGTTGATCTATTCAAATAAAAATAAAAAACTAGTATCAGAAATTCTAACATCTATAATCTATGAATGATACTAAATTTTCACAAACCATTGAAAAATAGACCTATGTTTAATAATCATTCTAATTATAAAATGTTTAAAATTCTATAACTACATATGTAGCAAATTTAAACAAGTTTTGACAAATTCAGATTTCAAAAACATAAAGTGCTGGTAAACTACACTGGTGATGGATGGTTCTCTCCAAAGCTTTCAGATCACTTCAGTCTGAACCTTGGCTTACCTTACCTCTCAATAGTTGTTGATCCTAAGCAATTTATACCCAAAATGTTTCAATTTTTACGTCCAATAAATAAATATAGGCCAGGAATTTTTATTAGTGTTTCAGATATACATGGGAACTTAAGTTTTGGACACCTACTACATAAAAATTCTCATACATATTTTCTAACTAAAAAAAAAAAAAAAATTACTTACAACCAGTGTCCTTGAGGCGGTTGATGGCATTGGAAAGAAGACGAACACAACCAAGAAATCCAGCACCTTGCTTCTTATGGATCTTCTTATGATTCCATACACTGATCGTAACTGAATCAGACTTTCCGATATACCTAAAAAGCAAAACAGCTACATGAATAACTTGGTAATTATGAATAGTATACAATTTAATTTTTAATATCCTAACATCCTAAATATATTTCAGAATATGGCTAAAAGAAGCAAACTATGTTTTGAATTCAATAAATCCAAAGTACCAAACTTAAACTTTAAAAACATTTAAAATAATTTTTAATCCCTTTTTTTCCAATCTCATTTTGGGTAAAAACTTTAAAAACAGAAAAGCTATTTTTCGGGTTTGCGAATGTCATTCAGCTGTAGAAAGAACACTCATATTTTAATTATTACCTCAGAGACTTAGTTCACCTTCAAGAGGCACAGTCAAGGCTGATAGACCAAAAATCTGACCTACCTGTTACATTTTTAAATGCTGCAGAACAAAAGTTGTTTGTAACGCTTTCCCCTGCTTCTTTCCTATATGCAGGCCTTGAGCGAGCAGGACTCTTGTAGATTTCACTTCACTGCCTGCAGACAAGCAGAGCAGGGAAAAGCGTTACTATACTTGTCTGTGCATATGCCTGCAAGTGTATAAAAGCTCTATCACGGCCAATTATTAACATGGCATCAAGTCATGCAAAATCATGGTTATTAATAACATAATCATGTGATGAGAACCTAACTTTTTTTCCATGATTCTAAGAGATCACATTTTTGGTCCAGCAACCTTGATCTTATACTATCATTCAATAAAAGAAAAACAAGGAACATGGAAGATGCACTTAAGCCCTGGATCCAGTGTGTCTAAAAAGTGATCACCCTGACATTCTTTCGATACAAGTCAATACATTTGCTTTATAAAAACTAAGTTTTTTTCCCCTCCCTTTGTTTTGTTGCTTTGAGTGATGGTCTAATGCAGCCCAGGCTGGCCTTGAACTCACTATGTGATCTTGCTTTCACCTACCAAGTGCTGGGATTATAGGCATGTATTACTATATCCAGTTTTAGGTAATGCTGGGATCAAACCCAGAGCTCTCTCTATACAAGCCTGGCAAGTACTCTACATACCTAGGCCTGTTTTGTTATTGTTTGTTTAGACCAGATTGGCTTTTAACCTTCCTTCCTCCTTCACCTCTACTTTAAGTGGTGGATTACAGGTGTGGGCCATCAAACCTGGCTCTAAAATGAAGCTAGTTTCTATTGGGTCTATTGCTTACAAATGAGATGTCATAGAGTAGGTATAGATCAATTTTCAAAAATATCTACCAGATACAGTCTGGTATGTAACTACTGCATGTTATACTACATAGTAACATGTAAGTAACACACACACACACACACACACACACACACACACACACACACCCGAGTTTCCTAACTGGTTTGCAGCTATTCTAAAATAGTGACTCCTGAGGCCTCAGTAGCCCACCACTGGCATAAGGAACTCTTATCTACTTAGTACATGTACCAACATATTCTTTATGTTTATTATTATACAAAAAGATTTGAAATTCTTAACTGTAATAATTTTCTAGCTAGAAGCCTTTTTAAAATAACTTTAAGCACTTAAGTTTTACAAGGCAAAAACATTCTGTCAAAATATTTCAAGGTCAGAAACTAATTAGAAATTGCATTTAAGCAGTCTCTGTTTTCATTTTAAAGAAATATAATTTAATACACATGGCTAGAAGAAAAATGAATTCTTTTAAACCTGTAAGTTAAACACTTTTTGTTGGTGGTGGTATTTTTAAGAGTCTTACTATGTTGTCATACAGGGACTGAGAACTTAACAATCCTCCTGAATAGGTAGTATTATAGGCACACACCACTGCACTCTGCTTTAAACTTACATAGAAATCTCTATTTTAGCCGGACGTGGTGGCGCTCGCCTTTAATCCCAGCACTTGGGAGGCAGAGGCAGGTGGATTTCTGAGTTCGAGGCCAGCCTGGTCTATAGAGTGAGTTCCAGGACAGCCAAGGCTACGCAGAGAAACCCTGTCTCGAAAAACAAAACAAAAACAAACAAAAAAATCTCTATTTTATAGAACCCCAACTTCTCCAACAAGTATAAAATTTATAAACAACATTAAATTTAAGAGGGTCTAACATAAGGAACACAATATTATCATGTAGAATACAGTATTATGCATGCAGTCAAGATTTTGGCTAAAGTATAATTGTTATACTTTTATACAACCTACCCAATGTAACGAAAAGATTTAACAAAATGATCCCAAGTGTTACTCTGATCTTGTCCCCTCCACATCTAAGATAGACCTCCCTAGGTAGCCAGTTAATACTAACTATAAAATAAGTTCCATCGAGCACATGAAAAGATGTCCAACATCTCTAGTCTTTAAGAAAAGGTAAATTGAACCAAGAAATATGGCTGTAACTTTTTCAAGATATGTTTTCTTTCTTTTAACTCTGTGTGTGTGTGTGTGTGTGTGTGTGTGTGTGTGTGTGTGTGTGTGTGTTTAAGTCAGGTGCACACGCCTACCTGCCTGTCTTGTTTAACAATAATTCAAAGCACTTTTCCACTGGGTTTGGCCCCTCTTTTATAGATGTCAAATCATAAGGCTGAGCCTGTGTATTGGCAGGCCTGCAATCCTAGCTATTTAGAAGGGTGGTGTAGGAAGATTCCAAGTTCAAGGTCTGCCTGAGCAACTTAGTAAGACCAACCTCAGATAAAATACATACAAGTGAAAAAGGATGTGAGGGTGTACTTCAGTGAGAGAGTGCTTGCCTACCATGTTTAAGACCCAAGGCTCAATATTTAGTACTATTTTGAAAAAAGAAAAGGAAAAAAGAAACTATATATTTTTGTTTGTTTGTTTTGTTTTGTTTTTGGTTTCTCGAGACAGGGTTTCTCTGTGTAGCCTTGGCTGTCCTGGAACTCACTCTGTAGACCAGGCTGGCCTCCAACTCAGAAATCCACCTGTCTCTGCCTCCCAAGTGCTGGGATTAAAAGCGTGTGCTACCACGCCCGGCAAGAAACTATATTGTATACAAGGTGAAACCATTTTCCATGATTCTTTTAAGAGATTATATTACATTAATTCTGTGCTTCATTTCAAATTAATCATTTATACCTACAGGTCATAATGCTGATTCCACTTTGGATCAAGTGTGTTCTTCACAGTATCTGTAGAATGGCACTGCCCAGAACCATCAACCACCACCTTAGCAAACGGATCAGGGAGACCTGTGGGAAAAAGGGAAGTAATTTAAACTAAAAAAAATACTTTGACATGTAAAAGATTAATTACATGAGGATTATTATTTGCTATAAAAGATTTTTCCATTCCAACATTCAGACACACAGATACATACACACAGAGGGTAAGGGGCTATTTTAAGCCAAACATTGAAGTCACTTCCACAGTTGATATTAAACTGTATGGTTTTTTCTTGTTCTCAACTTGAAGCATTCTGTTAAACACTACCATGGTCTAGATGGTGCCTGGGTACTTGAGGATTGTAAGCAGCCATTAAACTCTGAGAAGGTGAATACTCAAACATTCCCACCATTTCCTTTGACACAACTGTCTTAGTAGCACATTTAAAGGACTTGTTAAACATAGTTGTCACACAGAAGATTAATTTCTGAAAAGTCAAACTGCTTAAAAACTGCTACCAAGTAATAAGAGACACCACAAAGGAAATGAAAATAGCAAACACTGGAAAGGAAATCAACAGTAAGGAAATGCTTGGCTATCTGACTAAAACAGCAAACACAATGGGAATTATTCAAAATGCTTTGTCTTAAATGTTTACAATAATCCTCTGAGGGAAATGAGTGTTGTTATCTCTTATTTTACAAATGAAGAAAAAAAAAGATTAAATGTCAAATCATAATTAGCTCAATGTACACATAGTAGTGAGAAGTATGAACAAAGTCTAAAGCAGCAGTTCTCAACCTGTGAGTTGCAACCCCTTGGGGGGAATCAAAGGACCCTTTCATAGGGGTTGACTAAAACCATCAGAAAACAAGGTATTTACACTGTGATTCATAAGGGCAGCAACATTATAGTCATGAAGTAATAATGAAAATAATTTTATGGTTGGAGGTCACAACAACATGAGGAACTGTATTAAAGGGGTTGCAACTATTCTATATTATATTATGATATATTATATTATATTTGGATCTGGAAAATCCTCCAATGGCTATGTTAGATTGGTCCTTACTACAGCAAAACCCAGAGGTGGTTAGGAAGGGACTGGTTTATGAAGATCCTGACCTTATCATTCATGATCAGTGAATTGCGGGAGGTAAGGAGACCCTGCTGAAGGAACTGAGTCCTTGAGGTATAGCTCTGGTGCTGTATCTCATTGTCCTACTCCGTCTCCTCCCTGTCACCTCCACTTTCCAGCCACGGTGAAGTGAACAGCCTCACCGTGCCCTCCCTGCCACATGGTCTCCCTTATCACAGGCCCACACGAACTGAGCCAGTTAGGCATGAGCTGGAAACCTCTACAACCATGAGCCACAAAACCAAAACCAAACAAAAAGAACCCCCCAAAACCAAAACTCCAGTTCTTCCTTTAGGTTGAGTCTTTGAAATATTCTGTCAGTGATGAAAAACGGAAACACCACCCATTTACTATATTTGTTCAAGAGAAAAGCTCATAAAAGCCAGAAGAACAGACTGTTGTGAACAGGGAGAAAGAGCAGTGGATGCAGAGCACACACAGGTGCAAAAGAGCAACAGAGCTCTGACCTTCCCATGTATCATGACACATACACCACCTTTAAATGGACTTTAATCACTGAACACAATTTAAATTACAAACAAAAATTTAACTATATTTACCATTAATAATTATAACTACTAATTATAAGAGTAGTAGAGAGATGCATCAGCAGTTAAAAGCAATTGTTAGTCTTGCAGAGAAACCAGGTTCACTTTCTAACACTGATAAAATGGTTTACAACTGTCCACAAATACACATCTAGGAGACCAGCACCCTCTCCTAGCCTCCAGTGGTACCAGGGATCCAGGCCGTATATTTACATGTAAGCAAAACACTCATGCACTTAAAATTAAAATAATAAATCTTTTCTTTTTAGAACTCTACTCTGATCAGGAAACATACTCAGTAATAGAAAAAGTTTAAGATCTATTGTCTTCCTCTAAGATAAATGTGGACAGATAAAACTTTATTATAAACAGGTCAAAGACACCCTGAAGTGCAGGTATCTGGAACATTAGTCAAGGTGAGCCTCAAGTCACTGCCGTCCTTGGCTGGATCCTCTGGAAGGAAGGCCTAGGGCTGACTTTTGGTTGCTTCCCTTTCTAGTATGCCAGGTAGCTTCCATTTTGAGTTTTAAAAATAATTATGCTGCCTCTAAACCTTATGCCTGAAGCAAGCTCACACTCTTAAAAATTACTCAAATTATTCTTCACAATTTACTGTCTACACCAATGAAATAGGATTTCTTTCTTTCACCTACTATTCAAGCACAAAAAGACTCTACAAGGAGTCACTGTCAATTCTTAGAGACTTACAAAGAATTAATGACTTCTGAGGAATAGGGAGACAAGCCTATCTGGATGTTTTATGAGAGAAGCTGTGAATGGGGCTCTGGGGAAAGGGAAAGAATCTGAAAAGGAAAGAAAAATTAATGATAAAACTGAAGATTTTATCTTCAAAATGTGAGCAAATGTCTTTAAGGTGAGTCTCAGCTTTGTTCCGGGTGGCACCACATCCAAGACTCCCTGCCCCTTTGCAGTTTCACCAACACAAATCACAAAGCTCCATCTTAGGAAGTTTTTCAAAAATTATCAAGGCCTTTAGGTTATTAATGACAGGGAAGTATAATTAAGGAGCAGCCCAGGAGAGAATAAAATTGGTGTTAGCAGATACAATTGGGGAGTTCCACTGTCCTTGAGCCCTATAAAATGTTTGTGGGGTAAACAGAATATGGTACAGAAGTGGAAGGCTGCCCTCCTCTGCTTAAAGTTATCCTATTTCACATTTACCCATATAAACACAAAGATAACATAAACATTCATAACTAGAGTTTTATAAAATTATGTTCTATAAACTTAAAATCAAGTCTACTGTAGAAATATAGGAAGTAATAAATGAAATTAATTATGGATTTAAAATGTGTCAAAAATGATTCCTTTTTTAAAATATTATTGTTATGTATCTGAGTGTTTTGTCTGCACATATGCCTGTGCACCACTTGCATGAAGTGCCTTCAGAGGTCAGAAAGGGGGGTCGGATCCCCTGGAACTGGAATTACAAATGGTAGTGTGCCTCCATGTGGGTGTGGAGAATCAAACCTGGGGCCTCTGGATAAGCAGCCAGTGCTCTCAATTGCTCAGCCATCTCTTCAGCCCTGAGAATTTCTATCCATTTTAACCAACCTGAAAATATTACCTAACATCATATGAAATGCCCAACACACTGTTTTTGTAAGCTGACAAAACTCAGATTAAAAAATCTAATAAAAGTTTGGGTTTTTAAAAATTTTATTTATTTAATGTATGAGTGCTCTGATCCACAGGCCAGAAGAGGGCATCAGATCCCCTTACAGATGGTAGTGAGCCATCATGTGGGTGCTGGGAATTGAACTCAGGACCTCTGGAAGAGTAGCCAGTGCTCTCTTCTTAACCTCTGAGTCAGCTCACCAGCCCATAAAAGTTATTTCTAATTTCAAATATTTTTACATGTAAAATTTTTGGCTAAAGGTTTTTATTTACAATCTTGTGATTGTTAATGAATAATTTAAAGCTAATGTAAAGTATGAAATTATAAGGTTAAAATTCACACTAGCAATCTGCTGGCAGAGACTATACAGAATGCTTAAGAACTCAAGGCCAGATGGGGCTACATGAAACTAAAGTGAGGAAGAGGAAAAGAGATTATAGATTGAGATTTTTAGTAAATACAAGGAAAAGTCCCAATCTGCTCTCACAAAACTTAATCCTAAATGAAACTACAAAACTTTCACAACTTCTGGGCATTGTTAATGCCTGTAATTCTGACACTCAGAAGACAGAATCAGAAGGACTGTAAGTTCAAGGCCAGCTTAGGCCATACAGCAAAACCCTGTTGCAAAACAAAACAAAAAACTACATCCAGTTGGCAAGTAGACTATACAGTGCAGTCAACCCCTTCTCCGGAGACTGGCAATGTCACTTTCCTACAACCCTGGATACTCTACAAGCAGGCTCAACTCTCCCTCCCAATAAATCCTGAATGCATGAGTGAATTTTCCTTAAAATGTTAAAGTAAAAGCATATTAAATTTTTTTCTTCAACCTTTCCAGAAACATTTCTACCACTTGCACTTGAACACCTGCACACACATTTGTATGAATTAGTAGAAATGAGTGAAGAGGACAAGGCAGACCACAGAACCCTCTTGAGAAGTGTGAGGCAACAGACTGAAACTATAGCATTCATAAAACAGTCTGCCTCCAGACCCCTAAACCAGGCAGTTCTAAAAATAAAGTTCTCTCCCAAACCTACACAATATAGACAAGATTTGTATTAAAGTTCATTTACTTACGGAAAAAATCCTTTTTCACCAAGTTTTTTGCACAGAGTACTGTAAAAAAAAAACAAAAACAAATACATGGGAAAATTAAATTAAAATAGTAAGACTGCATTGCTTCACCTTTAAACATTTAAATGTTTAAAAAATTAAATGAATTTTATATGCCAAATGTGGATAATTAAGCCCTAACCAACCCTAACTACAATGAGGCGCGAAATACAATCATGAACTACAGAAGAAGCTAAGTAACTTTCATCTTTACATAAATCAATGACTGTAACCTTAGCAATGATTACCAGTAACAGTAAAGGAACAAGATTACAAATCTGATCATTTTAATCAGGGCCTAATTCTATCTTCCATCAAGATCTACTCTTAGAGGAGAAATTTTTCATAAAGGACTAGAGAGATGCTTAGCAGTTAAGAACAGTTGCACCCCAGGGCTGGTGAGATGGCTCAGAGGGTAAGAATACCTGACTGCTCTTCTAAAGGTGCAGAGGTCAAATCCCAGCAACCACATGGTGGCTCACAACCATCCTTAACAAGATCTGAGTGTAGTGTCTGAAGACAGTGTACTTACATATAATAAATAAATAAATAAATCTTAAAAAAAAAAAAAAAAAGAACAGTTGCACCTTCAGAGGATCACAGTTCAGTTCCCAGCACCCAGATTAGACTGCTCATAACTGGAGTTACAAGGGATCCATGTATGCTCGATCTTGTGGATGCACACTCTCGTGTTCATGTTCGTGTTCGTGTTCGTGTTCTCTCTCTCTCTCTCTCTCTCTCTCTCTCTCTCTCTCTCTCTCTCNCNCNCACACACACACACAGTAGAGGGGAATAAAAATGAATTAAAATTAAAAATAAAAGATCTATTTTTGGCTTTGGGGGTTTTTTTGGGGGGGTGTCATTTCAAGACAGAGCTTCTCTTTGTAATCCTGGCTGTCCTGGAACTTGTTCTATAGTCCAGGCTGGCCTCAAATTCACAGATATGTCTACTTCTGCCTCCTGAGTGCTGAGATTAATGGAATGTGCCACCACTGCCCAGCTAAAAGGTTTTTTGTTTGTTTTTTGATTTTGATTTTGGAGAAACCCAGTGGTGATGAGAAAAATGGCTCTAAGAAGAAGATACATAAATTCAGGTTGGCATATCTACTTAAGGATGAAACAATTTCCTACAGACGATCATAATAAGTAAAAGTTTCCTGACAATGCAATGTTTAAAAACTAGCATTCTGTGCTCTTAAATACCACAAAAACCTTACAGGAGAGATCTGCCTTCCCCTAAATTATCAACAGTTCAGTAACAAGATGCTTTTAACCACTGAGCCATCACTCCAGCCTTCATAAACTTCTTTAATTCAAACTTAACAAGCAAAGAGAAAAATTACAATTTTTCATATACTTATTAAATATATAAGATATGAATATAATTTGACTAATTTCTGCATACTTCTCTGTCTTTGAGGTTTATTACAATTATTGATGCTTGGCATATAAAATTCATTTAATATAAATTTAAGAAGCCTAACTAATCATTTTTGAATAAATTAAGCAAACACTATTGATATAGGAATAAAGACATTAACAATCACAAGACCCTATGTCCCCTTTAGTCTACATCTTAGAAGAAAAAAATATATTTGTGGATTTTTGAGACAAGATCTCACTTGATAGCCCCAGCTGGCCTATAACTTGTTATATAGATCAAGCTGGCTTTGAACTCACAGGGATGAAAGGTGTGTGTTACCACACCTGGTAGTTTTGTTTATAAAAGTGAAAATTCAATCATGAAAATTAAGACCATAACAGAAAGTACTAAATCATAAAATAGATTTAGAAATATTTCCCATTAACCTATATCAGTACAAAAACCAAGCCATTAGGATCAACACATAATACAACACATGCACATCTCAAATTATAGTCTTTAACAGGAATAAAGCAATGGTTTTTAAACTGCCATTCATGTTATGATTCATGAGGTGAAAATCAGCACACACCTGACTTCAGAGAAAAAGTCTGAGAATTCTCTAACTTCCTGTCATATTTTTAACGTTTTAATCCTTCTACTCTCCGGTCTGAAATGATTTTTTCTACCTGTGCTTTAGATCTCACTTCTAACATATACTCATGGACTTTGAGAGTCACCACAGACATACTGTATACTGTGTCTCTTCTGACCACCCAAGCTTCCCTCCAGTGAATGCAAGGCAAGCCAGGTCCACATAGAGCGCTCCATGACAGTCAAGGCTAACAGAGAAACCCTTTCTCAAAAAAAGCTGCTCATCTTGATTGACCTTGAAATTCTACATAAACTGCTATGATAATATTTTTCTGTAGAGAGAGCTCACATCTCCAATAGAGTTCTTTGTTTAGCAGAATAATAGAACTCTTCCATCTCAAAAAAAAAAAAAAAAAAAAAAAAAAAAAGTAAAGCCACTTTTCATATATTCTATTGGGTCTATCATTTATTCTACAGTTCTGATAACATTTAAACCCTTTAAAACTCTAAGTCTACAAAACTTAAGTATGCTCCCAAGTAAATCACTCTTCCTCTGTCCCCCCAGACCTCCATCCCCACCAAACTATTTTTCACCAGTTTGCTGGGTATAGTTCAGAAGTAGAGTGCTTGCTAGCATATACAAGATCCTAGGTCTACTCCCCTGCCCAGAAGAGAGGAAGCAGCTGAAGAGGGTAGATATTTTCAAGCAACATTTTGGATATCCCCATCTGTCTACTCTTCAGCTAATTCAGTCACAGCAATTACTACAGCCTTATGACTGGGTCACTATCTCAAGCCTCACCAGCTCCTGGGCCAACACAGGACCCACAGTGATCTTTCCAAATCTCTGATTACATCCTCTCATTCTCCTTTTCTATCCTTAAAGGCCTTCCAAATCAAACTTATTTTCTCCTCAAAGCCACAGCTAGTGCTTATCTATCTCCCTGACTTCACTTCTCATCACAATTCCCATCTAAATTCCCTAAGATCTGCCATACTGTCTCTAAGATGCTCTACCTCTCACCTGACCATAGACTTCACATCCCTCTCTCCACCCAAATCATATGCCCCAAGCTTCTTCACCTACTCATTTTTGCAAACTCAAGAGGGAAGAAAGTTCTTTAGAACAAGTTTATTTCAACTCTCCCCTTTTCTCAGAAGCCTATACTTACCATGAAGAATTACCACATTTTACTATAAATGTTTACATTTACAATGTGACTACATAGGTTGCAAACACTACACTGTATGAATTATACATTCTCCCTCATTTCTTAGTATCCCCACCATTAAGTAGACATTGTACCTGGCATCTGATCAGCATTCAATACACAGTGGTGAATTATTGAAATAATTCAACGTACTCTAAAGCTTCACTAAAATGTTGATTTTTTTTTTAAGTAATAAAACACCTATTACAAATCCTCATACATAATCCCAATTTTGACCTACAAAAAAAAAAAAATCAATCTGGGTCATATAAAGTTTACAAGACCAAGGGGCCTCTCTTCCCAATGATGGCCGACTAGGCCATCTTCTGCTACATATGCAGCTAGAGACTCGAGCTCA
>NC_034603.1:74200188-74218800 GCF_900095145.1 Mus pahari
CACAAGTGGCCGCTATATCAGGGTCCCTTCAGCAGAATCTTGCTGGCATGTGCATTAGTATCTGGGTTTGGTGGCTGATGATGGGATGGATTCCCGGATTGGGTAGTCTCTGGATAGTCCATCCTTTCATCTTAGCTCTAAATTTTGCATTTTGTATTCTTAAATCTATATTTCCCAAAGTTGTTCTAGCTAGTCTACCTACCTCTTCTGTAAATAAGTGGTTTAATGATGATGTAATCAACTTAAATTAGGGAAATTGTATAGTAGCTAATCTCCATTTTATTGGTTTAGAATTGCCAATCAGTGAGGCAAACCACTCTATGTGTTTGTGAGATAGTTTGCAGAGAAGACTCAATTTAAGGAGGAAGACCAACACTGAACATGGGCGGCACCAACCTATCAGCTTAGAACACAGGCAGGGTAAAAGAGAAGCCAAATAATGTCATGATCCTTCCATACTCTGCTTTCTGGCCACCATGATGTGAACTGCTCTGCTCTACCAGGCCCTCTCTCTGTCACTGAACTGACATCACAGAGACCAAGAGCCAAAGTATGCCATGCATTTTATGACAGCTATGAGAAAATTACTAAGAATTAGCATGTTGATAATATCTCTATATTTCATGTGGATACAAGTATAACCCTCAAGATGCTGATTGAGAACAGAACAAACCAACTGATAAACAATCCCATCACTCCACCCCACCCTTTTTTAGATAGTCTAACTGTATAGCCCTGGCTGGCCTCCAACTCCTTATATAGATAGACCAGACTGCCTCAAACTCACAGAGAACCACCTCCCCCTGCCTCCCAAGTACTAACATTAAAGGCACGTGTGTACCCTAAGGCCTAGTTTCATTCTTTCACTTGACATTTCCTAAGTACTCACTTTATGCCAAGTACTAAATAGATTCTACAGACACAAAGATACAGCCTTTGTGCTCAGAGCCCGAAAGGTAGATATGACTCAATTATCATGCCATAAATACTCCCTTTTGATGGGGAATTAGAATTCTTTTTTTTTTTTTAAGATTTATTTATTTATTATATGTAAGTACACGGTAGCTGTCTTCAGACACTCCAGAAGAGGGCGTCAGATCTTGTTACGATGGTTATGAGTCACCATGTGGTTGCTGGGATTTGAACTCCGGACCTTTGGAAGAGCAGTCGGGTGCTCTTACCCACTGAGCCATCTCACCAGCCCGGGAATTAGAATTCTTATGTGTAGCCCTGCTGTCCTCAAATCTAGGGGTTGGAGAAATGGATCAGTGGTTAAGAGCACCTGCCTGATCCTGCAGAGTACCTGAGTTCAGTTTCTAGTCTCATAACCACCTGTAACTCCAGTTCCTAGGGATGTGCTGCTCTTTTCTAATCTTTGTGAGCTTCTACACTACATTCATGTATGCACACACACACACACACACACACACACACACCCTCAGTTACTATTCTAGTGCTGTGAAGAAACACCATGGCAAAGCATTTCACTGGTCGCTTATTTACATTTTCAGGTTTGTCCATTATCATCATGATGGGAAGCATATTGCAGTAGCTGAGAGATTTACATACTGATCCACAGATAGATAGGGACAAAGAAACACTGGGCCTGGTCTGGCTTTTGAAACTTCAAAACCCAGCCACTAGTGACACACCTTCTCCAACAAGGACACACTCCCTAACACTTCCCAAATCATATATCAACTAGATATATCAACTGATGACTAAACATTCAAACATAGAAGCCTATGGGTGCCATTTGCACTCAAGCCATCAAACATGCATAGGTACATATATTTAGGCACATGCAAACATATACATAAAAATTTCATCTAAATCAAGAGTCATCTGCCTTAACCTCCTAAGTGCTGGGACTATAAGAATATGCCACTATGTTGGTTAAAATGTCTTGTTACTTTAGCAAGGAATATTTATAAATTCTGTCCCGCACCCTGGCACCCTCCAAAAGACCCAAAATCCTCTTTATATTGTATTTGAAGTAGTAATTGGAAAAACCACTCCTGGAAGGACTGCTATCATACTTTGGGACTGTCAATCATTTGCTTTTCTGATTAGAAAGGAGTTGCCTATATGAAGCAAACATCTGTAACAGTATCAACACAATGGCCAGCTGTAGTAACAGAGTGCCCTACTGTTCTTCCTCAGCTGTACTCATAATGGATGGTTGTCTATGCTTAATTTCAATAATGTTCTCAACTGCTCATTATATCCCTGACAAACTTCCCCTTCTTCCTCAGATGGCAGTTGCATTCCAATTATGATGCTCACTGGAATGAAACTGCTTCAAAGAAAGGGAGAAAAGATAGTCAGATATCCTACTTTTCTTTGCTCACCCACTGAAAACAAACTTTTACAATACTGTTCCTGTAACTTAGTTATCAAGGCTATTTTTTTTAAAGACTTTATTTATTTTATGTATGAGAATACATTGTAACTCTCTTCAGACACACCAGAAAAGGGCATCAGATCCCACTGCATATGGTTGTGAGCCACCATGTGGTTGCCGGGATTTGAAGTCAGGACCTCTGGAAGAACAGTCAGGGCTCTTAACAGCTGAGCCATCTCTCCAGCCCCATCAAGGTTATTTTAACCAATATACTTTCTTCAGGTTCTTTGTGCTTTCACTGACATTGTGAAAACTTAATACAGAAGTCCAGTTCAACACCTCTCTCAAGGAGTCTGTATTAGTCAGGGTTTTACTGCTGTGAACAGACACCATGACCAAGGCAAGTCTTATAAAAACAACATTTAATTGGGGCTGGCTTACAGGTTCAGAGGTTCAGTCCATTATCATCAAGGCAGGAGCATGGCAGTATCCAGGCAGGCATGGTGCAGGAGGAGCTGAGAGTTCTACGTCTTCATCCAAAGGCTGCTACTGGAAGACTGACTTCCAGGCAACTGGGGTGAGAGTCTTAAGCCCACACCCACAGTGACACACCTACTCCAACCAGGTCACACCTATTCCAACCAGGCCACACCTCCAGATGGTGCCACTCCCTGGTCCAAGAATATACAAACCATTACAGAGTCCCAACAAGTTGGCCCATGCTCCAAAGACAAATGCTTTTGTGAACCATTCCTGATCACTGGCATGCAAGAGCAGCAGCTTATAATTGCTGTATATTATTACAGGAACTGTGGGTGTACCTCTGTTGACAGAATGCCTGTAGCTTTGACAGAATGTGGAGCCTTGAATTCCACCCCAACACCACATAAACTGAGTATGGAAGTGGTAGAATATGTCTATTCATAGTACTGCAGAGGAAAAGACAAGCTCAAACCCACATGGTAGGTTTAGGGGAACAGGGTCTACATAAGACCCTATCTCAAAAACCAAAAGTTATTACAGAACTTTGAAATAAGCAAAAGTACCAAATACAAGCCTAAATACATGGTAATAAATGTATTTTGGAAAACTATTTAAAAGTATTTCAGCTATATATAATTTTCTTAAATTTATTATTTTTTTCATTATATGCATGGGGCATGCGGATGGTTGCAGAGTCACAGAAGAGAACACTAGATCCCCTGGAGATGGAGTTACAGGTTTTGAGTCTCCCAACTTGGATGCTGGGACTCTACACAGGAGTCCTCCACAAGAGCAGTAAGTGCTCTTAACCACTGAGCCATTTTCTCCAACCCCTCAGCTATGTATTTTAAACCAGTATTTCTATGAATTATTTTCTCTAACTTGAGAATGAAAATACATAAATGTATTGTTTTGTGTTCTGTGGGCAGGTCAAACACTATTCTGTTACTATTATGATGGATAGCTTTATGTCAACTTGGCACAAG
Organism: Mus pahari; assembly: GCF_900095145.1. Taxonomy (NCBI): domain Eukaryota; kingdom Metazoa; phylum Chordata; class Mammalia; order Rodentia; family Muridae; genus Mus; species Mus pahari. The sequence goes on from NC_034603.1 coordinate 74,204,002, forward strand.
CTAAAATTATCAGAGAGGAAGTTAACCTCAACTAAAAACATCCCTCCAGAAGATAGAACTGTAGGCAAGCCTGAAGGGCATTTTCTTAATTAGTGATTGACTGGGGAAGGCCCAGCCTATTGTAAGTGGTGCCATCCCTGGGCTGGTGTCTTTAGTTCTGTAAGACAGCAGGTGGAGCAAGTAAGCAAGCAAGCCAGTAAGCAGGACCTCTCTACTGCCTCTGCATCAGCTCCTGCTTCCAGGTTTCTGCCCTCCTTGAGTTCTTGTCCTGACTTCCTTTGATAATGAACTGTGATGTGGAAACTTCAACCAAATAAAACCTTTCCTCCCCAAGTTGCTTTGATCATTGTGTTTCATCACAACAAAAGTAACACTTCAAAACTCAACTATCACTTCCTCTGCTAGATGTATCCCTTCAAACAGACCTATTCATAACTGGTGGCTGTGCCAGAGGCTGGAAGAGTATACTTAGGGGCTGAAGAGGGTAGCTTAGTAACTAAGAGCACTAGCTGTTCTTCCAGAGAACCTGGATTTCGTGCCTAGCTTCAATGTGCCAGTCAACAACCATTTCTTCCAGAAGACCCAATGCTCTCCTCTCCTCTGGTCTCCTCAGGTACCAGGTACACACTTGGTACACAAACATAAAAACAGGCGCAGCACATACATAGAATAAAAATAAAGAAATCTAATTTTTTTAAATAGAAGAGTATACATAAATTACACTGCACAATAATTTATTCTTCCTCAGAATTCCAAGTTAAATGTTATTGTACAGTTCAAGTATATAGTATTTGTAATTTTATTTGTAATTCATAGTTTAATATTATATATAGACAGGTCTGCATCATTTCCTAGCCACTCCCAAATGTCCTTTACCTTTTATTTCTAGCAACACTATAAAGAGTGTGGTTTTAAACTTTAAGTATCACGCAAGGGTTAAATAAGGTCAGAATGCCTGCATTTGAGCCTGGTGCTACTATTTTACTGGTGTGTAATCCTGTTTAATGAAGCTATGTTCCAGAGACTTTATCTGAAAATGAGACTTCTTTAAGTTACCTCACAATGTTGTTTTAAAGGCTAAACAAATTACAATATATGAATTATTTAAAATACTAATATTTAATAAAGCAAATGCTCATTACATATTAGCTATTTTTATTCTTTCTCCTTTAAAATGTCCAGTGAGGTCTGTTTACTAGCAAGAAAGGAGTCCTCTCATATTCTGACAAGAGGTTTATCTTAGCTCAGGCTGCCAAAATAAATACTGTAGCCTGGGTGGCTTAAACAACAAACACTATTTCTCAAAATTCTGGAAGATGTAAAGTCCAGGATTAAGTGCAACAGTGTCTGATGAGAACCTTCTTTCTGGAGTGTAGACAGGCACATTCTTGATATATTCCTGGCAAAGCAAAGAAGGAAACCTTCTCTTGCATCTACTACTAATCCTATTCATGAATGTTCTATCTTCATTGACCAACTTCCTTTCCAAAGGCTCCATCTACAGATAGCATCCCTTAAGGATTAAGCTTTGACACATGAACTGAAGAGGGGGAGGGACACTCCATAGCAGAGCGTATGCACCTGATCAGTTTTCCAGTAAATGCTGACAAACCCCATCTGTATGTCTAGCTTCTCTTCTCAAGCAATCTCCAAGCCAATTTCAACTGCCAAACATGCACTCCTTACTTAGGCATTTCACCGGCCCTTCAAATTTTACTTACTCAAGATGAAATGTATCCGTTTCCCTAGGGAGCCCCCTTTTTCCTGAGGACCACTCAAGTTCTACTAACTGCATGACAGGTTTCCAAACACCAGAGAGCAAATGTCTAACTCTCTATTTAATCTGTTTCCATTTCTAATGTCCACTTATGTATATCTAGCATATTTATAATGTGCCAAAAAAACTTCCCCACAGAGTATACTGGCTGAACCCTACACACGTGTTAGTTACATTTTCATATGCACACAGAAGGAAACAGGATTTGCAGGCCAGCAAGATGGTTCAGAAGGGCACTTGTCACCAGTCTTGGTGACCGGAATTCAATCTCCAGAAGCCACAGGGTTTATGAGGTTGGATGGAGAGAACCGACTCCCACAAGTTGTCCTCTAACCAATACATATCAGAAGTGCCTCTATCTATGTTGAGATGTGTCTCTTTTCTTTTTGATTTATTAGAGATCATCCTGAATACTTTATACAATATTTTCACATGCACAAGTATACCCATTAGTGCTTTTTGGAGGAGACAAAGGGTGGGGGAAGTGCAAAATAAAGATTATTGGCTGTTTCGTTAAAAAAAAAAAAAAGTGCCTCTTATGTGCCCTGTGACACACGCATGCACACATGCACACTCGCACCAAATGAACCAACCCCACAAATATATTGATAAAAAGGAAATATAATAGTTATAACTCATCCTACTCTGTCACCTCTTAAATAAGAGTGGTAAATTCTCTCTCCCTCTCTTTCTCTCTCCCTCTCATATCTTTTAAAATGTCAGTGATTCCATCTTTCTTTTTCATATTAGTTCTTCAACTAGGTAATCTTATCTCTTTGTCTCTCCTACATAAGATGAAGACCTTTCTACTTTAGCTTTATCCATGATATTCCTCTACCAGCTCTCAAATGTGATTATTCCAACTAACCCTAAAAACTCTATCTACTCTATTAAATTCCAATTCCACGTAAGACCTGTTCTGGCTGTTGGCCTCTCTACTTCATATGTGTATGTGACTGTGTCTGTCTACCCTTCCCTCCCCTCACCCTCAAATTCTAGATTCAATTTTCAACTTTTAATCAAACGTCATAGTAACGTCCTTAATCCTACAAAGGCGTATCCTAAGGAACAGCAAGGGTGGCCCAACATCACAGGCAAGCCAACAATATACATCTATTTTTAAAGTGTACAACTCTTCTAGGAAAGCTAACTCTCTTCTTTTTACTTATTTTATTTTTAATTATGTGTCTGTTCGTGGGTTTGAGCAGGTGAGTGCAGATGCTCACAAAGGCAAGGAGAACTGGAATTACAGGTGGTTGTGAAATGCCTGACATGGGTGCAGGGAACCAAACTCAGATCTTCTGCCAAATTATCGCTGACTCTACTCTTTTTTTTTTTTTTTTTTTTTTTAGTTTTTGATTTTTCTTTCCTGTGAACCTCTAAGAACACACTAATTCCATTTGTTTCCAAGTTCCTTCTCACAGTGATATATCAGGAGTTCATACGACACTTTTATCTTACCTCTGTCCCAGAAAGCTGTTTTTCTTTTAATGTGGCTTACTTATGTATCACCTACAGGTTGTTACATAATTTTAAATATAACATGCACTCAAATATTTATCAAATCAATAAAATCCTAAGAAAATCACTGACAAATCAGAAGGATTAAGAAACTAGTCAGTGGAGCCAGGCTATAAGCAGCACCCTCCATGGCCTCTACATCACCTTCTGCCTCCAGGTTCCTGCCCTGTTTGAGTTCCTGCCTTGATTTCCCTCAACAATGGACTGTCACCTGGAAATATAAGAAGAAATAAACCCTTTCCTTCCTACCCCCTCCCCAAAAAGAAACAAGTAGCAAATAAGGAAACTCACTCCTTGATTCTTAACCTAATAACATTTTTTATTCAAATCTAGATGGCCCCAAAATTATTTGTATTTGTTTAGCCATCTCTTTTATCCCTACTACCTACTGGAGTCCTTTATAAATAACAACCTTCACTGAACCTACTCTCTAGTGAAGAGCAGAAGAGATACTGTTCCATAACAATCTCTAGCTACAATAGTCTTGTTTCTACAACAATGTAAATAGTATAAACTTACTGACTGTAAAAACTGTAGTTCTTCACTACCTAATAAAACAAATCACCAAACAGGCTCCACTGATAAACGCAGGCCACTAGAAACATAGTAGAGAAAACTACAAATGTAAAAAACTACAAGGGCCAGCAAGACCACTCAACAGGCAAAGGTACTTGCAATACAAACCTGACCTCCCTCAGCATCAACATCCTCAAATCCGAATGCTACTAATTACTAACCCAGGCCACCTAGCTGCTGACCACAGTGCAAATCTGACTGGGTAACATAATCCTAACACAGACACACCATATCACTAGGAACCACTAGATATCCTACTTCCATATCATGTGCACACTTCAGGTCACCTCCAGCCAGATCTCAACTTACAATAAATCTGGGTGTCACCAGACAAGACCACTCAAAAATGTGGCTTACCCTGTAAGCCTCTTGGCTGCAAGACTACTCTGTTTCTCCATCCCTGAGTTTAGATTCTGGGCTACATCAGGTAGGTTCTCTGCTTAACAACTAAGCCCTTTCACTTAGTGCACTATCTCTGACCTCTAACAACTTTATAAAATGTAAATTAATATTTTAACAGTTTTGAAGACTTCTGGAACATCATATAACTAAGTCAACCCCTGATAAACCCAGTCCTAGATTTTACCAAGTTTCTGGCACCTTCTAGTGGTGATTCTGCTGAATTCATCTGTCCTGGTTTCATAACTTTCTGGTTTAGGACCATCTAAGTACCTCTGGGTAGACATGGAAAACAAATTTTGTCTCATCTTTGATGAACTAAATGAAGTGGATGTTACTCTGTGTATGTTTCATCATCCACCTAAGAGCTATCTCTGGGACATGCCATGGGCAAATGCAGACGACAAGAATACCAGATCACCCCAACTGCTTAGGTACTCTATTCACAATTTGTCTATCAAATGACAAAGGAAACAAAAACAAATAAATCCTATCAAGACCCTCAACTCTTATATACTATTATGTCCAAATTTGTACATGTGTCTAATACTATAGTATAATCATAAACAAGGGCAATTTATAATTTCAGAGGGTACTTTAGGAAAACTTGCAATTCCAGTGAAAGCCTTTACTCCTCCACCCCCCCACCACACATAGTGTCATAGAACAAAAGGAGATAAAGACAAAACAAACTCTGCCTTCTTAAACTGACACATAAAGACATCTAATGATTCAAGTGAGTTGTATTTCTTGAATGAGTCCCTAGCAAAGTTAACAAGTCAGCTCTCTGTTCTGACTTCTTGCCTTGAAAGCTCATCCTTTATTCCATCTACTGGAATCCTGACATTTCTTCCACAATTGGGTTTCTTTGTATCTTCCTGTCTTACTTAGGAGTCCTATCTCCTCTCCTGTTGTTGAGCAAAGCTAATTCAGGATAGACAACCTCACAGTTACAATTAAAACCCAAAGTCATTTTTATTTAGTTGGCTGGTTTTTGAGACAGGTCTAGTGTAGCCTAGGCTGGCCTCACACTCACTATGTAGATAAAAAATGATACTGAACCTTTTTAAAAATTTATTATGAATACTATATGTTCTATATATTATGTATATTATGTATTCTGTCTGCATTGTACACCTGCAGACCAGAAGAGGGCACTGGATATCATTATAGATGGTTATGAGCCACTATTGAACTCAGGACCTCTTAACCTCTGAATCATCTCTTCAGCCTCAACACTGAACTTCTAATCATCCTGCTTCCATCTCCCAAATGTTGGTATCACAGACATGTGTCACAGTCTATGCAGTGCTGGGAATACTACAAGCACTCTTATCAAGCTGTGCTTCATCACTAGCCTCATCAGTACTGTCTGAAAACTCTGGCCCTAAGTAATTGCAGACTGATGTTTCCTGAGCTTAGAATACTTTTAGACATTTATATACCCAGGCCATGCAGAACATCACAAACTTATAAACTACCAATTTCCCTAAAAATGGCTCCCAAGAACCAGGCTGGAGCTGGCATGCTAATATGCTTATAATTCCAGCATTTGAGAGGTAGAGGAAGGATAATCAAGTATTCAAGACCAACCTTGGTTGCATAAATTTGAAGACAGCCTGAGCATGTGAGATCTTGTTTCAAAAGACAACTCAAAAGCCTTCACCAGAGCAGGACTCTAATACAGATCAATTATTGTTACTGAAAACAAAGTTGTTGTTTTAAGCTAAAGAAAAGGAACATGCTCACTTAGGGCAATCCCAGAGATTTTCTTACCAAAATAGTCTGGACAAAAGTCCAAATCACAAACAAAATTATCCATAAACACAAAATTTGGAAACCTTTCAGGTAATATTTTAGATAATAGCACTAAGGACCATTTCAGTCCCCTGTAGTAAATCAAAACCAGAAATAGCCATATTGGTAAATAAAATGTGAGTGAACTGGCAAATAGGTTATTCAGATGGAATATAACAAAATATCATCAAAATACAATAATAAAATCTCAAAAATCTTCATGTCGCATCAAATTAAATAACTTTACTCAACTACTCACTATCTTTAAATGACAAAGGCAAGAATTATACAAGAGAAAATACTGAATACACAAAGAAATCAGTACTAGAAGTCTGTCCTTAAAAACTGAGTGAGCTCTTCCAGTCAAGTAGAAACACAGGAATAAATGCAATATGGTGGGCAGCACTTTAGTAGCACTCTTGTATGCTGTGCTCTTCTTAGTCAAAATACATTTAATCTTCTGTTAAGGGCCTAGTTAGTCACGGATAGAGAAATGTCTATTTCTACTTTAAATGCCTTCCAACTGGGCACTAAGTGCTAACAAAAGAACAACAGTTATTTCTAACATACCTATAACCCTTCCAGTCTCACAACTTTTATCAATTTAAATTAGTTCAACAGAAAAGAGCGTAAGTGCCTCTGCTAGCTTTTACTGGGTTGTACTTGTTTTGTGATACTTTATCAAATTGAATGTTCTACAAAAGGTACATTCTCAGTGACCTCAGAAATGTATATACAAGACTAAATTATCCTTTGCTTCCTGTGCTTACTGAACTCAACACAAATCAGACTGCAGTACTCTTTGGCATGAAGATTTCTATCAACATGGAGAAATGTATTAAGCTGACCCCAATTAAGAGGTTAAAGTGATCTCCAGGTTCTGATCATACAGACTCCCCCTTTTGTCAACTCTGGTTAAATATTGAATGGTTTATTTTTTAAATGACAATGCTCTAGGCATGGTGGCACAAAGATTTTATATATATATATATATATATAAAGACAGACAGACAGACAGACAGACAGACAGATAGATAGATATAGGGCTAGTGAGATGGCTCGGTGGGTAAGAGTACTGAATGCTCTTCCAAAGGTCCTGAGTTCAAATCACAACAACCACCCGTAATGAGATCTGACACCCTCTTCTGGTGCATCTGAAGACAGCTACAGTATAATTCTGTATAATCATAAATAAATCTTGAGAGCGGAGTTGACCGGAGTGAGTGGGGTTGACCATAGCAAGCAGAGGTCCTAAAAATTCAATTCCCAAAAACCACTTGAAGGCTCACACCCATCTGTTCAGCTATAGTGTACCCATATATTAAATAAATAAATCTTAAAAAAAAAAAAGAAACAAAACAAAGATAGATATCTAGAGGATGAGGCAGGAAGATTGAGAGTTTGAAACCAACTAGAACAACCATTCCAGTACTTAGGAAGCAGAGGCAGAATAAAGAAAAAGAAGAAAAAGAAGAGAGAAAGAAGCCGGGCGTGGTGGCACACACCTTTAATCCCAGCACTCGGGAGGCAGAGGCAAGCAGATTTCTGAGTTCGAGCCCAGCCTGGTCTACAAAGTGAGTTCCAGGACAGCCAGGGCTATACAAAGAAACCCTGTCTCGGAAAGAAAAAGAGAGAGAGAGAGAGAGAGAGAGAGAGAGAGAGAGAGAGAGAGAGAGAGAGAGAGAGAGAGAGAGAGAGAGAGAGAGAGAGAGAGAGAGAGAGAGAGAGAAGGCAGGCAGATTAAAAAAAGAAAATGCATTACCCATGAAGGCCCTTCAGTTACCACTCTACATGTAGCACTCAAGTATGCACTCTGCTCACTGCGCTTGTGAAATCCTATCAACTTTTCCACTGAGGTTAACAGAATTTCTCTAATATCTTCAAGATAGACACTATCATTTATATTATCCTTGAAATTTCAGAAAATTCTAAGTTTCCCCAACCTCAGGTTTTGCTAGCACCATTTATAGCCATGTAATCACTCCTCAGCTGACTCTTTCAGTCTTATGTCCAAAGGGTACTTCTCTCACTTGAAGGGCCATATCAAGTCCTCCCAGCAACAGCTACCACAGTTAAGTTTCAAGGTGCTCGCACATAGTGTTTCTGTGAAACATACTGCCAGTCCTGACCAATGGATGGCTTTGTCCTCATCTTAAACTGAATCCAACAAAAGTCTCCAGAAGCAGAGACACAGACAACTTTCCCTGGACTCCAGATCGAGCCGATGACTACAGAGAAAGACAGTGCTGTAAAACAGACTAATGTGCTCCTTTACAATACTGTTACAGCATTCTTCTGCTGATTTAGTTCAAACGTGATATGATTTTTGTTTCTTTTAGGTTCCTGGTACATTTCAAAAATGTGTATACATACCCATGTTACACAACAGTTTGGACACTGGCCCCGAGTTATACATCATAATTTCAAGACACATACACATACAGACGAAACCAATGTTTCTCTGTATCACCAGCAGATCATAGAGATCTTGCTTCTCCAAGAGGAAACAGACATTCTGTGGTTGTTTAGCTTTAAAAGACTTACGCTATTTTTCCTTCCCCAGAGTCTATTAAACTCTGTGTTGGATCAAGTTCCCTGCAGGGCAGTAAAACTCTTTTCAGTGTTCAATTTTTGGTCTTAGTCTTTTTCTTGTAACTGCTTCAAGGGGTTTCCCCACTATTAAATTCTAACAATTTTTCTCTCTCCTCAAATTGAACAGCATCACCAATCTACACAGTTACCAAAACAAACAAAATCCCCCAAAATCCAAACAAAGAAAAAACCTCTGCCCATTATCCATGTACTTCTTACAGTCAGTCTTTTAAAATGGAAACCAGACTGTATCACTTACCTGCATGAAGACTTTATGCTTGCCAACTCACCTAAACACACAGGGTATTTTATGACTTGGTCCCTGACTACCATCTTCTCCAGCCTCATCTTTCACAATCCCCACAGAGGTACCTTTTGTCTACCATTCTTCTTCAAACACAGAATGCCTCCTTCACTATTGCTCAGCTTATATACCTGTATATATCCTTATAAATGAAGCACAAACATCACTGAGCTAGTACTCAGTGATTCTTGCCAACTGTTCAGTTGACCTGGTCAAATTAGGTTTTCATATCTCAGTCTTCTCAGGATATGATGTATATTTCTGCCATAGACTTACCAATGCATACTGAAATACCACACTGTCAGCCATCTTAACAACAAAAGCAATATCCAAGTATCTCTTACCCTACCTTAGTGCTGACACATATCAAGTACTCAGTAAATATTCTTTTACAGAACGAATTAATGAAGTATTTTGGACTTGTATTGCTTTAATGGACTAAGTCTATCTCTTAAGAGGGAAACAAAATCTTTTATTTTATTGCTTTATTATATCTTATTGCTTTATATTTTCCATATAAATTGTTCTTAATTTTAAAGACAAAGTTGTTCATAAGAAAACTAAAATTCAAAATATCAAAGCTGATTGTAGAGAGGATAAAAATAAAATTTCTCACTTCAGAATCCATAATGCCTACTACATCTATGCTTACCCAGCAACACATTTCATAATTTTAAATATGCAAATATGTATATGATGTATATATATATTGAGTCTATAATGTACACGGATACAAAATATGTACACATGCATTCAAAAATGCAGCTTCATGATATTTTGCTATTTATTTATTTCAAGGGCTACAAAGAAAATATCTTTTCTCATCTGCTATAGTAGTTTCATCTATTCCCCAAAATATAATTATAAAGATATATACAGGCCGGGCATGGTGGCGCACGCCTTTAATCCCAGCACTCAGGAGGCAGAGGCAGGCGGATTTCTGAGTTTGAGGCCAGCCTGGTCTACAGAGTGAGTTCCAGGACAGCCAGGGCTACACAGAGAAACCCTGTCTCGAAAAATCAAAAAAAAAAAAAAAAAAAAAAAAAAAAAAAAAAAAAAAAAAAAAAAAAAAANNAAAAANNAAAAANNAAAAAAAAAGATATATACAGAACACATATAGAAAAGTAAAGCAATTCTCACTGCACTAAAATTAAAAAGACAACCACCCCAGAGTAAGCCAATAAGTTTCTAAAGAGACTGAATTTCCAGAGGGACCAATAGAGAAAGATTCCTGACAATCTTAGAAAGAGATGGATATCCAAAGACAGGGCTTCCTAGTACCACTGTAGTTGAAAGAAAGCCTCAAGAGAATAAACTAATACCAAAAGAGAAGATAAACAATGCTAAAAGAATCTAAAGAGTAGCATAGTGAATAGAGACAAAAAGCAGGATTGGAAAGATGGCTCAATGGATAACAAACTTGCCACACAAGACTGAGGACCTGAGTTCAAACCTCCAAATCTCACACAAAGGCAGGCACAGCATGTCTGTAATCCCAGTGCTCCTCTGAGAGAATCCTGAGAGCTTTGCAGATCAGCTGTCATAGATTAGCTAGCTTTTTGGGATCCTGTCTCAAACAAGGTAAAAGGCAAGAACTGGTACCAAGGTTCTCTAACTTGCACACACACAAGGTAGTACTGTGTGGGTCTACATATATACATTCATATCCACGCAAAGCACACAGGACATCAGAACTAAAAGAACCAAGGACTAGCACTCATAGTAAAAAAACCAAGATAAATTTCCACCATCAAAGAAAGCCTATTCAAACTACAGGAAGAGCTTAAAGGATACTAGTTTGTAAGAAATGAATGTGGTCACAGACTGAAAGAAAAATGTTTACTTGGGTCTAAAGAGAAATACAGAGAAAACTCTCAAAAACAACAATTTTAAGTATGAGCTGAGTATAGAACACTTCAGAAATCACAGAAGGAAGTAACAAAAGTGCCTGGAAAGAGCTATTTAACATTTTAAACAAGTGTAAGGTGTGGTGGTGCACATCTATAGGCCCAGGGCCTGGTAGGCAGAGACAGGCAGATGAATCCCTGAGTTTGAGGCCAGCCTGGTTTACAGATAGAGTTCCAAGACAGCCAGGGCTACACAGAAAAACTCAGAAAAAAAAAAAAAAAAACATTTTTTAAACAAGTACTTAAGAGTCCTGAAACTATGCATTGCATCTGCACTCTGAGCCCCTCTCAAAACTATCTGTAAATCCCACCCTCAAATAGCAAATATCATGGAAGGAGCTGCATTTTGATGCATATATAAATATTTTGTACATGTATATATTACAGACACATGCACATTATATACATCATATATATTTGCATGTTTTAAATTTGTGAAATGTATCACCAGTTACATCTAAGTAACAAATGGCCTTACAAGAGGACAATCAGTGATAGACTAGCCACTTGAGGAGACTGGAGATGTCATCGGGTTTTGCCCCAATGCAGAGGTGAAGGATAGAATATAGTTAAAGCACATGAAGTAGTAAAATCCCCCCAGAGGTTGTGTTGTTTGGTTTCTAAAGACTTCATGCCTGGATGAAGAAGAAAATAATTTTGAGAGTTTATCTGCCAATTGGGAATTTTTATCAATATGTGATCCTATTCAAACTAAATGCCAAGAAGGGGGCCAGCAGTTCTAGAAGTATAAAGAGTGCTTACCTACCAAAATGCAAATCAGTTCCTGCTGCCCCACCCAAACTGGTTCAACAGGCTGGGTACAAACAGCAAGAGAACTGTTACGATTGTCAAACCTACAAATCTGTATTTAGGAATGGCTATGGCAAGAGAGAAGGATATAAATGACAACTTATGCAGTGTTGAAATGAAGTGAACATAAGAGGTCTTAAACTGTTCCTACTCAACTCTGAACATGGGTGGCGTATTAGAAAATTGTAAGCACTACCCAGACTTTATCTACCATTAGATGAACTGGGCAAGTGCATTTTACATGCTTTGTGAAGCCCTGGTTAAGGACTTTCTGTACATGGGTGGTGAGACAACACAAGCCCAAAAGCCTTTTTTTACTCTATACTTTTTACCAGCACTCAAATAGTGCTTGGGTGTCTCTGGAAAGCATCCGTAAGTCAAAGTAGTGAGGTGAAGACAGGTAAACCAGGGCCAATGAGATGACTCAGTGGGTAAAGGTGCTTGTCTCTAGGCCTGAGAAATGCACGCAGTAAAAGAAAAAAAACGATTCCAAAAAATTGTCCACTGACCTCCACAAGCACACCATGCACAGTATACACACACACACACACACACACACACACACACAAATAAATCTTTTTTTTTTTTTTAAGAGAGACAGGCAAACAAGAAAGTCTATTAGAGTACCCTTGGCAACAGCAGCTTTAGCAGAGTACTAACAAAGCCTGAATTTGCACATAAATGAAAACAAGGCAGAAATTTGTTTTAAAAAACAAATGCAAGAAGGTATTAACAGAAATGTGTGGGCTGGAGAGATGGCTCAGCAGTTAAGATCACTGACTACTCTTCCAGAGGTCCTGAGTTCAATTCCCAGCAACCACATGGTGGCTCACAGTCATCTGTAATGGAATCCGATGCCCTCTTCTGGTGTGACTGAAGACAGTGGCAGTGTACTCACATACATAAAATAAATAAATAAATAAATAAATAAATAAATAGATAGATAGATAGATAGATATATTTAGAAGAAGAAGAAGAAGAAGAAGAAGAAGAAGAAGAAGAAGAAGAAGAAGAAGAAGAAGAAGAAGAAGAAGAAGAAGAAAAAGAAAAAGAAATGGGCTACATCAGGACTCAAAGTGAGAGACATAAAGATATAACAAAAGTGGAAAGGGGTACTACACAAAGTTCCAAATGAGGAAATTAACTGATTTGAACAGATAAAGAACACACCTTGACTGATCTTTGAAAGTCAACCCAGCTCCAAGGATGTACTTTTTCAGAACACAAAATGTACTCCTCATGGAATTAACAACAGACAGCACTCCATATTCTACTTCTGCCCTTCTGCTCACACACTACTAGACATAAGACCGTGAATAGCAATAACACTCATTCATTAAGTGCATAATACTTCCCAGGCACTGTGCAGAGCGTTCTGTAGATTAGTTCATTCCCAACTCTGAATTCATAGCATTAAAAGCCACTCTACAAAAGGAAATTAAAGATTAGAGAGGATCCACACTTCACCATCACACACTGCCTTCCATCATCTGTTAGCCACCCCTATTACTCCAGGATTATTCTAAGCCTCCCTTTTAAAAAATGGGGAAAAGACAAAGCTTTTAACCTCCAGAAGCTTCAAGTGCTGACACATTAATCAAAAATGTCCCCATTAGCTCTGATGTCTGAAACTGGACACTCCACACAGTCCCATGTAAGTCACACCATATGGTTAAGAACTGTCCACACCCTAGCATACTCCTAGCCTTAGCCTACCCAGGGAGCATGTGCCATTTCAACCAAATGCATCAAACTGACTTGTACACAGGCAGCTGCCAAGAGGAGCAGGCAAGAGGGGAACACTTGATTAATCAAAACACACACTCAACCTGTTTGGCTTAAAACCTGATTCAAAAGGAAGCTACAAATACTTTACCTGTCCTTCCCCCACCCCCCTCAGCCACAAGGGAAAATGAAGCCAAAAAGTAACTTCTATAAGAAAACAAATTTTTCAGGGTGTTCAGATCTCTGTATCAGTAGATCTAACGATTAGGAAAAGACAAACATAACTTAGAAACAGAGGTAAGAACTGTCTGTCTCAATTAAAATTTTCAGTTCCCCAAGTGCTTACCTAACATGAGCCTCTGTACAAATTGCTGTGACATCAGTGTTTTCTTGTGTAATATTTTTATTCATCTACTTTGCAGTATGTGCTTAAGATTAAGTGCAATGATTTAGCTAAAGAACTTAAAATATGGAAAGTCACAAAGCACATAGAGGGGGAGCTGAGGGGTGCTAACACCTGGAAAAACATTGGTCTGTCAGAGAACAACTCAAGGGAGTCAGCCCTCTATCTCTACCACATAAGTACCAAACTCAAGTCTGCAGACTTGGCAGTCAGCGCTTTCTGCCTGATAAAACAATAGTTCTCAACCTTTCTAATGTTGCAACTCTTTAGAGTACAGTTCTTCATGTTGGGATCTCCAACCATAAAATTATTTCATTACTACTTCATAACTGCAATTTTGCTACTGTTATGATTAGCAATATAAGTATCTGATATGTGGCCCCTATGATAGGGTTCTTCAACCCCCAAAGCAGTTCCAACCTACAAGTTGAGAACTGGTGTGCTAAGATATCTTTCCAGTCCACAAAGTAATTATTAGAATAAAAGTCAGCATTGCTCATGGCAAATTCCTCTACACCCAGGTTCTAGGAGTTGATTGGGTCCCTTACTACAGATAGCAAAATCCTAAGTGATGATGCATACCTTTAATCCCAGCACTTGGAATGCAGAGGCAGGAGGATTTCTGAGTTCAAGGCCAGCCTGGTCTACAGAGTGAGTGAGTTCCAGGACAGCCAGGGCTACAGAGAAACCCTATCTCAAATACACACACACACACACACACACACACACACACACACACACACAGAACTGGAGCTATAACTGGGTGGTAGGCAGAGCAACTGCATAGCATGCACAAGGTCCCTAGTCTAATCCTCAGTATCACAAGCAAAGCAAGAAAGGGGTGGAAGCTCATACTATGTATTTGTACACCAGGAAGGAAGGAAGGAAGGAAGGAAAGAAGGAAGGGAGAAAGAAAGAGAGAAAGAGAAAGAGAAAGAGAAAGAGAGAGAGAGAGAGAGAGAGAGAGAGAGAGAGAGAGAGAGAGAGA
>NC_034603.1:74219290-74220504 GCF_900095145.1 Mus pahari
AAGGTCTGGAGTTCAAATCCCAGCAACCACATGGTGGCTCACAACCATCCGTAACAAGATCTGACTCCCTCTTCTGGAGTGTCTGAAGACAGCTAGAGTGTACTTACATATAATAAATAAATAAATCTTAAAAAAAAAAAAAAAAAAAAGATATCTGAGAGAGTGAGAGGGTTAAAGAAGGGACTGTGCTAAATTCTAGTGTCTTTATTGACAAGCTAAGGAGCATGAATTCAATCCTGTCCACAAAAGATTAACAGTTTCCAGGAAGGGAGAAGACATGATTAGTGATGCTCTGGAGGAAATAATCTGTTAGTGAGGTCCAGAATGAGCTGTAGGAAAAAGGAAAACCAAGTCTGTTAATTACAGGAACACTCTTGACTAAGATCAGAAGACTGAACTGTGGAAGAAGAACAAGTACAAGAGCAACGAAGGGATGGGTCAGAGAAAGGACAAGTAGTGGGGCCTGACAGTTAGGAAGCACAAAATGGTGACTCAGTTACACAGGCTACTCACCAGATAAAATCCAGATGCCCCAGTCTACCATCCAAGTAGAATCTCACCTCAGGTGTTCCTTTTCTTCCCCCACTAGCCCTGCCCAAATTAACTGCACTTTATGTATTTAAATCTTTCCCATGCTTCTCTCTCCACTTCTGAATTCGAAGAGTTTAAGTCTACAGAGTCACTGTAAACCTACAAGCATTACTTGAACTAAAAACAGGAGAGGTTCCAAAAACAAAAATTGGGTCAAAGTTACCAAAAGAGGAGAGGATGAATAGACCAACAAGAAACAAAAGCAGTCTCTCTATGTAAATACCTAGCAATTTACAAATTTACAATGTAAGGAAGAAACTGGTAACTTATATGTGAAAGCCAAATCAGGAAAGGGGTGAACATGGCAGGTGTGCTAATGTACACCTTTAATCTTAGCTCTTGAGAAGCAAAGGCAGACTGATCGCTACAGGTTCAATGGCAGTCTACTTAGAAAATTCCAGAACAGCTAAGCTTTGTAGTTAAACACACAACAACAACAAAATAAGACAGGAAAAATAGAGAGCAAGGTCTGAAGAGATTGCTCAGTGGTTAATACATTTGCCCTGCAAGAGTTGGGATCAAGCCGGGCCTGGTGGCGCAGGCCTTTAATCCCAGCATTTGGGAGGCAGAGGCAGGTGGATTTCTGAGTTCGAGGCCAGCCTGGTCTACCAAGTGAGTTCCAG
>NC_034603.1:74220654-74226471 GCF_900095145.1 Mus pahari
GATCTTCATCAAGTCGTCTGCATCCATATATTTAAAAAAAAAAAAAAAAAAAAAAAGAGTTGGGATCAAAACCCAGGTACAAGCCATCCTGTAATTCTAGCCTCCAAGAGTATATACAAAGAATCACCAGAGCAGGCTTGCTCTGAGGCTAGATGCCAGCAAGCTCTGGGATGACGGAGGCCCTGCCTCCATGGAGAAAGTGAAGGAATGATCCAAGATGATGGTGGCTGATCCCAACATGAACCTTAAGCCTCCACATACATAAGCACCCACACATAGGTGTGTCCACATATATGTAAAATGCATATACTCATGCACACCACACACATGAAAATGGAATGGAGAAAGGAAAAGAGAGAAGACAAGTTAGCCTTCTCACTGTACAATCTTTCCTAAAACTAAACTACCCATACATAATTATTTATATTTAGCCTATTCTTTAAAAGCTAAGACATAAAAACTGAGTAACATTCTTCTAAAATCATTTTAAAATCACTCTAATAGAACAAGACTCGAATCTTGAGTCTTCCATAGTTTAAGACAAACACTATCCCAAAATGACTTACAGAACAAAGCTTAAATACTTTCAAATGGGGGTGGGGAGGGGGCACACGATTTCTTGATTGCAGATAAAGTTTTACTTTTAAATTCAGTAATTTCGCTATTAAAGCATATTTCTAGGCCACAAACTGTTTTGTTTTTTAAAGAAAAAAGTGACAATACACTGTAACATGTAACATGTTTTCTGTCTGGTAGTGATCTTTCTAGTACTTGTAATTTTCATGGCTTGGTAGGTAAAGGCACTTGCCACTAAACCTGACAACCTAACTTTGGTCCCCAGGACCCATATGGTGAAAGGAGAAAACCAACTCTCACAAGTTGTCCTCTGACCCCCATCTTAGGGTTTCTACTGCTGAAGAAAAACAATGACCATGGCAACTCTTACAAAGGAAAACATTTAATTGGGGCTGGCATACAGTTTCAGAGGTTTAGTCCACTATCATCTTGGAAGGAAGCATGGCACTGTGCAAGTAGGCATGGTACTAAAGGAGCTAAAATATCTACATCTTGATCCCCGGGCAGCAAGAGATTGTGTGCCACATTGGGCATAGCCTAATCATATAGATCATCAAAGCCTGCCTTCCTCTAACAAGACAACACTTCCTAATAGTGCTACTCCCTATAGGCCAAGCATTCAAACACATGAGACTGTGGGGCCATACCTATTCAAACCACACACTGCCATATGTTGGCTGTGGCATGTACATGTGCATGTACACACACACGCACACACACACACACAAACACATACATACATGCATACATACATACACAAAATAAGTAAGTGTAATTTTTTTTTGTTTTTTTTTTGAGACAGGGTTTCTCTGTGTAGCTCTGGCTGTCCTAGAACTCACTCTGTAGACCAGTCTGGCCTTGAACTCAGAATTCTGCCTGCCTCTGCCTCCCAAGTGCTGGGATTAAAGGCATGCACCACCACTGCCAGGCTTTTAATAAAATTTATTTTAAATGTATAATTTTATAATCAGTTTTTAACTGACACTAGAAAAATGACGAACATTTTAGACTTTAAAATACAGCTTCCATCTCAACAAGATTATATCTCTGGACTCAACCAAGGAGTAATAGAAACTACTCATGAAAAAAATGAATTTATAATGAACATGTTAACTTCCTCATTATTAAGCAACTATTCAACTATTTAATTCATTTAATCAAAAATCAAGTATTCATGCACCAACAATTTAACTATTTAATTCATTTATACTATATTAGAAACTATGTATGGATAGTTTATGATATAAGAGGATATATATGTGTGGTTTATGTAAAGATTACATAATTCAAAACTTTATATGAAGGGCTTGAGCACTCTTTGATCTCTACATATGTGAAGGTTCCTGCAACTCTGTCTTTCACAAATACTAAGGACAACTGTTCATCTGAATACAATCAAACTCAGATTTGATTTTGTTTGCCTGGTTGGTTGGGTTTTTGTTTTGTTGTTTTGTTTTTTTAAGATTTTATTTATTTGATGTATATGAGTTCACTGTAGCTGTCTTCAGACACACCAGAAGAGGGCATCGGATCCCATCATTACAGATGGTTGTGAGCCACCATGTGGTTGTTGGGAATTGAACTCAGGACCTCTGGAAGAGCAGTCAGTGCTCTTAACCACTGAGCCATCTCTCCAGCCCCTGGGTTTTTGTTTTGAGTCAAGGACTCATGTAGCCTAGACTGGCCTCAAACCCACTATATAGCTGAATATGACCTTGACCTCCTGATGCTCCTTTATCTACCTTACAAGCACTGGTATTACAAGCAAGTGTCATCACTCCCAGCTCTCAAACTCAGACATCATTAATTAGTAAAAAGCACTGAATTACCTTGATACAACTGGTACAAGTCACAGAAAATAAATCTCTGGTCCCAAAGTTTCAGCCCAAGAAAAGCAAAACATAACATTTAAATAGTTATTCAAAAACAGGTTATGAAAAATCTTTTCATCTCCAAATTTAAAGATTACACATTTATAGTATATATTCAATCTATATTAATATAGCTTTAATGCTAAATCCATTCAATAACAAATGGTAAGACTGCAAGATCCTGAAAATAACTATTTACTAAGACAAGAAAAGTTTACATTTTAGAAAAAATATTCAACCCAATAGATAAAGAACCCCAAAGTGTCCCTGGCACTCATTTTCAGTAAATCCAAAAACAATTTGTATGTGCAAGAGAAATCTTTCTTCCAAGGCAGATGACATGGCTCAGTGGGTAAAGGTGCCTTGTAGCCAAGGCTGACAACCTGAGTTTGATCCTGGAACCCACACAGGGAAGGAGAACCAACACCCTCAAGTCGTCCTGACTTATACACATTCTTATGCATAAAGAAATATAAAAGAATTTGTAAAATGTTCTCTCTAAGGTTGGGGTGCAGCTCAGCGGCAATGCTTACCGAGTAGGCAAGAAGCCCTGGGTCCAACCCAATACTACATCAAAACAAAATAAACATTCTTTTTATTTTAAACAGAGTCTATGTAGTCCTGGCTGTTGTGGAGCTCATTGCGTAGACCAGGCTGGTCTTAGAACTCATAGAGATCCTCCAGCTTCTGCCACGTGAGTGCTAGGATTGATGTGCATGCACCATCACACCAGCCTAAAAGTGTTGTGGGTTGCCTGGATGCTATTTTCGCTTCCTTAGGAGGGGCTGCCATCACAGGTGCTATCATGTGAATCTTGTATCCATTTTCACTGGTCAAATAAAGGCTAGAGACTGTGATTGGACAGAGGAAGAAAAAGTTGGGATGGGAGGTCTAAAAGAGGAGAGAGGAAGAGGGGAAAGAGAAGAGAGGAAGAGGAAGAAAAGATGGTGCAGAACCATGTGGCCAGGAGAAATTGCAAGTAGCAAGGGTGTCACAGCCGGGCGATAGGTCAGTGTGGTGATAGAACTGCCCAATCTAGGCTTATAGCTTATTAATATAATAAATGAAGTGTGTGTTTTTACATGGGTTTATCAGGTGTGAAAAATAGAACATAAAAGTTTACAATTTTTAAAAAAACTGTTTCTGTGATCTACAAAACTGTCAAACACTAAAAAATTTATAATTTTGCTGAATAAATGCATAAATATTTGCATAATGAATTTTCACAAGTTTGGGTTTTGGTCATTTGTAAACAAGTTTACAACAGACCTTGGACCAAGGGAAAACAAAAAACCTAAGATTGCACAGAATGCCAGTGTCCTATCCTGTCAGTCTGTTGTCTAGCACATTATTCCAGGACTTTCATCTGCTCTGCCTTGCTCTGCTCTTCCCTTTGCATGTGGGATTACAACCACCCTTCCACTCTGCTTTCAGTATATGATTGCTCATTGGGCATATCCTTTCAGTAGCTTTCTAAGACAGTAGGGAATTGAAATGATTTTTCTGAGAGCTGGCAGTTCCAAAATGACCTTATTCAGCCTTCTCATTTGTGGGTATCACTGGGTTCTGAGCTAGAAACCATCTTCCTTCAGAATTCTGAAGGCATCCTCCTCCCATTTTCTTGCTGATGATATCACTGTTGGAAGTTCTAATTCTCTTATGTAAAAGTGAATGAATGAAAAGGTCCTTCCTCCCCAACTTGGCAACTGATAGCACTCCTTACACAGCATCTGGCAAGGTGACACAGCAATTTCATTGGGAGACTACAGAATTCACAAGTGTTTTCTCTGGGGTTGTCCAATTTTGACAGAAAAACCTCGTTCATAAAGTATAAGTACATAATTAGCCGCTACTGTTCAGTGGCAAGGGACTGAGAACTTATCATTTAGGCTGCAGTCAGAGCCCTCATTTTTCAGACAAGCATTTCTCTTTTACTCCCATAGGGCAATGGGTCTGGAGCCAACTGTTAACTTTTCTCAAAAATCAGACTTAAACTTTATTCAGGATGAGAAAAAAAAAAAAATCACCTGCCTGACCCAGAATAAATAAAGAACCTTTCCAAGATTCCCTCTCAGCAACACCCTCGGAAACAGTCTGCCGCCTCTGCCTCCTGTCTTTGTAGACATGACATGGCTGGATTCTACACTGACTTGCTATTTTCTTTCTTTCCTTTGTTTTTTTTTTGTTTTTTTGTTTTTTTGTTTGTTTTGTCTGTTTGTTTGTTTTGGTTTTTTTCAAGACAGGGTTTCTGTGTGTAGTCCTGGCTGTCCTGGAACTCACTCTATAGACCAGGCTGGCCTCCAACTAAGAAATCTGCCTGCCTCTGCCTCCCAAGTGCATGTGCCACCACCAGACTTACTATTTTCCTTTGCACCATCTATAATCTGAATAAAGTGTGTGTGATGGCTACTCTTGGTTGTCAACTGAGCACACCTGTGATCCAGATCTCAAAGCTAGAAGACACAGGTTTTTGACCCGGATCTTGACATGGATGACACACACTTTTGATCCAGATCCAGGCACAGTGGCTATTAAAAGGTAAGTCCCAGGCAAGGTAGTACATGCCTTTAATCCCAGGAGACTGAGGCGAGCATAGCTGAGTTCAAGGCCAGTCTGGGACAAGCAAGTTC
Source organism: Mus pahari (assembly GCF_900095145.1). NCBI lineage: Eukaryota > Metazoa > Chordata > Mammalia > Rodentia > Muridae > Mus > Mus pahari. The sequence continues at coordinate 74,225,732 of NC_034603.1, forward strand.
CAAATCCAGGGGTGATAGTACACACCTTCTATCTGGGCCATACCTTCTGCTGGAGGCCTACACACAAGAGATGGAAGACCCACTCCTCTTCACCTGCTTGCACTTACTCACCAGTACATCTGTTGGAATCTTCTTCCACAGATGACCAGCTGAAACAACTAGCCTTGTGGGACTGAGCAAATACTAGATCCTTAGACTTCTCATCCACAGCTGTCCATTGTTGGGTTAGTTGGACTGTAAGTTATTACAATAAATTCCCTTAATATGTAGAGACATTCCATAAGTTCTGTGACTCTAGAGGACCTTGACTATTATAGCATGGATTTCAGAATTCAATGAATACTTTATCAATATTGATTCATCAATTTTAACAAATATACAATACTGTAGTAAAGAAGTTGACAAATAAGGAAAAGTGGGTTTAAGAAATATAGGAACTATTAATGTCATAATTTTTCTGTAAGTTTAAAACTATTCAAAACAAATTTTTAATAAATTGTGTATATATTTATGTATATATGTATACATGTATATGTTGGTGTTTTGCCTATATATATATATATATATATATATATAGTAACCATGCCAGAGTGCCCAGAAGATTGGGTGTCAGATTCCTGGGACTCGAGTTATAGATGGCTGTGGGCAACTATGTGGGTCCTAGGAACTGAACCCCTGTGGTAGAGCAGCCAGTGCTCTTAACCATTGAGCTAATTGAACTATCTATCAAGTTCCTACAG
>NC_034603.1:74227021-74229085 GCF_900095145.1 Mus pahari
CTCTGTGTGTGTGTGTGTGTGTGTGTGTTTCAAGACAGGGTTTCTCTGTGTAGCTTTGGTGTCCTGAACTGGCTCTGTAGACCAGGCTGCCCTCAAACTCTACCCCCTGAGTGCTAGGATTAAAGGTGTGTGTCCCCAACATTCAGCTCCATTCTTTGATTCTTAACTCTGCAGTGTAAGCTTTTTCAGTATAAAAATCAACAGAGAACTAAATTCACATTATATAAGTTGTTCTATTCAGATGTGTCTGTCTTCCTTCTTTGCCAAGCTGTTACTTTTTCCATTGTGTATCTTTTTAGTCCTTTACCAAATAACCTTGGACTTTTATAGTCAATAAAAATTATCATAATTCTTGAGCCTGTTGACATTAGGTGATATAGTAAAATACCTGGACACGTCAGGTAGAACACAGACAATAAAAGCTGGAAAAAATGAGCCAGGCATGGTTACTTCAGCACTCTGGAGGCAGAGGCAGTTGGATCTTGAGTTCAAGACTGGAACAATCTCAGAGAAAGTTCTGAAATAGCAAAGGCCACACAGACCACTCAGAAAAACCCTGTCACAGAAATGGGAAAAAAAAGAAGCTAGAAAATGGTATGCTAGATTGGTATACAGAAACATATATAGGAGATGAAGAGATGACTCAGCAGTTAAGAGCACTTATTGGAGAGCATACAGGTTCAACTCCTACCTAGCATACACATGGTGGCTCACACCTGTCTGTAATGTAACTCCCAGGGGATCCAACATTCTGCTCTAACTTCCATGGTATACATGTGATACACACACATACATGCCAGCAACTTACACACATAAAATAAATATTCAAAAGTAAATAACAGTACCACCTAAAAATCCAAAAAAAAAAAAGCAGCAGCTGCTGCCACTGCCATGACATACAATTGTTAAAATGGCTGCAAATTCACTTTTTTTTTTCTATCTAGACACAGGGAAATTTGCACTCCCTCCCCAGGACTTTAGGAAAGCTTGTAAGTCACTTGCTTATGACCAATGAATTATAGTAAGGCCTTTCCAGGCTGGGTCAGAGGAGAAAATGCGACTTTCACTTTGTTGCCTGGACAGTTCCTAGTTAGTGCCTCCCAGCTCCCTCCTCAGCAATGGAACTGCCCTGAAGCTACCTGGCAGTATGACTTGTCTGTGAACAGAGACCATATGGAAGTTTGGACATGACCTGTGGAGAAAGAAATGCCTGGGAACTCTTCAGCTATTCCAGTTCCAGCTGCCTTCTGAATAAACAAATGACAGATGCTGAACCAAACAAAAGTGCCCAATGGATCCTCTTCCCAAGTTCCAGATCCACAAAAGTCATGAGATAATAAAATTATTGGGAGGAGGGCAAGTTTGAGAGTTACTTTTTATAAAGAAAAACCAAAAATCTTTTATACAACAAATATAATGTTTCCAAATATCATAAATCATTCAGAGTTTTTGTTTTTCTCCATTGTCCTAAATAATTGGGAGAAGAATTTGTTTGGCTAGCAATAGGGTGATTTTTCCAGATTAAAAATTAGTTGTTATATAGTTAGGTATTTTGAAAAATCTGTTAGGGACAGATTGTGTGTACCGTCCATGAAGGGACCTGAACTCAGCACCCAACACCCATGTCAGATGGGTCACAATAGCCCGTAGCTCTAGAGGGATGCAATGCCTCAGGCCTCAAAAAGCATCTGCCCTGACATACACATAACCACACACAACACATACTTTAAAATGATTTTAATTAAATTTAAAAAAAAACTATATTGGCAAAGAGGATAAATTTGAAAAAAGTACAATGACTTATAAAAAGAAAAAAGACAGAAAAGCAAACAAAAATTTATTTTTAGAAGACATTGAGTCTATTTTAAATGACTTGGCCAACAAGTGGGTATGGTTACAAAGCTAGGAATTCTTATGAGATCAGAACAATTTTCAGTATTTCAAGCTGAACTAGCAGATACACTGGTAGTTCCTTTTATCTTTTAATTACAAGCTTAATTTAAAAAAAAAGTTGCAGTCTTTCAAAAACATACCCTATGGGAGGGGAGGGGAGGGGAGGGGAGG
>NC_034603.1:74229508-74235065 GCF_900095145.1 Mus pahari
GATTTCTGAGTTCGAGGCCAGCCTGGTCTACAGAGTGAGTTCCAGGACAGCCAGGGCTATACAGAGAAACCCTGTCTCAAAACAAACAAACAAACAAACAAACAAAACTAATGTATCATTACATTACTCTTAAGAATGATTAACTTTTTAAAATAATTTTTTTCAGCCGGGCATAGTCCCAGCATTCAGGAGGCTAGGCAGATGGATCTCTGTGAGTTCAAGGCCTGCCTGGTCTACAAAGTAAGTTCTAGCACAGTCAGGACTGTTACATGGACATATCCTGTCTTATTAATAAAATAAAATAAAATAAAATAAAATAAAATAAAATAAAAAGGTCTTTTTCTCTGTACATGCAATGGTGTGTGTGTACAGAATGTATATGTGTGTGTATGATGTGTGTGAACATGGGCAGGTATATGCCTCAGTGTGCATATGAAGATCAGAAGACAACCTTCGGGAGTTAGTCCTTTTCTTTCCTCCTCATTTTTGAAGTGCAATCTCTCTGTCTGTTGTTTGTTTGAAACGGTTTCTCTGTGTAGCCTTGGCCATCTTAGAACTCACTCTGTAGACCAGGCTGGCCTCAAACTCAGAGATCCACCTGCCTCTGCTTCCTGGGTGCTGGGACTGAAGGTGTGCACCACCACTGCCTGGCACTGTTGTATTCACTTGTTTCCTTGCTTTGTTTTGTTTGTTGCTTTGCATGCAAGGCTAGCTGGTCCACAAGTTTCCAAGAGCTTCTCTGGTTTCTGACTTCTATTTCCTAGAGGAATGCTGGGATTACAGATGTGTCAGCTTTTTACATGGTCCAAGGGGCATGTAAAGGGTCTGTGCTGCTTGCACTTTTACCCAAGACCTTTCTCTTTCCCCTGTACCCATTTTTTACAAGTCTCACTGTTTTGCCTAGGCTAGTTCTGAATTTAAGATCCTACAGTCTCAGTCTCCCAAGTAGCTGGAATTACAAGTGTACGTCAATGTACTGGCTCAGACTTTCCTAAGATTTTTATGTATATGAACGTTTTGCCTGCATTTATGTCTATGTACCACATGTGTATGTCTGGTACTCTTGAGGTCAGAAAGGATGTTAGATTCCCTAAAAATGGAATTACAGATGATTCTGTTACACAGATGCTGGGAACTGAACCCAGGTTAGCAAGCAGCCAGTGCTCATGACCTTGGAGCTCGAACCTTTTAAGTATGCTTGTCACATACCCTCTTTAAACATTTTTACTCATTCAGTTAATAAAACTCTGTTACAAACAGACTATATGCAAATTTTCTTAAGTGATATTCTACAAATTTGTTTTCAGTAAATTTCAGCTAGATCTTTAAATTTGCAGAGTGGTATCAGAACTTTAACAAGTGGATCGAGGAGATAGCTAGCATCCCAAGGCACTTGCCACCAAGCCTAAGGACCTAAATTCAATCCTCAAAACTTCCACGGTGAAAGGAGAAGACTGACTCCTGAAAGATATCCTCTGACCCACCACAATCATATGCACGCAATAAAGATTAAGTTAACAGCCCTATCAATCAAGTCAAAAATTAGCCAAAGAACTCTTCAGTCCTATACCTTCATAGCTTAATGTCAAAATTACTGAGATGTTAGTTAATTCAATAGTGACATCATAGAGAGAAGTCCTTGTTTCCAATGAAGTCCTAGAGAATATTGGCACCTTTTTTGCAATTCCACCCTTCTTTAATTTACTGATGAACTATGTATCAAGTGTTGTCAGATATAGCATTCTGAATGTATCAAACGCTTCATGACTTTTTCAGAAATTGAAAATATTTTTTATACTTCACAACATGATCAATTTAACCAATCCATGTTTTTTTCTTTACAAACTTTCTAATGAAGTTATTAGAAAGCCAGGTATAGTGGCAAATGCTTTTAATCCCAGCACTTGAGAAGCAGAGGCAGGAAGATCTGAATTTGAGGCCAGCTTGGTCCACATAATGAGTTCCATGATAGCCAGGGCTTCACAGAAAAACCCTGTCTTGAAAGTGGGAAGGGAGGGCAAAAAACAACAGAAAGTTATTAGAGTCTGATCCTATAATATCACACAAAATACATGTAAAATTAATTCATGTTAGTAGTCCTAATTTAATGGAGTTTTGTCTGTTCTACAACATGAAGCATTTAAATTTAGAGTTTTACTGGAATCTGGAGTTGTCTTTCCCAGTGTCTAACTCTTTAATCCCATTTATTCCAAGTATACTCTTTTTTTTTTTTTTTTTTTTTTTTTTTTTTTTTGTTTTTTGTTGTTGTTTTTTTTTTTTTTTTTTTTTTTTTTTTTTGGTTTTTCGAGATGGTTTCTCTGTAAAATCCTGGCTGTCCTGGAACTCACTTTGTAGACCAGGCTGGCCTCAAACTCAGAAATCCGCCTGCCTCTGCTGGGATTAAAGGCGTGCACCTCCATGCCCGGCAAGTACACCCTTTTTGACTTTGGTTTACAAACCTTCAGTTTGACAGCTACCTACCCACATAGAAGGAGCTCCATCTACTGGTAGGAGAAAATCTACTAACAATTATCCTGCTAAATAAACACAGCAAGAAAATACAAAATGACTCCTAGTAACAACATACTGCTATACACATACATCAGAGTTATCACTGAACCCTCACCAGAGAAGCAGCTTCTCACAGTAGATTAATACAGAGACCCACAACTGGTCAATGTGCAAAAAGGAAAAGACTCGGGAGCACTCAGTCCTAAATGAAGCTGATGTCTATTAAACATCCCATCTCAAGGCTCAGGGATGATCTATGTGGAAGAGGAGATGGAAAGACTGTAAGATCCAGCAGTGATGGATGACTCCAGAGAAACAACTGGTGCATGCATGCATTCATAGAGACTGCAGTAGCATGCACAGGACCTGTATAAGTTCAAGACCAGCACAGACAAAAATCTAAGCACAGAGAAATGGAAGAGGACATAAAGTCCCACCCCTAACCAAGAAGCTACTTGCAACTGATAATCTGCTAGGAAGGAGAAAATCAGTTTTTTTCCAGTGGAGTGAATACTAGGTACATGTACTAGCTGGTTTTGTGTGTCAACTTGACACAAGCTGAAGTTATCACAGAGAAAGGAGCCTCCCTTGAGGAAATGCCTCTATGAGATCCAGCGGTAAGGCATTTTCTCAACTAGTGATCAAGGGAAGAGGGCCTAGCCCATTGTGGGTGGTACCATTCCTGGGGCTGGTAGTCTGATTCTATAAGCAAGCAAATTGAGCAAGCCAGGGGAAGCAAGCCAGTAAAGGACATCCCTCCATGGCTTCTGCATCAGCTCCTGCTTCCTGACCTGCTTGAGTTCCAGTCCTGACTTCCTTTGGTGATGAACAGCAGTGTGGAAATGTAAGCTAAATAAGCCCTTTCCTCCCCAACTTGCTTCTTGGTCATGATGTTTGTGCAGGAACAGAAACCCTGACTAAGACAGTATCAACCAGGACATGCCTATGCTCAGTATGGTTGGCCAACACTAAAGACTCCATGGTTTTTGTGTGCGTCTTTTGTGATTGTTTTGTCTTTTGAATGGTTTTTGTTTGTTTTATGTTTAAGAGAAAAAAACATGAAGTTGGGCAGGGAAGTGGAGAGATATACAAAGAGTTGGGAGGAAATATATTATATGGAAAAAGTTTTAAAACCAATAAATAAACAGTTTTTTTAAAAAAAATCTTAAAAGGATCAATACATTTGAACATGACAATACTTTTTTCCCCAAAAAACACAGTTGCTTCATATAACCCAGGCTGGCTAGAACTCACTATGTAGGCTGGCTTCAAACTTATGATCTTCCTGCCTCAACCTCAAAAATGCTTGGATATAGGAAGGTGTGTATCACCATACATACTCTGAAATATGGTAAGAAAATAATTTTTAATTCAAAACTATAGATGTGGTATGTAGTTCATTTGGTAGGATGCTTCCTTAGCATTCATGATGCCCTAGGTTTAATCCCCAGCACTACCCAAAAATTGGTCATAATGGCACATACCCATAATCCCAGCACTCAGAAAGGCAGGAAGAACCAAAGTCCAAGATCATTCTCAACTACTTTAGTTCAACACCATGCTGGGTAATATGATTCTCAAAATCAGCCAAACAAAAACCAAAAAACAAAGTTATCTATACCAAGACGCTTACAGTAGTTATCTGTAATAATAAAAATTTGGGGAAAAGAAGTTCAAATAGCAAAAGGAAACCTGACTTAACTGGTTGTCCTAACATCAGGCCTGATAGCTTCGATGACAGTTCTAGCTTCCCTATTACCACTAGGCTACTTTAAACGGCAAATATCAAAATGCTTCAAATATTTCAGTGGCTCTCATCATCTTAAAACAATATCAAACTTCTTGACAAACACAGCAATGTCCTAAATGGAGTGGTCTCTATCTCTTACCAACTCACACCCAATGCAGTAATCATAACAAATACCTGTGGGACTGTATAGAATTACATACAGGTCTCCAACATTCATTCAGTCCAGTGTCCAAAGCTCCCAATTTATGCTGACACAGGGATCGTGTCCTCATGGAATTTACAGCATAGCAGCAACCGCCTTCTATGTATTAGATCCTATTCTAAACTACACTAAGGGTCTCTTAAGAGTCACAGATGAAACCAGTTCAGCTCAGGGAAAGTTCTGAGGATAACAGTAATCTTAGAGCCAAAAAAAGCTAGAATTACAAAGTGTAAGAGTAACTCCAAAATGGTGGGTTTCCACATAACTCACTCTAGTCAGATAACTTGAGTTCTGAAACACACTCAGTCTCCTACTTCATACAGCTGTTGTACAAACAGTGACAATGGATGGAAACTTGATAGAGTCTAATTTTTTGCTTATATGCACACACATATACACAATATGCCAGATCATGAGTGTGAAATCAGAGGATAACTTTTAAGAAACAGTTCCTTTCTTCTATCTTGTGAGGCTCAGTGACTGAACTCAGGTCATCAGGCTTGGTGGCAAACTTCACTTGCTGAGCCATCTCATTAGCTCCAGTGTCCAATTAATACACGTCAATTAAACAAAACATGTAATAATGCTGATTACAGCAAGGATTAGTGTCATACATCTATAATCAAGAGGTAAAGACTGCTAAATTCAAGCCAGTCTGATCTACACAGTTCAAGCCAGTCTGAGCTACACTGTTAAGTCTGAGCTACACTGTTAAGACTGCTTTGTCTCACAAAACCAAACAAAATTTTAGAAAGTGTTGATTATGGGGCTGGAGAGATGGCTCAGCTTTTAAGAGCATTTGTTGATCTTGCAAAGGACTCAGAATTGGCTCCAAGCACCAACATGGTGGCTCACAATCACCTATAACTCCAGTTCTAGGAAATCCGATTTTCTCTTCTGACTTCAGAAAGAACCATGTACACACAAACACACGGCAAAACAGCCACATACGGGGGCTGGAGATGGCTCAGTAGGTAAGGGCACCCGACTGCTCTTCTGAAGGTCCGGAGTTCAAATCCCAGCAACCACATGGTGGCTCACAACCATCCGTAACAGAGATCTGACTCCCTCTTCTGGAGTGTCTGAAGACAGCT
>NC_034603.1:74235140-74246999 GCF_900095145.1 Mus pahari
AAATATTTTAAAATGTTGATTATAACAGTATATTCTATAAAGGTTCAGCCTTTTTTAAAAAAATAAGGTCTCAATGTGTAGCCTGCAACTCACTATATAGACCAGGCACACCTCAAACTCAACAAAGACCAGACTGTCTGTGCCTCCCAAGTGCTGTGATTAAAAGTATTCCACCACCACGCCCATCGATTTTAGCAGTCTTAAATATAAAAGTAACAGAGGACCAATGGAAAAAATACAGGAACAAAAATAAACAACCTATTATCATTTACCTAGGGACACATTACAGTAATACAATAACTTACATTCAAAATTACGATGAATCATAAATAGAGCTTTATACTGTTAGATATGATCTATTTTTAAAAAGTAAGATATATTAGGGCCAGACATAACATGCTGAATAAGACGTTAGCATGTTGTCTTAGTCGGGATTATTACTGCTATGATAACCAAAAGCAAGTTGGGAAGGAAGGATTTATTTGGCTTACACTTCCACACCATAGTTCATCAGAAAGGAGCTGATTGGGGGTAGGGGGTGTTTGGGTTTGCTGCTTACTAGCCTGCTTCTCATAGCCTGCTCAGGACCAGGACCAGCCCAGGGATGGCACCACTCACAACAGGTTGGGCCCTCCCCATCAATCACTAAGAAAATGCCCTACAGGTTTGCCTACAGCCGATCTCATGGAGGCATTTTCTCAATTGAGGTTCCCTCCTCTCTGATAAGTCTAGTTTGAGTCAAGTTAACATAAAACTAGCAAGCACACGTTATTATAAAATAGATCAATATGAAAAAGGCAGAAGCCATGATTTAAAACCCATACCTCAAGAAAACCAAACTACTGCCTATCTGAAGACACCTAGAATGCAACAAGAGAACACTTTAAAGATGGGGCTATGCTGTTTTAGTTCCCTCCTCAGAAACCAGTGAAATGAATTAGTTATATTCAATAGCAAAGCCCTCAAGAAGTTACTATGGTCACGGGCATTATTCATACTTGGAAACCTAAAAGATGCAACGAAGTTTAAAAATTTCAAGTCTTGAGTTAAATAAAGCACTCAGTGAAATTATTTTTACAAGTATATTTAAAGTGAGGTTTTAAAATTAATTTTCCTTACATATAGGTCAACTTAACTTCTCTACTGCTATGGATTTTTAAAATTAATGAGAAACAGCATACAAAAACACTACATTTACAAAAAGGTCTAAAATAAAAGTTCTGGATAAGTAATCTGTTAATACTCCATAGCTAAGAACTTAAAATATTAGAATCTACACTAAACTGCATTTTCCATAATTTGATTTTCAAAAACAATAAGGGTATAAAAATTTACCTAATTTTTTTTACTATAACCAAATATATAGAATATTTTCAACTCAAATCCTTTCTTAATGTTGTAGGAAAGCCTATATTATATATCACACTACAAATTACACATATATAATCAAGCCATTCCCACTCTAAACACACAAACTAAAATTAATAGCGCTCCCAGATAGCCCATTTTAATGACCAAATGTTAATGTGTCATAAAAGCTAAAAGAAGTAACTTGATAGCACATACCATATATTCACCAATGGTTTAAGGAATCTCAATTTGAAAATAAATTTGTCTCAACTTCTTCAACAATATCACAATTTACTAATGGGTGGATTTTAGTAATATATGAAAAATATCCATAGACTATTAGGCAGAGATCTCAAGGGGGAGAAGGGCTGAGACAGGGACAGGCAGAGACTGGCTATGAAAAGAATTGTTAACACCTTTCAGCAATGGGCGATTCTCCATTAAGGATATAATTAACTGCAGTTCATAAAGTACTGTGGAATCAAAGGTATTCCATAAATGTAAATTTTTAAATGGCTTTAACTTAAAGTAAAAAAACAGTAATCTTAAAACATCTTATAGCCCAAGTGTATTATAAACCAAATAAACATTCACTGTGAGATTTTTTTTTCTTTAAGTTTTTTCCTCTGTTAGGGAATCCAGATCCAAATGAACTGTTAAACACTTAATCTAAAGGTATGCCAAACATTTCTTAAAGTCTTAACAAAGAATCAACTTTTTTTAAAAAAAACAAAAAGAGTCCTAGGTTAAATATTTTATTTGGCTTCTCAAGATGGACTGAGAAGTTGGGCACCAGCTCCAGACTAAGTCCTGGACGCACATCAAACACAGCCCTGTCATTTATCCAGTCAGTCAAAACAATCTTTTCCATCTAACCCTTTTATGTTTGTGTCCTAAAAAGCTGCTAATTGAATCCAGCTCTTAAGATCTATTTGTTAAAATTTATGCTATTTAATTTGTAAATGACGAACAAAAATGAAAAAATGTAAGTTAACGCTCCCTGCAAAACAGGAGATTCCATCATATGTAATCAAAGTGACAATGGTTTTAGTGTTTGTCAGACTTTGTGAAAACTATTCCCAGGCAAATTCCCAATAGTTTTATGAAGCTGAGAGTAGTTCCAACTGTTTTTACAATTAAGAGGAGAGGACAGATATTTAAAATTCTTCAAAATTCAGAAAAAGCAAAGTGTACAAAATCACTCTATAAATTTAGTCTAATGTATTTTCTTGCTCAGAAATTTAGTGTGATCTTTTTCCTCTCAAACTTCACTGAGGGGAAGTTTCCACTGTGCAGTGGTTATAATGTTCACCTAACAAATGTCACTCATAAATCTTTATAAACTATCATATGCAGGAAAAAAATGACAGATAATATAAGATCTGCTCAATCAGACTAACCCTCAGAACACTGAGATGGCTGAAGGGGTGAGGGTATTTTCTCTCAAGCCTGATGACCTGAGTTTGACTGGGAAGACTCATAAGATGGAAAAGGAGATCTCACCTTGTCCTGTCCACCACACACGTTCCATGGCCATGAGACACACACACACCCACACACACACACAGTACATAAATGTACTCTCAGTTCATTTTCAGTACATCTTTGCTCATTTGAACTACTCTGTTTCTTTTTTTTTTTTTTTTTAAGATTTTATTTATTTATTATATGTAAGTACACTGTAGCTGTCTTCAGACACTCCAGAAGAGGGAGTCAGATCTCGTTATGGATGGTTGTAAGCCACCATGTGGTTGCTGGGATTTGAACTCCGGATGTTCCTGAGCCATCTCACCAGCCCTACTCTGTTTCTTAAAACTATTGGGAATTTGCCTGTGAATAGTTTTCCCCAAGTCTGACAAATACTAAAACCTCAGAACTCATTTTTTAATAATTTATTTTAATTTTATGTGCATTGGTATGAGTGTGTCAGATCCCTTGAGACTGGAGTTACAGACAGTTGTGAACTGGAATTTGGGCGCTGGGAATTGAATCTGGGTCCTTTGGAAGAACAGAGGGTGCTCTTCATTAAGCCATATCTCCAGCCCACCTCAGAACTCATTTTATCCAAAGAAAACCCAAGCCTCTCTTTTCTCTCCCATATACATATATATATATATATATATATATATATATAATCAATATATGTATATATATCAATACATATATATATACATATATCCCAGAAGGAAATAAACAACATCCATTTCTGATGGCTTTTGCACACCTACACTCATAATTTCTTTCTATAATTATTGACACAGGCTTGTCTAATAAGAACATCAATATATAAACTAGAGCACCAAAGATCCTTTATAATTGTGTTCTGCTGACTCCCCCCAAATGAACACAATAAAGATGAAAATCAAAGCACCCCCACAGCCTAGTGTTAATAATAATACCTTGTAATTTTCCCTAGGGAAAAAAAGGCTTCCAGGTCAGTACTACGTGTATTTTTTTAATTACTGGAGATAGGGGTGGTATGTGTACCTAAGTGCAGGTGCTTGTGGGAGGCCAGATGCATCAGATGCCCTGGAGCTAGAGTTACAGGTGGTAGTGAGCCAAGGACCTGGGTGGGGGGGTGCTGCCACTAGAACTCAGGTCCTCTTAGAGAACAGGATACATTTAACTACTGTGCCATCTCTTAGCCTCAAAAGTAAAGTATTTTAAGCTGTAGCCAGCATACATTCCAACTAAATTCTCAAATACCAAACTCACTTCAAGTTACCTAGAAAGTACAGCCGATGGACTGCCGGTTAACACACATACATTCATTCAACTACCTAGTTCGTCCACATAAATCTCAAAGTTTAGTGTGGGCAAACATAATTACAGCTTATCCTTCGCTGACGCAAATACATATGAACGACTACAAAATGCTGTCTTCTTCACCACACATCTGAATATAAATGTGGACAATTTACTCACTGTGAATGACGTGACTAGCTAGCAGAGGGACAATAGTTTCAATTACACTCTTTAAACCAAACGCAGTTTTTCCTTAAAAGGAGGGAGACTTGACCACGGAAGAATATCAGAAGTGGCATCGTAAGCAAATTATACCTGTAATATGTTAACAACTCCCTGCAGCTGGGAATATAAACAGTCTTTCCCAAATCCCTCTGAGCATTCCTCTCCACTCAGAAAGGGGTGAGAAAAGTGTGGAGAGAACTAGTGAAAGTTAGCTGAAAAGTTTGTATGTGTCCAGACTGAGAAACACATTGCAAAGCCAAGGGATTCTAAACCAGGTCTGGGGTTAAGACATGAGCCACTAGTTCTGCGGCCTACAAGGAACAACCCCAAACATGCTACCCTACAATCAAACAACTTCCAAAACACAGAGTGTACAATGAGCCGGGAGTCGTGGGATCAGGCAGACACGCCGGAAAAGCCAACCACAGTCTCGGTCCCTCCCTCCCAGAGACGTGCGTTTAAGGTGTGTGTGGCACTGGCCACAGAGGTTGGCAGCACTGGAGAGTAAAGGTTTCACAGCCGGGCATAGGTAGGTGTCCAAGTTAACAACCGGGAAACACACGCACTCTCCCGTTAAGCACTCACTCCATGTTTAAGGAGTGTTTACTGCGCGCAGTCAGCAACTGGATTCAGTAATCCCCTTCCCGACCCCACCTAGGCAGTAGCCCAGGGGCTGCTCCTGTGACCCCAGGAAACGAGACATCGGGACCTCAAATCCGCCCTCCACGGGAGACCTACGGGCCACACACTGGGCGTTCTGAAGAATTTCCCAACCCCAGCTAAGTGGTTCTCCAATGACTCCCTAAACTAGGCCTTCCCACGCCCGGATTCCCGTCCAACGCCACCACCGACCGCGACCCCGGACCTCTGCCTGCCCACAGGCGCCACAGCCGCCCGCCCAGCTCACCTGTCAGGCGCAGCTTGACGGGCCCGTTCCTCCGGCCTCCGGGGTTAGACATGTCCCCAGCGGCGGGGGAGGTGGCGGTGGCGGCGGCGGCGGCGGTGGCGCTCGCGGCCGGCGGGCGGGCGGGCTGGGCTGGGCTGGGCTGGGCTGGGTTGGGCCGACGGCGAGGCGCAGAGGAGTCACCACAGCGGCCGGGGCCGGGGTCCGAACAGCCCGCGCCGCGGCCGCCAGGGCCGGAGGGTCCCGGATGTGCCGAGCGCCGTCGCCATGAGCCGCGGAGGGAGCGGGACGCAGAGCTCCCCCCTCCTCCCACTTCTGCTTCCTCGGCCCGGGCCGCACAACAAAGCGGCAGCCGCGGCCGGCCGCGCCGCCTCCGCCTCCGCCTCCGCCCCGCGCCCCCGCCGCCTCTTGTCCTCGCGGCCCGCCTCGGTCTCCCCTTCTCGGTGCCGCGAGGCCTGGGAGCCGACGGTGCGAAGTCTGCCGAGGCGGGCGGGTGCTCGGCCGCTTCCTCCTCCGCCCGCCCTCTTGTCTGAGGGAACCCGGTCCTGGGGCTGAGGCCACTGCCGCCGCCGCCGCCGCCGCCACTCGTCGGCTCCTGGGGGCGGGGAGGAGACGGGGGCGTGGCCGGCTGCGGGGCGGGCTTGTGGTGGGCGGGGCTGGCTAGGGGGCGGGCTTGTGGGCGAGGTCTTCTGCGCCTGGGGCGCCAGAGGAAGGCCGGGCTCCGCGCGGGCTGCGGGCAGCGCGTGCGCCGCGGCCCAGACCCGGCTCGGAACTCCACCGCCCGGCGGCGCCGGCTCGGTGGCACCAGAAGGGCCTGCTGACCAGCTAGCTCACTGAAAGCCCTCCTGTGTCCCTACAGGGCAGAATGCCCGAGTAATACTCCCACTGCGCGCCCTGAGAGGCTGGCGAGAGTAAAGTTAGACCCGAGTCCGAAGAATTAATTCGCCCAGACGCTATTCCCACATCGAACGTTCCAGCAAATTCCCAGAAGTGCTTAGCTCTGAGTATTGTAATTGCCACCTCCACAGGCTCACCTGGTGCTCCATATCCGGTTACCTACCTGCTCGACTCTTCCCCCCCACCCCCACCCCCGCAGGACAAGCTTAGGGAGATGATACAAATGCCACCAAAGACTGAACAAGATAGGTGGATACAGTGTGGAAAGCTCACGCAGTACTGTATTTTGCTATCCCAGGAGGAAAAAAGAGAATGAATAGGACTGTAACTCTCACGTGGTGACTTACACTACTAATAGGAACTTATTCTGGACAAATAAATAATACAGGTGTTTGGGGATTTTGTTTTACAAGGTTGGGGTAAGAGTGCAGCCTACTAGTGAATTGTATTACATCAACTGCAACACATTTTTATGCAGCCATCTAAATAGCAATTGTGGTAGCCATGTAACATGTCAGACTTTACATGTAATGCAGGGTTTAAATGGAGAATACAAGTTGTATGTACACACAAGAGTAAAAATGAAAACTAAGGCTAAGAATGTGGATTTATATCCATGTTGGCTTTGCTTTAAGGCTGTTATAACATTAATGCCGTTTAACTGTTCATTGAAGCCTAATACATTTTAATCCTAAAACATTGCAAATGGTGACTTACAATCTATCAGTTAAGACACTTCATTCTCCAGATGAAATCCAAAAGCGTTTCATCAGTCTAAAAACACTCCTACGGATTAAAGTGATCCCAAAATCATAAGTTCTAGCAGTCAGACTTAAAATACAAGGGACAACTCTAGAAATTCAATCAAGAAATACTAAGTGCTTATTATTCACAAAGCAATGAGCAGGGCCCTTAAACACTTCTTTGTGCAATGTAAGATCTGAAGGCTCAGGAAATAATTCCCACAAAAGTTACTGTGGCGATAGAACAATTGCTACATCACTGTTTCAAACCCCTAGGCTGCAACAATAATCTGAGCAGTCTGATGTATGAACTCTTACTTCCCCTGGTTCTTATGGCTCACACTTTGTTCCCAACCACCCACTAGTATAATTTGTAGCTTTGTATTGGGAAATGGAATTTAAGATTTCAGAAGCCTGGCAGTGGGTGGGAGATTGGGAGACTGTCTGTCGGGAGTTTTAAGCAATACCTTCACATATGTGGCGGCTCAGGGAGATGGGCATAGGCATGGTGTTCAGACAATTTCATTTAGACTTCCCTAAGTATAATGCTTTTAAACCATTCAGTCACGGCTGAAGAGATGGTTTGGTGGTTGAGAGTATTTGTGACTCTTGCAGATGATCTGGATCCCAGCACCCACAAGCTAGCTCACAACCATCTATATAACCCCAGTTCCAGGGGATATGATGCTCTTTTCTAACTTCCCATGGGCACCAAGCATGCATGTGATATACACAGATATATTCAGGAAAAGCATTCATACACACAAATAAGTCTTTTAAAAATCTCAAAATATAAATAATAAGCAAAACCATTCAGTATGTTGAGAACCTCTGTGTAATGTTAGAAGTCAAACCCAGTGTCTTACACATGATAGGCAAGCATACCTCCACTGAGCAACATCTGAAGTCCCTATAATAATACTGTATTTGTTATTTTAGCTTTTATTTTACAGACAGGGACTCACTGTGTAAACCTTGCTGGCCTGTAACTTACTATGTAGACCAGACTGGCTGAAAATGGACAGAGACCTATCCAAATATACCACCACGCCCACATTATCCTGGTAATAATCTTTTTAAAGCTGGGTACATGGATGTTTGTTTTATTGTTGTTTTCCTTAACACATTAAACCTTTAATATTGACTTTAATTAATAAATGAAATAAAGATTTTAGAAGACAAAAAAAATAATAAAATCAAAAGGACTAATGTTAATAGGAAAGTCACTTCCAATAAATCTCTTGACTAAGAAGCCTTACCAGTGTAGGCCCAAAACAGAGCTCTTTGAGTCAAAAACCTTCAAGTAAAAAAGAGGTTTTATGCACATTTCCCCCTTGGCTATTTTGTAAGTACACATTATATAGAAACTGTGCAGTGGATCATCAGCTGATACCTAGAAATTGGTAAGGAAAAAGATGAAAAGTAGGGCTTAAGACTCATATCAATTATATGTGTTTAAATGTATCAACTTTCAGAAAAAGAAAATAGCATTGAACAGAAAGAAATGGCCGTTCTCTCCACAGCAAAATATTCCTATATGATTCATTCATCCAGCTAATGGTTTCTTAACTCCTTCTATGTACTGAACACAGTAATAGGCTTGGACTGAGATTAAAAAGAATAATAATATTTAAAGATCAGTCTAGTGGCAGAAAACTATTAGAATAAGGAGAAAAAGAAGTCTGGGGATACGGCTCAGTGGCTAGAGTGGTTGTCTCAAATTCTCAAATATACAAAGACCTGGGTTCAATCCTCAGCTTGCAAAAAGCCAATACAGCACATGTGTATAATACAGGACATCACTGATTATATAGTGAATTCAAGGTTAACCTGGGCCACATAAGATTAATAATAATAATACAAGAAGGAGGGGAGGGAGGCAGAGAGGACTTGTTAACATTGATTGCCAAAGCCCTTTCCTGGTCCACTGAATCAGAATTTCCTGCATTCAAAGTGAAGGCAGTTTGTAAAAAGAAAGCTCCTATGGACACTCAGATCCAAACCACCAAGGTTAGAAACCACCAGCCCATCAGCTCTGGAACTTGAGTGTGCATCAGCTTTACACGGAGAACTTGCTAAACACTGGTGGCTGCATCCCACACCTGGGGTGGGGCTGATGGGGGTCAGTCTGGAGTAGAACTCTGGCATTTACTCTTATTTATTCCTCCATTGTTAGTATGTACAGGGGGCAGCAGAAGTGCATGTGTGAGAGAAATGATAACTTAGTACAATTGGTTCTCTCTCCACATCAAGCTGAATTCACCTGACTTGCAAGGCAAATGCTTTTACCTCCTGAGCCTCTTTCCAGGGGCCCCATTATCTCCTCCCTTCCCCTCTACCCTTCCCCCTTCTTGCTAGAAAAGGAACCTAGGGCCCTATGCCTATTAGGCAGGCACTCTACTGCTGGATTTATCCAGCCCCCTGCTTTGGGGTTTCATTGTGATAGATTTTACTCTGCAGTTCACTCTGCTAGGAACTTGCTAGCAGCCCAGGCAGACCTCAAACTCACAGCAATCCTCCTGCTCCAGACTTCAGATTGCTGGGTTTGCAGATTCGAGTCACCTGGCCCAGGTAACACAGTTGCCCAGGTGATGCAGGTCTGCTCAACAGAGCACTGTGCTGTGAGAACACCTGCCACATCTAAATTACACTGCTGCAAGATGCCTGAGTCTCATTAGATTCAGTTTCAGCATCAGATGCACCCGTGCTTCATCCCAGCAACAATCTAGACATAGTTTTGAGGGCAAACAAAGGAAAAATAACAATCCTTGAGCAAATCACCCTTTGCTTTCTCCCTGAAGTTGGAACCCATTTCCAACGCAAATTGTATCCGCACATACCTTTGACACGTGTGGGAACTGCAGAAAGCTTTTCAAAGCCATTTTGTCCCCTTGTGACTTCTAATTTGCTCTCGGTAGGATTGTACTGTGAAACTTTTATAGAATCAGTGGCTTAAGCATTTGTCTCAAGTATACTAACACCACCAGTTTCATATCAATAAAATCGATCTTTGGTTTGAGGAGAAGGCTCAGAGGCTAACGCACCTAGCACACCAGTGTGAGGACCAGAATTTTAATTAATTCCCAGAACCCAGAACATAAAAGCCAGGAGGGTATGTGTGTTGCTCACCTAGAACCCCAGTGCTCAGGTGTCAGAGACAAGGGACCCCTGGGGCAAGCTGGCTCTGGGTTCATCAAGAAACCCTGCCTCAAAAAGACACCCAACATCCATTTCTGGCTTCCATGAGCACATGAATGCACACACATGTACTATCACATATGTCCACATGTATGCACACCACAAATACATGCAAAAAAAAAATCTTTTCCCAGAAGTGTCACTTAACAGAACATTCCATTAAAGATGCTGTAACTTGATTGGAGAGTTGAGCAGCAGATTATAGCTCTTGTGTCCAAGCTTTAGGACCAGAGTTTGAACCCTGGGCCCCAAACGACAGAAAGAAGAACAGAAAATTTACTCTGGCATGCACAAACCCACACATATATACATCCACACAAATGAATAAACGGAAGTTTTAAAGATGAAGATATCATAACAGCATGTGCTAAAGAGCATTTTTTTTTTAAGATTTATTTATTTATTATATGTAAGTACACTGTAGCTGTCTTCAGACACTCCAGAAGAGGGAGTCAGATCTTGTTACGGATGGTTGTGAGCCACCATGTGGTTGCTGGGATTTGAACTCCGGACCTTCGGAAGAGCAGTCGAGTGCTCTTACCCACTGAGCCATCTCACCAGCCCCTGCTAAAGAGCATTTTTAACCAAAAGATTCATTGAATATTTTTCTAATCACTTAGCATGGTATCCTTTCTAATGATATCCTAGACCAGTGGCAAAAATCTACACATAGCTATAAGAACATTTAAAATCCTTTGTTTAAAACATGTTTCTGTTTTCCTGGGCTCACATTAAATTTAATATGACTTTGCAAGAAAATGCTTACCATCTGGATTTGGTGTTTCTTCTGGTCCAGCCTTTAATATATTTTTACATGGAGGTATTGTCTCCACCACTTAAACACACACATACACACACACACACACCCCAAGTCTGAAGTAAGGTTGTGTTAATACTGGCACTCCTGCAGAGCTATTTTTATAGTGTGAATTTCTAATTTCATACAGCATCTGTGCCATGGGGGGAAAAAAGCAGGCATCAGGTAGTCAGCTTCAAAAGCTTTAAAAATTAGCTCTCTTCATTTTCAAAATTTTATGAATTCAACTTAAGATTAGGTTGTCACTGGACAGGATAGCACCCGCCCAATATTTCAGCCGTCATGAGACTGAAGTAGAGAATGACCCCAAGTTCAAGGCCAACCTGGGCTATTAGTGAATCCCAGGCTAGTCTAGCTCCTTTGAGTTTGCTCAGCACTGGTAAAACAGCCCCCAGGAAGTTATCGCTGTCAATATGAGCATCCCTCTCCCATCATTGTACACTGGGCTTTGCTTCGGCCTTTGGGATTATAGGAGTATTCATGGCCTGTCCTGTTACAACAGGGTCTATGGTTAAGCCACATTCTGAACTCATTTATGGTCTCTTCCTTCAGCAGATCTGGTCTCCAAGAGGGAAACTGAAGTCCCATCTCCTTCTAATGTTTCTCCAGATCTGTGTATTCCCACCCCCACCCCACCCCACCTCCATCCCATGCCAATCTTTCGTTTCTTACCTCTAACTTGATATACTGACTGACAGTCCTTAAACAATCCCTCTGAGAAAATCAACCCTGCAGATGGCTGGAGGATAGTGCCTTTGGGCTCCACTCCAGAGATCCTAATTCAGGTTCTGGGTTCAAGGCCATGAATTTGCGTTTTTCAATGCTACTGGAGCAGAGAACACACTGTGAGAATCGTCCTGGGTAGCCATGTTTACAGTAGGTGAGTGTAGCATCAGCTGCTTTGGAAGTGGCATACAAGAAGCCAGTCTGGTGGTGGTGGCGCATACCTTTAATCCCAGCACTCGGGAGGCAGAGGCAGG
>NC_034603.1:74248217-74249470 GCF_900095145.1 Mus pahari
AGAGAGAGAGAGAGAGAGAGAGAGAGAGAGAGAATAAATACTTTAAAGGTTTCTGAAATGGCAAATGTCACTTGTGTTGTGTGCATTTTGGATTATGCAGATCAAGATAACCAAAAACCCATGGATTTCCAAAAAGTTCATCACCCACTAAATTCTGCCCAGCATCAGATTTTGTCCATATAACCCTTTAGAAGACCTTACCTGATTCAGCCAGTTCTCCAACCACTTTCTACAGCTGGTTTAACTCAGCTCTAACAATCTCGCCATAGAACAGGGAAAAAAAAATCACTTGGCCTTAAATTGACTGTCACACCCTCTGCCTAAGTGGCCTAAGTGTTAAAACTGAGCAGATCTTGGATTTCAAAGAAGTCTCCAAAAGACAAGTGAGCTAAACAACCCCCTACTATGGGTAGAGCTGTGTTCCCAGAAATGATGTGTCAAAGTCCCAAGCCCCGGATCCCTGTGAATATGACCTTAGGATCTTGGCATGCATAACCAAGTTGAGGTGAGGTCACCAGGATGGGTCCTGTTTCAGTGTGAGTGGTGGCTTCCTTGTTTGTTTTTAAATGGTACCTCTTTTAAGAAGAGGAGAATGCTAGAAATGCACTGGAAGAATGTGTGGCTGGTGTGATGCAGGGGATGCCAAGGAACACCAACGAATGCTGACCATCACCAGAAGCTAGAGTCTTTTTTTTTAATTCTTTTTTGAAAAAGGATTTATTATTATTATATCTAAGTACACCGTAGCTGTCTTCAGATGTGCCAGAAGAGGGTCTTCTGAAGAGCAGTCTGTGCTCTTAACCACTGAGCCATCTCTCCAGCCCGAAGCTAGAGTCTTAAATAAGGAGGCAAGTTCTAGCTTGCTTTCTGTTGCTGAGATTTAAATGAAATTAAAGAAAAAGGGCTAGAGAGATGGCTCAGTGGTTAAGAGCACTGACAGCTCTTCCAGAGGTCCTGAGTTCAATTCCTAGTAATCACATGGTGGCTTATAACCATCTGTAATGGAACCTGATGCCCTCTTATGGTGTGTCTGAAGACAGCTACAAGTGTACTCATACACATAAGATAAATAATTAATTAAAAAAAAAAAAGACTAAAAATCCCATTGTCCAGGCTGGAGAGATGGCTTAGAGGTTAAGAGCACTGGATGTGAAGGGAAATGAAATTTAAGGCCTGGGATTCATTAACTTTAAAAGAAAATTGTGTAAATTCAAGGTTCAAATAATGTGAGACATAAAGGGTTCTTTTAATGT
>NC_034603.1:74250447-74253798 GCF_900095145.1 Mus pahari
CAGGCGGATTTCTGAGTTCGAGGCCAGCCTGGTCTACAAAGTGAGTTCCAGGACAGCCAGGGCTACACAGAGAAACCCTGTCTCAAAAAAACAAAACAAACAAACAAACAAAAACTGGCTGTTCTTGAAGAAGACCTGGTTTTGATTCCCAGCACCCACACAGTGGTTTATAAGTGTTTGTAACTCTATTTCAAGAGGACCTGACTCCCTCTTCTGGCTTCCACAGGTACTGCATGCATGTTGCACAGACAGATATTCAGACAAAATACTCATACACATAAACCATAAAGAAGTTTTTCAAAATTAAAATAATAACAAAAAACTTTCTAAAAACTCAAATTGAGGAGGAAACAGTTTATTTCAGCTTATACTTCCAGACCATAGTCCATCAGTGAGGAGAGTCAGGGCTGGATCTGACGCAGAATCCGTGGAGGAATGCAGCTTAGTGGCTTGCATTCAGGCCCATGTTTCATTGCCTTCATTATACATCCCAGGCTCAGCTGCCCTCAGATGGCACCACCCACAGGTTTCTGGACCTGCCTACAACAATTAGCAATCAAGAAAATGCTCCACAGACAGGTCTGTAGGCCAGCCAACCTGATGCAGGTAATTCCATAGCGGAGAGCCCTCTTACAGATGTTTCAGGTCGACAACCAAGATTAGCCATCATAGAGCTCCTTTCTTTGCACTTCCTGCCTTCAGAACTGTGAGAGTTGCCTCCCATACTCAGGGCCCTAGGTAGAGTCACAAGTACTGGGACCAGGGGGAGACAGGACTTGTGGGAGAATAAATTCCAGTTATTTTATGCCATCAAATCTGGTCTGGAATATTTTATCATGGAAGCTCTGAGAAACAAACCTCAGCTTTAAGTCCTCTCTGTACCGTCTCAGATACAGTACAGGCGACAGGGCACGGGTACGTTGCATAGCTGATTGTCATTGTCCCTGGCTTTTGCACTACCACACTTGGGTGTGGTATATGTATGTGCAGTATACATGTATGTACTCACCTTCATGCATGTGCAGGAAGAAGTCAGAGGTCGACATCAATTGTCTTCCTCTATTGTTCTCTACCGTATTTTTTGAGACAAGGCCTCTCAATGAATGTAGAGTTCCCGTTGTCAGCTAGACTGGCTGGCCAGCAGCTGATGAGATCTGCCTGCCTGACCTTCATCCTCCTAGTGCAGGAGGTTACAGTACTACATGTATGTGAGTGTTCAAGAGTACTAGAGATCTGAACTCGGATCTTCCTGCTGGTGTAGCAACCCCTACACCCATTGAACCATCTCCTCAATCCCAATACTATGCCTTTTTTATTTTATTTTGTTTTGTTTTTCCCAAACAGAGAATCATGAAACTCAAGACCATTTTTTGTGTACCCATTCTCAAATGTCTAAAGTATACGAACCAGCTTGTTAGGCTGTGAATTCAGAGCTCAAAGAAAATGTAATTTGAAGAGATTGCATATTTTCCAAAGCCAATTTGGTGATTTAAGCATGGAAGCATTACAATGAAATGTTTGCAGAGCTATCTGTGCATGCTGTAAGCCGATCTCATGAAGCAACACGTCTTTTCAAGATGAGGTAGCAGCCTCGGCCCCCAGGGAAAGGGAGCAGGGCATCCCTCCGAGGCAACTGCTTTGGACAACTGAGCTACATGAGCAGACCAAAAGGAAGTCGTTTCCAATCATCTTCAAAAGACACACTGTAGTAGCTACAACACGAATCTCCAAGGGCAGGGGAGGAGATGGGGAAATATTTGTGTGATGCAGTCTTTATGGGTAATGCAGAGACTATGGGCCAGAATGAGATCAACATGACTCCTAAGCTCATGTGTCAATGTCAAACCACTGCTTTAAAAAAAAAAAAAAAAAAAAAAAGTCCCTCAGTGGCCGCTCTTGCCTTTTGGATACTGCCCAGACTGTTTTGAGTGGTATTCCTGGCATTACCTGGACTCGGCCTCCCTCCTCAGCTCCATTTCCTTCTCCTAGGCTCCACCTAAAGACCCACATCTTTCAGATTCCTGGCTCATTTCTCTTCTTGCCTTCAGATATCTGCCTTCCAGTCTGTGTGCCATGTCAGAGCAGAAGAGGGCCCAGTTGTGCATCTTTCATATAATATAACTGACTACTTGATAGATAGGAATATTTGAGTATGGATTTGTCTGTTCGTATATTTCTTAGAGGTATGTCATTTCAGTTAATTGTAGCTAATTGGGATAATCACAAGAGAGCCTCTTACATCAGCATTCTCCTAGATTTAAAAATAGCAGATATTATGTCTGTCTGTCAGTCTGTCTGTGTCTGTGTATGTCTGTCTGTGTATAGCTGTGTGTATCTGTTTATGTGTCTGTCTGTGTATCTGTGACTGTGTATGTGTGTGCCTATGTATGTCTGTGTGTCTCTGTGTCTCTGTATGTGTGTGTCTGTGTATGTCTGTGTGTGCCTGTATCTATGACTGTCTCTGTGTGTCTGTGTCTGTGCCTGTGTCTGTGTCTGTGTCTGTGTCTGTGTCTGTGTCTGTGTCTGTGTCTGTGTCTGTGTCTGTGTCTGTGTCTGTGTATAGAGACCAGAGAGTTAACCCCTGGTGTCCATTACTCTTCGTCTCACTTTTGAGACATGGTTTCTCAACTGACCCTGGAGCCAGTCTGGTAGATCAGGCCTTGAACTCTCAGAGATCCACTTGCCTTTGTCTCCTGAGTGCTGGGATCAAAGGTGTGCACCACCATGCCAGGCTTCCTGCCTGACTTTTTTACATGCCCAGGCACTGAACCTGGGTCTTAATGCTTGTTTTGCAAACTCTTTACAAACTGAGCCATCTCCCCAGCCCTGGTCATCTTAATAGACAGTCATAGCCTGGTTTCATGGCATACTTCTGTAATACCAACACGTAGGAGGATGAGATCATAGGATGGTGAGTTCCAGGCCAGCATAGGCTACACAGCAAACACTTGGTCTTCAAGGTAACACCTCTAAAATATCTCACCAAAAGTTTAGGCTTTTCTTTGAGGTAGGGCTGGATTATGGCAGTGCCTCTAGCATGGAAGGTTAAGGCTGATGGCATATGAAAAAAATAAACAATGTAGGTGTAGTGAAGACCACTGGAATCCAAGGAAATGGAATTCCTTAGATGTGGAAGTCAGACACATTACCTGAAATGCAGTTGAGTCAGAAGCAAAGAGCCCTATTGAAAATAGAATCAAGCTGGACTTGGTGGAGCACGCCTTTAATCCCAGCACTCAGGAGGCAGAGACAGGTGGATCTCTGAGTTCGAGGCCAGCCTGGTCTACAAAATGAGTTCCAGGACAGCCAGGGCTATACAGAGAAACCCTGTCTAGAAAAACCAAAAAAAAA
>NC_034603.1:74253953-74255840 GCF_900095145.1 Mus pahari
AAAAAAAAAAAAAGAAAGAAAGAAAGAAAACAGATTCAACAACTTTTAATATCATTACAAAACAGTGTAGTCTTGTCTTTTGCAAACAGCTACAGAAGAAACTGCTAGACTGTATCCACTTCTTGAAACAGTAGACAGAGTAACTAGGGACCTATTTTCTTAGCTGTTGAGAGGCATTAACATGCTAGAAGAAAGGCTCTCAACCTTCCTAATGCTGTAACCCTTTAATACAGTTCCTCATGTTGTGGTGACCCCCAAACATAAAGGTATTTTTGTTGCTACTTCATAACCATAATTTTGCTACAGTTATGAATCATAATGTCAATATCTGTAAAAGGGTCACTGGCCTCCAAAGAGGTATAAGCCTATAAATTGAAGACTATCCTGGACAGCATAGTAAGAGTATACCTAAGAGAGAAGGGGGAGAAGGCGGGTGGGGGAGGGGAAAAGAGACGGGGGGGGGGGGGGAGAGGGAGCAAGACTAGAACTAAGCTGCTTCCCTTCAGCTGATTGGCTGGTTTAGCTTATTTAGATGTGTGGGGGAGGGGCTATTGTTTTTGGTTTTGGTTTTTTGTTTGTTTGGTTTTGTTTTGGGGGGGGGTTGTTTGTTTGTTTTTTGGGGGATCCAGGTGCCTTTCTGGGAGGGATGTTTTGTCTGTTTGTTTTTGAGACAAGGTCACATGCTCTATAGCCCAGGCTGGCTGGTACCTGTCCCAGGGTGGCTGGAATGATCCTCCAGCGTTAGTCTCCCGAGTGCAGGGATTACAGGCATGAGCACCACACCCAGCTTAGAATTTTTCAAGAATTGTTTTCGGTATTAAACCCTCAGCGGCCATTCCTTTTTTATAACTTGTTATTGTGGCTTTAAAGCCCTACCCACTGAATTGGTTTGGACCTTATTGAGAAAGGAATCTACAAATAGATGTCAAAACACACGTTATACCCTATAATTCCACTCCAGGAATCTAAGTCTAAGGAAACAACGAGGAGTACGAATAAAACAAGGTTATTCATCCGGAAGCTGCACAAGGAGAACAAGATAGAAAGGGCGCAGAAATGTACAAAAGGAGATTGGTTTAAAGATAATTGGTGTAGTCATACGATAAACTATTATGCAACCATGGAAAATCGTGTTCCCGAAGATTTTTCTTTTCTTCAGATGTTTTTATATTAAAAAAAAAAAATGAAAATTTCCCCTCCCTTCTTCTCTCTTTCCCTGGGGAAAACAGCCATCATGAACTTGGCATGCAATTTTTCTCTGCAGGTTTTCATGTTTCATTTTCTTTAGTGACAAAAAGGAATGCCTTTGTAATATAAATATATGAAAAAAAATGTGAAGAAAGAAAAAAAAATGTGACAAAAATAATCCCAAACCCCATCATTCATCAAGACTTTCTGTTCATGCATTCAAATGATATTTACTAAGAATATGAGACTCTCACCACTGTTTCCAGAGCGTGTAATCAGTAGAAGAGGTAAAATAACCAAAATGGGTGCCAAAGAGGCACAGTGTTTGTGGCTTGCAGTGATTTTTGTATGAGTATCTGAGTGAGGGCA
This sequence comes from Mus pahari, assembly GCF_900095145.1. NCBI lineage: Eukaryota > Metazoa > Chordata > Mammalia > Rodentia > Muridae > Mus > Mus pahari. Next base: position 74,255,511 of record NC_034603.1, read on the forward strand.
GGTTCCTGTGAAGGCCAAGATCCCCCTGGAGCTGGGGTTCTAAGTGAGCCATCTGGATCCCCTGGAAGAGCTGTCGTGCTGTACATGCTCTTAAACACTGAGCCATCTCTCCAGGCCTGTATGTATCTTTTATAAACAATGTGCAAAGAACCAGGCGGAGTGATGTGTACCCTGATCCCTGAGTTCTGGAGACACAGGCAGGAGGATCAGACGCTCAAGTGCATCACTAGCTAACAAGTCAGGCCTGTCAGGTCTGCTTAACATCCTGTCTCAAGCAGGGCAGGGTGGTGGCACAGACCTATAATCCTAGTACTCGGGGGGGGGGGGGGG
>NC_034603.1:74255934-74257113 GCF_900095145.1 Mus pahari
CAAACATGGTACACAGAAGTTCAGAGGAGAACCGTCCATTATCTATTGCTTCTTAGAATGGTACCTCTCAAAGAGATTCTCCAGTTTTAGTTTTACTGGGAACATTGAAACAATTATTTGTTTTCTTAAACTTCTTTCCCACTGGATAAAGCTAGGACAACAGATATTAGGGCCCTCAGTGTCAGACACTGTCTGAGATGGGAGTCAACAACAGAGAAAGTGAGATGTTTGGAATGAGAAATGTCTGCCAGAGCCTGGGGCATCTGAATGCCTGGTCCCCAGTTCCTGGCACTGTTTGGGGCATTGAGGGAGAGGGGTCTTGTTGGAGAAAATGTGTCACTGGAGGCAGGCTGTGAGAGTGAAAAGACCAGAGAGTTTGCTCCCTCGGCTTCACGTTGCTGTTCAAAGTATGAATCATGGCTTCTGCTCCAGCCACCAGGCCTTCTTCCTGCTCCCCTCATCATGGACTCTAACCCTCTGGAATTGAAAGGCACAAATAAAATGTCTCTTCTCAAAGTCGTCTTGGTCAGGGTGCTTTATCACAGCAATAAAAAAATGAAAACTACCATGAAGTGTGGGTCAGGTTTTCAGTCACCTGTTCACAGCATCAGGAAAGCTCAGTCTCCCTCGTAGATATTGCATCTGCATCGGTCAATAGGTTCCGGGTGAATCCTCACCGAGGTGGTGACCCATTGGGTCCAGCTCAAGCAAGGTTTACAAACTTTTCTTGTAAAAAGCCAGGTGATAAAACATTTAATTCAAATACTCCATGCAACATGCAGGCCAATGGAACGGCTGAGTAGCAAAAAGCAACAACCCCTGGTTCAATCCCCAGACATTAAAAAAAAAACAAAACCCAGAGACCATGGTGTGTGCATCTGTAATCCATGCTCTCCTATGGAAAGATGGGAGGTGGAGACAGAATCATCAAGAAGTTTGCTGGTTAGCTAGCTTGGAGTATACACACACCATGACAGGAAAAAGAGAGACTCTACCCTAAAATGAGGAATTAGAGAACAAACCTTCCCAAAATATCCTCTGGACCTCTGCACACATAATAAATTTAAATTTACCTTTTTAAAATGCTAAAGTAGTTGTATGAATGGGTATGGTTGTGTGCTAATAAAGGTTATAAATACATAGTTTTATTTTGTTTTTTGTTTGTTTGTTTGTTTGTTT
>NC_034603.1:74258023-74265857 GCF_900095145.1 Mus pahari
AAAAAAAAAAAAACAGAGAAAGAGAAAGACAGACAGGGACACAGAGAGAGACAGAGAGACCATTTAGGGCTGGGATGTAGTCTAGGGAGTGACTGTTTACCAAGCGTGCTCAAAGATCTGGCATCCATCCCCAGCAACACATAAAGAAGACATGGTGGCCGCTCACATCTGTAATTTCATTCAGCCTTTGGGTTATAGGAGCAAGAGGAATTCAAGGTCATTCTCAACTGTAGCAAATCCCAGGATGCAGAAGACCTGACAGGAGAGCAGCAAGGGAGAGAGAAGAAAGAAGAAAAGAGAGAAAGGAAGAAGGAAGCCATGAGTGGAGACCGGGAAACAGAGGATTTGTCATCCCGTATAACAAGGTGGTTTTAGACGGGGTTTTCTCCTGGCTGGAGTTTCAGTGGTCCAGGAGTTCGTTCAAGCACTCGGGTTTTATCGGTTTCAGGCCTCCATCTCCCTTTGGGGCTTTGCCTCCATCAACTGTCTCCACGAGCACAGGATGGTGGCTCCCGTACCAAGCCTCATATACAAAACGCTGTCCTCGGAAGAAACACAGTTCCATCTCTGCTGCCTTATTTGGGGGAGGGGGGCTGTTCTGTTTTGTTTTGAGACAGGGACTCGTGTACAGCAGGTGAGCCTCAAGAAAACTTGTGAGGAACCCAGGGAGAGCCTTGAAATCCTGATCCTCCTTCCTTGGCCTCCCAAATGCTAGAGTTACAGCCACATATGTCACAACTGGTTTCCTCCGTCTCCTCTTTAGACAGGAAGGAATTCCTACCAGCAGCAGCTTCATACCCACATACTTCCTCTCACTAGAACTTGATATGTTCCTTCTGAAGCCAAGCACTGGACACGGTAACAAAGGCACCGGAGAAGCAGCTCCCCTGGGAGACAGCTTGCCTCAAGTGCGCAAGTCGCCAGGTTCAATGCCTGGGCCACAAACTGGGCTTAGTGGCAACACGTTCAGCTTTCTCCGCACTAGGAGACAGAAGCAGGAAGATCAGAACACTTAGCAATGCCAAGTTATTTCCAAGGCTCTTCTAGGCTACATGAGACCCCATGCCCAAATAAATAAATAACCTTTGTAAATATGGCCAGGGGGGTAAGGGGTAGGTTGAGTCTCTAAGATTAACTGACATGTGGAAGACATGTGAGTATCTGGGTGAAATCAGCCTGTTAGAAACTATGGGGGCTAAGAACGGATATAAGTTATTTCAAGTGATAATTAGTTTCCACGTTTCCCAAGTGAGAAGATAAAATTTGGAGAGAGGAAAGTGGTTTGCCCAGGATCACCCAGCTAGTGGCATCTACGGTGGAGGAGCTGGGAACATCTGGGAAGGACAGAGGAGTTCCAAACTTGTCTTAGCATCAAGTCAAATGAAGCCAGTGGAACGTGAATCACCCTCCCTAACAGGGCATACCGCTCAGCTCAGCTTTGCAATAAACGCACTCGTAATTCAGTGAGCAAAGCCACAACAATTTATTTAGCTTGGGATTCAATGGGTCAGTGACTCATCTTCCCATCTCACCTGGATACACCCAAATCTCTCCGGTCAATGGGGACTGCCTGGAGACTACCTGACCTAAGAGGGCCTCTGTTGAAACGGTCCACCTACTGTTGTACAAGTACCCTCATCCCCTAACAGGCTAGCCTGGGCTTATTCTCATGCAAGCTGGGCAGGATACCAAGAATAGAGGGGGGGGGGAAACACATGACTTCTTGAGGCCTAACTAGGGTCAAAGAAGAAGGACTTTTTGAATAAGAATTAAACTGAATAAGGACTTTCTCCTCTCCTCTCAGGAAGATGTTCCGATGTTCTGACTCACTACCCTATGGCAATAAATCCCCTGCTCCCTTGGTGGCTAGCAAGATGTTTCAGTGGATAAAAGTGTTTGTTATATAAACACACGAAGACCAGAGTACAGATCCCCAGTCATCACAAAGAAGAGCAGGGTGGGTGTGGTAGCCTGCCTAGAATCCCAGCTCTGGGGAGACAGAGACAACAGATTCCTAGGGCAAGCTGAAAAGCAATCGGTGAGCTTCCAGGTCCAGGGAGAGCTTGCCTCAAGAAACAGAGAGGCATCAAGAAAGGTGACCTGGGGGCTGGTGAGATGGCTCAGTGGGTAAGAGCACCCGAATGCTCTTCTGAAAGTCCAGAGTTCAAATCCCAGCAACCACATGGTAGCTCATAACCATCCGTAACAAGATCTGACGCCCTCTTCTGGAGTGTCTGAAGACAACTACAGTGTACTTACATATAATAAATAAATAAATCTTTAAAAAAAAAAAAGAAGAAGAAGAAAGGCGACCTACACCAGCCTCTGCCACTGCCACGCATGTGCATACACGCACATGCACATGCCTACACACTCTGCCATTCATGTGCACATATACATGCACACGCGCACACATATATATACACACACACACACACACAAAACACATACTCGTGCATGCATGCACACACACATGCCTACACACAGAGGTTTAGATGCACTTGCACACATTGCATTCACATTAAACAAAAATAAAAGAAAACAGTTCCATATCCACAGTTCAAGGGGTATTCATTGAGCTAACCCAACACATGGTCAACATCACCTAGGCCCTAGGCTCCTGACAAGGACAAGGACACTTAGCCAGACCAGCAGAGGAGGCCAAGTAATAGTAGGATGTGGACTCAATCCAGAGAGTTAAAACAAACAAACAGCAGCAACAACAACAACAACAAACAGCTCCATGTTCAACACACAGAGTCTGGGACAGGGCCGCCAAAGGAAAGCATCTAAAAACCAAATATTTAAGACTAAAGACAAAATTCCACCCACTCTATCTGTGCCCTGCCTCAAAACATACTCCTTGTGCTGGCAAAACAAGCATCAGGTCTACATTCATTCAACAAATATTTACTAGCCAAACCCCATAAACTTCAAAGAAATTGAACTCCCTCTTAATTATCAAGTTGGTCTCTGGTTAAAATACCCTTCAGAGGGTCTGGGAACGTAGCTCAGTTAATAGAATCCCTGCTTGGGATACAAGAAGCCTGAGGTTTAATTCCTAGTATGATGTAAACTGAGCATAGTGCTATAGTCCTGTAATTTAAACACTTGTTGGGGGGGGGGGGCGTGCCCAGAAGACTGGAAATTCAAGGACATCCTAGGCTACCTAGCAAGTTGGAGGCCAGCCTGGGCTACACAAGATACCTGGTTCAAAAACAAAACAATGGCAAAAAAAAAAAAACTTCAGAATGATTTATACCTTTATAGAGGCAAGAGAAGCTTTCTTTTAATGTCACTTATAAATATAATTTAATATCATTAATACATTCTTATGTAATTGTTAAAACAAGTCTATAGGGCAAGGATTGGTTCCATTGGTAGGGTGCTTGTCTAACACACTTGAAGAAGCCCTGAGTTTTGTGCCCAGTACCAGCTACATAGACTATGTATTGTGAGACACACCTGTAATTCCATTCCTCCAGAGGAGGCAGGAGGACCAGTTCAAGGTCATCTTCAACTACATAATGAGTTTGTGCTCTATGAGAACCTGTCTCCAAAAACACAGTGTGTGTGTGTGTGTGTGTGTGTGTGTGTGTGTGTGTGTGTGTGTGTGTGATGCTGGAGAGATAACAGTAGCTAAAGAGCATGGACTACTTTTGGAGAAGACCCACCTTTGGTTCCCAGCACCCACTTTGGTCAGCTCACAACAGTCTATAACTCCAGCTCTAGGGAAATCTGACGCCCTCCTCTAGTCTCCAAGGGTACATACAGCACTTACATGCACAAACGCCACCTCCATACACACACATATACATAGTTAAAAATAAAACCTGAACTCTGGAGGCAGAGGCAGGTGAGTCTGAGAGCAGTCTGGTCTCCATAGTGAGTTCCAGTCCAGCCAGGACTCCATAGTGAGTCATTCAACATATAAATTAATTAATTAATACAATAAATAAAAAAAATTTTTTTTTTTGGTTTTTCAAGACAGGGTTTCTCTGTGTAGCCCTGGCCATCCTGGAACTCACTTTGTAGACCAGGCTGGCCTCCAACTCAGAAATCCACCTGCCTCTGCCTCCCGAGTGCTGGGATTAAAGGCGTGAGCCACCACGCCCGGCAAAAAATTTTAAACTGTATGTATTTTAATATATCTGAGAAAAAACTTGATCAGTCTTTTTTTTTTCCCCCTGAATTCATCTCAGCTCATTCAGTGTTATCACTCACATCTCTGTGTTTAAATGTTTAAAACATTTGGGATCTGATGTCTAAGGAAAGCCGTCAAGCACAGCTGCGCTGCATTCCAGCTGGTGGGGCCCATTCAGAAATCTACAGACCACGGGTCTGAGCCTGCACAGTGTGAAGCCTGGCCCCGAACACTCCTGAATGTGGGACCTGGTTCCTGTGAATGGCAAAGGGAGTTTGCCAGAGTATGCAACTCTCTCCAAATACATGTGAAGTCATAGTCTTGCGGAGCAAACCCTCACAACAGGAAAACACAGAGTTAGTTCACCCTGCATTCTCAAAAGGCACTTTCCATAGCCGCAGAAAGCCATCCATCCAGTCAAGCATATGGAGGAAACACCTCTCCTAGTTACGTTGGGCAAGGACTCTGTGTTTCTGGATAAACTAAAGTGAGTGTCCACTCCGAGGACAGAGTACCCAAAAAAGCAGATGTTCTTTGGTTCTCCTTGGCTTGGTCTTGGGAAGAGCCACAAGTATAGAGAGCATGCAAGGATATGAATGTAGAAAATATATAGACTGTAGAAGCTAGAGGGTTGACTCAGAAGTCAAGAGCGCCTCTATGGCAACTGACCACTGTCTGTAACACCAGTTCTAGGACATCTGACACATTCTTCTGGCCTCTGCAGGGACCAGGCATGCAAGTGGTACTTAGACATACACACATATACATATGTGTATGTATGCGTGTATGTATGTATATATATATATATATATATATATATATATATATATATGAAATATCCAACATACAATGAGGAACTATCAACTGTATTGCTTAGTGTTCACTGTGAATTCTTTGGTTGAAAGGACAATTTCTTTTCCTTTTTTTTTTTTTTTTTTTAGTTTTTTTTTTTTATTATATGTAAGTACACTGTAGCTGTCTTCAGACACTCCAGAAGAGGGCGTCAGATCTTGTTACAGATGGTTATGAGCCACCATGTGGTTGCTGGGATTTGAACTCCGGACCTTCGGAAGAGCAGTCGGGTGCTCTTACCTTCGGAAGAGCAATCGGGTGCTCTTACCCACTGAGCTATCTCACCAGTCCCTCTTTTCCTTTTTTAAAGGTTTATTTATTTATTTATTTATTTATCTAGATGAGTACACTGTAGCTGTACAGATGGTTGTAAGCCTTCATGTGGTTGTTGGGAACTGAATTTTAGGACCTCTGCTCACTCTGGTCAGCCCCATTAGCTCCGGCCCAAAGATTTATTTATTATTATAAATAAGTACACTGAAGCTGTCTTCAGACACACCAGAAGAGGGTGTCAGATCTCACTACAGATGGTTGTGAGCCGCCATGTGGTTGCTGGGATTTGAACTCAGGACCTTTGGAAAAGCAGTCAGTGCTCTTAAGCACTGAGTCATCTCACCAGCCCCCCAAAGGGCAATTTCTAATATGCCATTTCTATGATGACATTACGGCTAAATAATCTCTAATATATTTAATTTACAGACTGTCATGGGGCTACTAAAAACACCAGGTGAACTACTAAGAATTGGAATTGGCCAACAGAGGCAGGTAGATCTCTAAGTCTGAGACCAGCCTGCTCTACAGAGTGAGTTCCAAGACAGCCAGGGCTACACGGAGAAACCCTGTTTTGCATTAGCAGGTTGCCCACATACTCAGTTGGCCTGAGTCTGCTGCATAAGTCCTGAGTTTAAATCCCCAGCACCCCTGTAAAGTGCCAGATACAGCAGCACACAGCTGTAGCAGTTGTGGTTTTTTTGAGGATGCAGGGATTCCTTGAGCTCTCGGGCCAACCATTCTAGCCAGTCTGTGTGCTCCAGGTTCCAAAAGATAAGGTCCAGCAATTAAGGAAGATACTTGACCTAGACCTCTGGTCTCTATGTACATGTGCATTACAAATAGCGCGCGCACGCGCGCGCGCGCGCACACACACACACACACACACACACACACACACACACACACACACCCTTCCTGCGCTCTCTGCCAAGTCAAGGAAACCCTCCCTTCTGCCCCACACCGTGGCGAACCGAGAGAGCAAGATCAACAGGGTCCAGAAAATCTTCTGCTTGGATAGAAGCGAGGAAGACATGAGTTAACTGCGGTCGCAGTAGAAATGACATCAGGCGATTTGTTGACAGTAGGCTCAAGTCTTGAATCATTGCAGTGATGTATGCTCCTGGCTGAAACCAGAGGATTCCATGGAGGATACAGGACCGGACAGCACCCCTAAACTCAACGTGTTCTGCGCAGAATCAACTTGGGGCAGTAGCGGTCCTCGCAACAGAAAACACTTGCAGGTCCTGAGTGCTGTACAAGAAACCCTGGGAAAGGCGTCAGAATACTGAGGGACTTAAGTCCCCGATGCCGTGAAGGCTCGGAAGCATCGTGATGGTCCATGCCTGCCATCCCAACACCTGGGAGGTAAAGGCAGGAGGACCTGGAGGTCAGTGTGATCCTCACTGTTAGCTACACAGCAAGTTCCAACTACGATGAAAAATTAAATTTAAAAAGGGTAGAGGGAATGAAGAAATGGCACCGAGGTTACGAGCGCTTGCTGCTCTTGCACAGGAAAGAAGCAGGCTTCCCAGCGCCCACATTGGGCAGCTCATAACCACCTACGTAACTCCAGCTCCAAGGGGACCCAACATCTTCTTTTGCCTTCTAGGAGAAGAACCCATGCACATGTGGCAGACACAGACACACACAGACTCAGACAAAGTCACATAAATGAAAAAGGTGGAAAGATGGGCTGGAGAGATGGCTCGGCGGTTAAGAGCACTGACTGCTCTTCCGGAGGTCCTGAGTTCAATTCCCAGCAACCACATGGTGGCTCGCAGCCATCCGTAATGAGATCTGATGCCCTCTTCTGGTGTGTCTGAAGACAGCTACACAATGTACTTACATATAATAAATAAATAAATATTGGGGCTGGAGCGAACAGGGCCAGAGCGAGAAGGAAAAATAATAATAATGATGATGATAATCCAACTCTTATTTGTAAATTAAAAGGTGATAATACCAATGAAAATATCAAGTGCCATATAGCTTATGGATATTGGTTTTACAAATGATCATAAACAAGGCTGGCTGGTTGTTGTAGAGCATGGCTTTAATCCCAGCACTCCCAGGGCACAGAGACAGATGGATCTCTGTGAGTTCAAGGTCAGCCTGGGCCATACAGCAAATTTCAGGCCAGTCAGCATAAACTAATAATTGTTCATTATAAAATTAGAAAATGAGGGTTAGAGACATGGCTCAGTGGTTAGAGCACTCTTGTATGACCTGGGTTCAATTCCCAGCACCCACATGGTGGCTCACATCAATCTGTAGCTTCATTTCCAGGGAATCCAAGGTTCTTCTAACCTCTGTGAGCATGTGGTACGCATATACACATGCAGGCAAGACACCCACACACATGCAGGGAAATCCAAGGTTCTTCTAACCTCTGTGAGCATGTGGTACACATATACACATGCAGGCAAGACACCCACACACGTAAAATAAATAAATCTAAATCATAAAAATGCATTAAAGCCGGGCGTGGTGGCGCACGCCTTTGATCCCAGCACTTGGGAGGGAGAGGCAGGCAGATTTCTGAGTTTGAGGCCAGCCTGGTCTACA
>NC_034603.1:74266127-74268192 GCF_900095145.1 Mus pahari
TTCTGAATTCAAGGCCAGCTTGGTCTACAGAGTGAGTTCCAGGACAGCCAGGCTTTTACAGAGAAACACAAAAACAAAACAAAACAAACACAAGTGTATTTTCTACCATTCCCAATGATTATCTTTTAAGTGAATGTTTTTTTTTTTTTTCTGGTTAATGAGTAATACACACCTAATGTAGAAGAAATGGGAAATCAGAAAAGCACATAGAAGAAAATTTGAAATGCTCAAATATGACCACTGCTATGACATGCTTTCCATCCAACTTGTTTTGATGTCACATGTAAAACAAACAAACAAACATAATTCACGACTGTCCTGTAAAGTCGGTTTAACATCCAGGTTTTTTTTTTTTCTCTGAGCAGAAGACACTTTCCTCTCGTTAAGCAGTATTCAAGGGAACAGAGTCGTCGAGTCCTGTACGTGTGCACTCTCCACTCTCCTGCTGCTTCTGTTTAAACTGCAGGTGAGTCGTCAGCAGCATGCCTGTAAGGACCGTTCTTGCTCAGAACCGTTGGTTGCTTTGTCAGCCTGAGCACTGGTCCTAGGGCTTCCCAGAGGTCACAGGGTAAGGACTCTATCAATATACAACCATCTTTTAGAAAAAGAATCTTCTCTGGTCCATGGTCCTTGTCCCTTCCTTGTCTCTTCCCAGTCTCAAAAGCTGAAAGAACAGAATGGAAAATTCTTCAGAAGCAGGGTTTGTTTTTTTTGGTTTTTTGGTTTTTTGGTTTTTTTCTGAACTAATTTTTCGAAAGACACCTTCAGTTTCTTCTATTTTGGAGGGGGGGAGGGGAGATGGACAAACATTGGTAATTTAGATTTTCCCAGATAAATTTTCCATTTCTTCAGGAATTTTCCATTTCTCAAAAAAACAAAAAACAAAAAAAACTGCAACCCACTGGAAGAGAATTTATTTTATATGCTGTTACTTTTGTGTTTTGTTGTTTATTTTAATTTATTTTTATGCTGCTATATTTTATGTTTATTTATTTATTTTAAGGCACGCTCTCACTGCATTGCCCAGATTTATGCTGAACTCCTGGGCTCATGCCCTCCTCTGGCCTCCGTTTTCTGTATGCCAGAGTGTCATAGAATTAACTACCTTTTATTTTTAAAAGGAAAGTAATAGCTTTATTGAGCTATACGCCACACATCATCATACAACCTTTTTTAAAGTGCACATTTTGGGGCTGCAGATGTGACTGAATGGTGACGGGGCTTATTTAACATGTGTGAGATTCTAGGTTCCATTCCAGGTATCATAAAAGCAAACAGATATCAGTGAGACAACTGAGGGGGTGAGATCACTTGCTCTCCAGGTCTGGCCACCCACGCTCAACACCTGGAGCCCATGGGGTAAGGACAGAATGGATGCCCAAAGTCGCCCTCTGGCCTACACGAGAGTACTGAGCCACCTGAGTCACTCCCCGCTTACATCACCTACATCCACACAGTAATAAATGAAGTAGACAGGGGCTGAAGAGGCGGCTTAGCTGTTAAGAGCACTAGCCGCCTTTCTGGAGGATGCAGGTTCAAGTCCCATGTATGACCAGGTGTGTAACCCCAGTTCCAGGTGAAATGATGCCTTCTTCTGCCCTCCATAGGTACCAATCTGGCTCACACATGGTACACAGACATACATCAGGCAAACACCCACATATAAGAAAATAAACTGAAATGTACAAAATTCCATAGTTTTAGTATTTGCAGTTATATAGCCATATCACTCTCTAATTTTATGTGTGTATATTATTTATTTACTTGATTATCTATCTATCTATCTATCTTTTTATTTTTGAGACAGACTCTCATTGTGTAGCCAACTCTGGATAGCATGGAACTCAGTATGTGGACCAAGCATACTGATGTGATATAGCATTTACCTAGCCTGTGTGAGGCCCTAGATCAAGATCAAATGCCTTTAATCCAAGCAATCAGGAGGCAGAGACAGGTGGATCTCTGAGTTTAAGACCAGTCTGGTCTACAGAGTGAGTTCCAGGACAGCCAAGGCTACACAAAGAAATATATATATATATATATATATATATATATATATATATAT
>NC_034603.1:74268292-74279832 GCF_900095145.1 Mus pahari
ATATATATATATATATATATATATATATATATATATATATATATATATATATATATATATATATACTGGATGTGGTATCATATATCTTTAATCTTAGCGGTCAGGAAAGGCATACCTTTCATGTTGAAGGTTGTTTGTGGTACTGAGGATTGAGCTCAGGGCCTCTTACTTCCAACTTGCATATGGCAAAACTTTTCCTGGAAGATGCAAAACACTCATTTATCTACTCACCCTAGATAGAGAACCGATGACAGACTAAAGGATGGATACTACCAAAGTTAAACTTGGTGAAACAGGAGTTTTATTGAGGTTCTTACAGGAATATGGATGAGGACTTGGTTACAGTCGCAGAAATGACTCAGAGACAGCTGCAGCACCAAAGGCACACGGATAACAGCTCACAAAGCTGGAAACCTGGAGCACACTGCACAAACTATAGGCAGTTCAACAGATTGGACATACCCTTTCCAGATGCCTCAGTTGGGCTAAATCTCTTCTAGGCAGCTCAGCTGGCTTCTGTTTCTTCCAGGTAGCTGGTCTGGTTTGAGTCTTTTCTGCAGCTTGATTTCACTCTTTTAAGTGGGACTCTCAGCTTTCTTTTCTTTTTTTTTTTTTTGGTTTTTCAAGACAGGGTTTCTCTGTATAGCTCTGGCTGTCCTGGAACTCCCTTTGTAGACCAAGCTGGCCTCGAACTCAGAAATCTGCCTGCCTCTGCCTCCCGAGTGCTGGGATTAAAGGCATGCGCCACCGTGCCTGGCTCAGCTTTTATTTCTTACGGTGGCAGGGAGGGGCCTAGTGAATCTAGTCAGTTTCAGGGATTTCCCGAAACTCTTTTGTTGTGGAATGTTTCAATCTCCAAGGAAACAGTTATACAGCACAACACACATACACACACATGCACACATACACACATGCATTTAGTTTTAATTGTTTGTGTATAGATGTTTTGTTTATGCATGTATGTGTGTGCCTGGTGTCCACAGTGGCCTGAAGAGGGCATCAGCTCCCTTGGGACTGGAATTACAGCCAGTTGTGAGCCACCACAACTGTAGGTGCTAGAAATCAAACTCAGGTTCTCTGGAAGAGCAGCCAATGCTCTTAACCAGAAATGACTCAAAAACAGCTTGATTCATCTCTCCAGTCCTTGGAGCTTTGGTTTTTGAGACAAGATCTCTAGCCCAGGATGACCCTAATCTCATTACGTAGCTGAGGATGACCTCGACATCTGATTCTCCTGCTTCCACTTGCCCAATGCTAAGATTATAGGCATCCATCATCATGTGCAACTTTCTTCAAGCCTCATATTTTTTTTAACTCTATCATCCCATTTCTCAAAATCTCACTTAAATAAATAATACACAATGCAGGAAATCCTTAAGCAGACAGTTGCTAATCCTATAACTTAAGCACACTCATCTCCAGCTAATTCAGTGAAAGATACCAAGTAAGGACCAGGTTCCTTAATCATTAACATTTCTCTGGAAACACCTCTCCAAAGGGAAAAGCAGCCAGTCTCCAAAGGGGCCAACCTGGATGACAGTTGCTTGGTGGCTATCCCATAAGGTCACACTGGGAGGAGGCTATCAGGCACCTGGCCACATCTACATCTACCCATTTCTCCAAGAAGGCAGGGGCATGAGGTACTCATGTGATATATATATATATATATATATATATATATATATATATATATATATATATATATCCCCCAAATACATAAGATAAAATAAATCTGAATCTCAACTATATTAAAATAAACAAATACATCATCTTTACACTTTTTTTTTTCAGTAAACATCAACATCTAGCATCTAGTTAGGGTATGGGAAAACGTCCTTTAAAATTGTTTACATTTATTTATTCATTTATGTACTTGTGTATGTACCTGTACATGCATGCCACATATCTGGAGGTCAGAGGATAACTCCTGAGAATCAGTTTTCTCTTTCCACTATGTGATTCCCAGGGATTCCTCAGGCTTGCGCAGCAAGTCTCTACCCACTGAGCAATCTTGTTGGCCCAGGATAACCTAGTCTATGCATGACACTTTATTCAGTCATTTTGTTTACAACTGAATCTCGGGGAATTCAGAATGAACACCCTTCCCCATCTTGTGGGTATCATGGCTGCTGCACTCTGTCTAAATGAACCTTGATGAGCCGGCCGTCACCCAGTTTCACCCAGATCCTCTTACCCACGGCTTCGCTTGGGAAGAGGATAGCAGGTGCACAGATGCAGTCAGTCAGGGTTCGACTTCCTCGGGCTCTACTGCTTACGTCTTGCACAGGTTGGCTTAGGCAGAATCCTCCTCCTCCCGAACACGACCTGCATCCCACTAAACTTTGTCTCCAATTCACGGGCTAGCCAGGCTTGAATGTTCTGGAAATGTTTCAGCTGAGAAACTGGTACAAAACATAACGCCAGGGTTCCGACCACCACCAGCTTCAATCTCCTCCGCCCGTGGGGATCCTGAGTGGCCGCAGCTGAGCAAGAGATCTAAGGTCACCTCCAGTTCGAGCAGGGCCTGAGGGATGCCGACTTCAATTCTCCAGCTTCTCCCCTCTGAGCTTCACAAAGAGGCCCAGCTCTCCCTCCCGAGAACTGCTCATACCTGGGTGGCCTAGTCAAGCTTTCGTTTTAAGTCTTTTGCCACTTCATCAAGAACGTAATGTATACACATTACAGGTGTATTTGAAGGCACAAGGCATATTGAATTAAACGGCTTACGCTTTCCACTTGGACAGTTTGGATTCCACAGAGACTTAGGGATTCACCTAAAGTATAGGCAGTAGATCTGGGATTCAAATCCCGACTCCATTTTGTGGATTTGATTTGACACAGGGTCTCACTACGTAGACCTGGCCTGGGGCTAGATATATAGACCAGGCTAGCTTCTGGATTGGGATAATCCTTCTGCCTCTGCCTCACAGGGGCTGGAATAATAGGTTTAAACTGCTTTTTGAACTTTGCCAGTCAGAGCTACAGTGGCTAACACCAGCCCGTAGTTTCCATCTGAATACCCCGTATTAGGACAGCAGGGTACACTTCTCTTGTGTTTACAGTGGTTGGTGTTCCCATTCAGAGCCAATCTGGTGCAGTCTGTCCATTTCCCATTAAGTGATTGCCTCAATTCCTTATCAGTTTTTAGGAGCCTTGAGTACATTAGGGAGAAGTGACCATTCTGTATTCCAATATAAAAATATATTTGCCTGGATTGTCTTCTGACTTCACTTACTGTGATTTCCACTATGAAGAAACTATGTTTGTATGTAATCATTATTTATCCATTTTTATCTTATGGATTCTGGCCTTACACACTTGGATGAAAGTTCCGTTTATTGAGTATTCTACAATGAATTTTTCAAGTGTTTTTATAGGCTTCCTTTTTCTTTTCTCTCCTTTGACATCCAGTTCATTTAGAATTCAAGTCAAGGGCTGGAGAGGTGGCTCAGCGATTAAGAGCACTGACTGTTCTTCCGAAGGTCCTGAGTTCAAATCCCAGCAACCACATGGTGGCTCACAACCATCCATAATGAGATCTGATGCCCTCTTCTGGGGTGTCTGAAGACAGCTACAGTGTACTTACATATAATAAATAAATAAATAAATAAATAAATCTTTAAAAAGAAAGAATTCAAGTCAAAGATAAGAAATCAAGCCCCCCATACTTACTCAGTTGCTCCTACACTATTTTTTTAATTATCAATATTTCCATTAATTTATCATATGTTAAATCCACTCTCACCATTCAAATGATATTTCTTTACAACAAAACATACTGAATGTAATCATTATATTTCATTCCCTTTCTGCACTGCATTTATGAGCCAATGCCAGGAATATTTTGAATATTTGGTAAGAGAGGGCCTATTATACAATTCTGACTAAAGCCCATTCTTGTGATTTCCCTTGATGACTGTTACTCACTAAAAGCTACAGTCACAGGGTCAGCTAGATGGTCCAGTCAGTAAAGATGCTTGTGGCCAAGCCTCAGGACCTGGGTTAGATGCTTAACGTGATGGAAAGAGGCAATCCACTCCTGCAAGTTATTCTCTGACCTCCACATGGGCACAGTAGTCCACACACTCAGCAAGTAAATAAATAAATGCAATTTTTAAAAATGCCAAGCTATAGTTACGAAGAATATGTCAGGATTGGAGAAATAGCTCAGCTATTAAGAGCACTGGCTGCTCATATAGAGGCCCAGGGTTTCTCTGTGTAGCCCTGGCTGTCCTGGAACTCACTCTGTAGACTAGGCTGGCCTCGAACTCAGAAATCCGCCTGCCTCTGCCTCCCAAGTGCTGGGATTAAAGGTGTGCGCCACCATCGCCTAGCTGATGCCCAGGGTTCTATTCCCAGCATCCCTGTGGTGTGGGTCACCACCATCCATAACTCCAGTTGCAGGGGACCTACCTCCTCCGGCACTAGATAGCCACATACAGCACACACATACATGTAGGCAAAACACGCGTAGATATAAAATAAATAAGTCTAAAAAAGAACTTTTTTTTAAAGAATCTGTCAAAACATGGGAGGAAATGCTTCCAACGAAATTTGCCAAGTGAAACAGGAAGGAGATGAACTTCACAAAAACCAAGACTATGACTACATTCGGCAAACACGCACGGAGGAGAGTCACATGGCCTTACCCCAGAAAGGAGGGTGATTTTGCTGGAATGTGGGATGACTGATTCCTCCCACCTTCCCCCCACCCCAACTTCTCCGTGAAGCGGTGACATCAGCATAATTTTCAAAGTTTTGCTTTTTAATAACGGCACTTTGCTCTTGTGTGTTTTTCTTTTCTGCCTCAGGAGACTTTATGAAAATGATAGTCGAGAAATAAAAGCTTGTAAACCCACAAATATGGGCTGGGGGGGACCAGAGAAAAAGATCTCATGGTTGGAAAATTCCAGAATGTTTTGGGAGGGAAGGAGCCGGTGGAGGGATGGTAACAGACACCACTGAACTGTGAAGGGAAAGACCAGAAAACCCAGGCTAAGTGGTGATTAAAGTGAAGTATGTCACTTGCGGACAGGACAGGAGACTCCTCTTCTGGGAGACAAGGCTGATTCACTGTGTGTGCCCTCAGACACCTAAAAGCGCCCTCACCTCTTTTCTCCGGACTGCACGGGGGCCGCGCTGTTTAACATTGCTAGTTTCTATTCTGGAGCGGCCAGAGAGTTGATTGCTATGTGGCAAGGTATGTGAACGTTTGGAATAAAAGATACAACAGGCTGGAGGAGGGTTGTCGAGACTCACGAAACCCTTGAAAGCATCCAGGAACCAGCTGCATGACTCCAGGTGCAGCTTCAGGCAGGCGTGGACCAAATGCTCCTGTTCCTATCCCCAAAACCACAGAGAGGGCAGTGGAGGTAGTGATATCTCCAATATTACAAGGAGGTGGGGAGGAGAGAAGGAGGAGGAGGAGGAGGAGGAGGAGGAGGAAGTTGTTATTATTTTAACTGGAGCAGTGCTGGCCCACTGTGTAGACAGGATCAGGGGGAGACTCCCAGACCAGGCAGCTACTTCCTCTAAAAGCTGATGCTGTGGCCTCTCCTTGGTCCCCACTCAGTAACTCCATTTTTCCTTAGTTCTGAAGCCCTGTCGGAAGTGCCCACCCAGCATCCCTCCCTACTCCATCTTGCTCCTACATGCCTAGCTGCTATAGAAAGGGAGCAACAGAGTCCCTCACTCCTGCTTGAGTGACTTAAAGGGCTTCCCAAGATGCAGAGCTGCAGTTCATTCCACAGTCTCGCCTGATCTAACGGGTGGTTTTCCTTGACTGACCTTCTGGCTTCCTTTTTGGTTTTCACGTCGTCAGTCCAGGGTGGTCTCAGATTCATAATGTAGCTGAAGTTGACCTGTAATTTCTGATCCTCCTGCCTCTCCTTCTCAAGTCCTGGGACTCCACGTGTGCACCACCACACCTAACTTATGCGGTGGCAGGGATCGAACCTAGGACTCTGTGTGTGCTTGGCTAACCCACTGAGCTGCATCCCCAGGCCCCAACCTCATGTATTTTGTTCTAGAGATGGAAAGGTGACCACTGGTTTGCAGTGTTCTTATTGTTTGTGGTAGTAGGGTATGAGCCAGGGACTCATACATGGTAGGCAAATGCTTTACTATTGAGCTCCATTTCTATTTTTTTTTTTTATTTATTATATGTAAGTACACTGTAGCTGTCTTCAGACACTCCAGAAGAGGGCATCAGATCTTGTTATGGATGGCTGTGAGCCACCATGTGGTTGCTGGGATTTGAACTCCGGACCTTCGGAAGAGCAGTCGGGTGCTCTTACCCACTGAGCCATCTCACCAGCCCTCTTTCTATTTTTATATTATTTTATTTGTTGATGGTGGTTTTTGTTTTTTATAAATTGGGGGGAGAGAATAGAGAAACAAAAAAAAACAAGAAAAAAACAAGAAGAACAAAACAAAACAAAACAAAAGAACAAAAAGAAAGAAAAAAGAAAACAAAACAACAAAAAAAAAAGAAAAAAAGAAAAAAAAAGAAATTGGGGGGAGGGGAAGAGTGTGTATGTACCATGTTGTAAACGTAGAGGTCAGAAGACAACTTTGGGGAATTGGTTCTCTCGTTTCACCATATGGGGTCTAGGGATCAAATTCAGGTCCTCAGATTTGGCAGCAAGCACTTTACCCACTAAGCCAGCTCACTTACCCTTATTTATTGACAGGGTCTCACTATGTAATCCAAACTGGTCTGGGTATGTAGTTTAGAATAGCTTCAAACATGTGATCCTTCTGCCTCAGCCTCCCAAGTGTTACCTCTGTCTCCATGTGTTTTCACACACCTTACATCTGAGCCTACCAGCAGGTCCTATGACCTCTCTAATCTGCCTATCACTTTCACTGCCGCCACCACTGGCCCAAGCCACCAATCTCTCCCTGGACTACTAGAGTTCCCTCCTAAGGGGGTCTCTCTGATTCCACATCCTGTCCTCACCTTCTTTGGGTAGCTGTCACTCCAGCTCTCCAAGAATCCCTTTAAGGACATCTCAATTAAAAGCCAGTGATTTCTCTTCCCGTGCAGTGTAGAGTAAAAACCAAAGTCCACGCTACCATAGAGAAGGCTCTCCGGTTTTAATTCCTGCATCGTCCCCCTCCTCACACACTCTACTCAGCTCCCTATCCTTTCTCTTATCAGCCGACCCGTCTACGCGTGAACATTCCCAACCTCAGGACCTTTGCATGCACTCTTCCCCTTTTCCAGAAGACTCTTGGCCTCCCCCCCACCCCAATTCCCTCTCTCCTCCTCTCCAAATGTTTGCTCAAAATTCCCTTTGCAGCAAAAGCTTCCCTGGCCACCCCATTTAATAATTTATCCTTCTCTCATACCCAGAATTCATATTTGCTTCCCCAGCTTTGTCCTCTCTACTTGGCATTTATCACTATTTTGCATGCTATAATGTTTTACATGTCTGTTTAGATTCCCAATTGTCCTTCCCAGTGGGACATAGTTGCTATGAGGACATTGGTATCTAGGTTTTGTTTACTGCCATAGCTCAGCATCTTGAACAGGGCCCGGAACGTAGTAGGCATTTAACAAATATTTATTAAGTCAGTGAATGAATGGACCCTGGCCCTAGATCTTTTCCTGATTACCTGTGCCCAAGAAGCCAGTGATCAATAGTGGTTGCTAAGCACCTGCCAAAGGTCAGAGTTGCAGATGAAAATATGTTCCTCTGTGCTCTCCCACGGTGGGTGCAGGGACCTTGGAAGGGCGGAGAGCTGCGATAAATATCTCTGACAGGGAAGGAAGATGGGATTCAGTACTAGAAATAAGAGGAAGGATGTCTCCGCCCGTCTGCTCTGAGGCTGAGCCCTGCCTGGCAGGCTGCCTGCTCCCAGAAACAGGAAGTATCCAGAGGGGAAGTGACTGCAGACACGGAGAGGGATGAAATGCCCTGTGCCTGAGACAGAACACTTGAAGCTAGTCACTCTGGAGCCTTCCAAGAATCCATTCCTGGGGGATGAGTGAAATCCGTTCCACGGTGCCTCAGTGACTCATTTTGGACTGCAAGCGATCTGTAACTTCAAGTCAGGGCGAGCGAGCAGGTGCTTCCTCTTCTGGGGTCTCCAGCTGGGGTGACTGGATGCTGAACCAGGGAGGTGGGTGGTACCATTGGTCTGCTTCTGTGCCAGCATCTCCCAGAGTGGAAAGTGTGCCTGCCCCTCGAGAGGCAGGTAGGAATGGGTGCTCCATGGACCATAGCTTCAAGAAACAGCTATGCAAGAAAGTATTCCTGAGATTAAGATCTAATGATCAATCTTGTCTTCCTTGACTTCAGGCCAGAGGTAAACAACCTACAAAGCCATTACGTCTTTGAAAACCTACTTTCTATTTGTTCAGCTATGTGTCTTGAGATAGAATAAAAAACACCCTGATTAAAAACAACTTGGGAGCCAGGCATGGTGGCGCACGTCTTTTAATCCCAGCACTTGGGAGACAGAGGCAGGCAGATTTCGGAGTTTGAGGCCAGCCTGGTCTACAGAGTGAGTTCCAGGACAGCCAGGGTTACACAGAGAAACCCTGTCTCGAAATACCAAAACAACAACAACAACAACAACAAAAACAACTTGGGAGAGAGAAGGTTCAACTTTAGCTCATGGTTCCAGGCTATCGTCCATTATAGCTGCAGAAGTTTGAGGAAACCAGCCCACAGATCTGTAGTCAGAAGAGTAGTAAATGCAAGCATGCCCATACTCAGCTTGCTTCCTTCTCTTATACAGTTCAGGATACCCTGTCTAGGGAATGGTTCCACCCACAGTGGATCTCCTTGCCTCAATTAATATTATCAAGGAGCTAGAGAGAGCTCAGCCATTAAGGACACTTGATGCTCTTCTTCTTCTTCTTCTTCTTCTTCTTCTTCTTCTTCTTCTTCTTCTTCTTTAATCTCAATGGGTATTTAATGTTCTTTTTTTCCCAACTTTTTATTAGGTATTTACTTCATTTACATTTCAAATGCTATCCGGAAAGTCCCCTATACCCCCTCTCTGCTCCCTACCCACCCACTCCCACTTCTTGGCTCTGGCATTCCCCTGTACTGGGGCATATAAAGTTTACAAGACCATAGGGGCCTCTCTTCCCAATGATGGCTGACTAGGCCATCTTCTGCTACATATGCAGCTAGAGACACAAGCTCTGAGGGTACTGGTTAGTTCATATTGTTGTTCCACCTATAGGGTTGCAGACCCCTCCAGCTCCTTGGGTACTTTCTCTAGCTCCTCCATTGGGTGCCCGGTGTTCCATCCAATAGATGACTGTGAGCATCCACTTAAAAATATGGAACACAGGGGCTGGTGAGATGGCTCAGTGGGTAAGAGCACCCAACTGCTCTTCCAAAGGTGCAGAGTTCAAATCCCAGCAACCACATGGTGGCTCACAACCATCCTTAACAAGAGCTGACTCCCTCTTCTGGAGTGTCTGAAGACAGCTACAGTGTACTTACATATATAATAAATAAATAAATCTTTAAAAAAAAAATATGGAACGCTTCACGAATTTGCATGTCATCCTTGCACAGGGGCCATGCTAATCTTCTCGGTATGGTTCCAATTTTAGTATATGTGCTGCCAAAGCAAGCACCACTTGATGCTCTTAAAGAGGATCCAAATTTGATTGCTAGCACCCATACAGTGGCTCTCTGCTCCATTTCCAGGGGATCTACTGTTGTTCTGCCTTGCTTGGTTCTGAACTGTTGACCAAAGGGCTATAAGGTCATAAAACACATACCAGGAAATCTGCGGTGAAAAATAAGTTGGTTGTTTAAGGACAGCATTGAAAACACAGTGCTCGGGTGGAAACAGGCAGAGACATCAATTCATTTCCAGAAGAACAGAAAACCACCCTGTGTAACCACACTGATCTACCCTGGGCTTTATGTTTATGATGAAGCACAGTGGGCAGCTCAAAGCCGCGGATGTTATTATGAGCGTTTAAATCATGCTAATAAAAGCTGCAGTTGTTTTTAATCCCTTCCTGAAAACCAAAGCAAGCCATCTTTATGCCTGCCCTTTGATAGTTTAAAGATAGCAGGAGGTGTCATTCCCACGTGTGACTTCTAGCTTGCTTATTTACAGAGCAGAGCTTATACGGTATGAATTCCCAAGGCTTGGGGCTGGAGAGATGGCTCAGCAGTTGAGAACACTGGCTACTCTTCCAGAGGACCTGGACTCAATTCCCAGCACCCACATGGCAGCTCACAACTGTCTATAATTGCAGTTCCAGGGGATCTGACAACCCTCACGCAAACATACATGTAGGCAAAACACCAAAGCACATAAATAAATAAATAAATCATAAATTAAAAGGTTTTTTTTGTTTTTTTTATTTTTTTGTTTTTTTGCCTAAGCATTTGGCCTTGAATATCTTTGCAGTGGTCATTGTATCTATCTCTATGTACCCTGTGTGCTTCCTTTTAGGGAATTAGGGGCTCCTCTGCAGTGGAAGTAGCCCAGAGTGGCTGTAACCATAGAGATCCCTAGGGCTAAAGCAGGCATCCACCCTTCATGCTCTAGACGTGCTGAGCAAGCCTGTCCTAACCAAGCTAACGCATCATAACCAGTGCACACTGATCCGTCTTACAGCCCCAGAGCCCAGGTCGGAGGGTAGAGTGCTCGTCTAGCATGCACGCAGCCCTGGGTTCAATCCCCAACACTGCATAAACTGGCTGTGAGGCCGCACACCTGTGATCCCAGCATTTGGGAGATAGAGGCCTGTAGATGAGGGGTTCAAGGTCATCCTCAGTTACACAGTGGGTTTGGAGGTCAGATCCTGTCTCAGGGGAGGAAGGTGAGCACTCTGTGGGACATCCAGGAAGCAAAGCGTGAGGGAAGGAGTGCCAGCCCTTGGATGCCTTGCGCTCCCTCAACACCTCTCGTTTCTCTTCATGCCTCCCGCAACTCACATCTTACCCTGAGATGCAAGCAAAGCAGCCATTCTCCCGTGCAAAGTCGATAATGCTCCCCGTTTTCCTGGGACCCAAGGAAGTGGAGCTCAAGTTTGGACACTGTAGGAAAACCCAGGCAGTTGGTTCCTCTATGCCCAGAAAAGGGGAGCACAGTCAATCCTGACTGGATTGCTGGGTACCCCATCTTCACAGTTTCACGGTGGTCAGGTTAGAAATTTCTAGAATGTATAGCCTCAGAGACTCCCATTGACTGGCTCTATGTAAGTCTCATGTCCACCCCAGAGGCGACTACCCTGAGGGGGGGCCACTGGGAGGCAGGTGAGACCCATTTGTTCAGAAAACAGCAATTAACCCCCACTCTGCCAAGCCAGCCCAAACACCAGAGCAGCCTCAACCTACTTTATTCAAATGAAGATATGTGCAGGCTTCTCTCTCTTTTTTTTTTTTTTTTTAAAGATTTATTTATTTATTATATGTAAGTACACTGTAGTTGTCCTCAGACACTCCAGAAGCGGGCGTCAGATCTTGTTACGGATGGTTGTGAGCCACCATGTGGTTGCTGGGATTTGAACTCCAGACCTTCGGAAGAGCAGTCGGGTGCTCTTACCCGCT
>NC_034603.1:74281145-74284051 GCF_900095145.1 Mus pahari
GAAAGAGAGCACTAACACCCACAAAATGTCGCCCTTTCTCTTTCTCTCTCTCTCTCTCTCTCTCTCTCTCTCTCTCTCTCTCTCTCTCTCTCTCTCTCTCTCTCCCATTTTTGCTCCATGTCTCCAGGCTTTGTTGAAGTCCTTCAAGAAGGCAAAGAAGAGGGGGGTCGGCTCTGTCATGTTCCAATGCTATCTCTGTGCATTCTTGGGACAGTCACTTGAGCTTCATTGACCCTCGGTGTCTTCTCCATCGGTGAAAACACTCAATGCAGTGCCGTGTCTCAGGCCTCAGTAACAGTGAGTGCTGGAGAAATCTGTGGCATTTGGGAGAGATGGAGTGAAGGACAGACTTGCCCAGCAGAAGGAGTCCATCTGTGGTCAGTTCTCTGTGATGGGGCAACCTCCCTTCTCCCTCCCCCACCACGCCCATTGCCCTTCACTCAATCTCTGCTAAAAGCAGCAAATTCAAGGGCCTTTCAGACCTTCTTGGTCAACTTGACTTTGTCAGCTTTTTGCAGCCCAGCGGGCACATTCTCTGTGAACACGGTGTTCGCAGCAGCGCCTCTAACCACAAACCTCAAGAGTCTCAGCAGCGAGACACTCAGGATGTCTAAGGGTCCTCTCGTCTTCAGAGGCCCAGCCCAGCGCACATAGCATGGGAATTGCATGCATCAAAGGCAGGAAGTCCCCGACAAGTCTGTCCCATAAGCCACCAGACGCTGGTTACCTTCATGTGGCTGAACTAGAGGTCGAGTTCTCAGGGTGGGGCGAGGTGGTCTGGGGCCTTCGCAGCCAGGGTGGAGCCCAAGCCTGAGGAACTAGACCTGAGACTCGAGGCCTGAGCTCCCCACCACAGGAAGCCTGGCTCCCGGCTGCTCCATAGCTTGGGTCTCTGCTCCCTCCCTCACGCGGGATAAGTGGTATTTGAATTCCTGCTTCCTTTCCTGCTTCCCCTCCCCCTTTTTTTCTATACATTCCCTAAAGAAATACTAAGTGTGTACTGCAAATCCTAAGGATAAGATCCTAGAGAAACATCGAGAAGAGTTGGTGGTTTTCCTTGAGGACCCCATTTATCAAGTCTGGATAGCCTTGACTAGCTTAGTGGCCCAGGGTGCCAGCTCTATTCTCCTGGAAAAGAGAGAGGGTAAAGAGGGGGCTGGGGAGCGCGCACTGAAGGGCTAGCCTGGCAGATCACAGAAGTCTGACATAGAGATGTCTCTGCAGCCACTGGCCCCAAAGGAGAGAAAAGGTGAGGACAGCTGGAGGGCAAAGAAGGATGTGGGGGAAGAGGGGGGAGAGACGGTGTACCATGGAGCATGGTAGCCTTCCAAAGGCAGCTGGGTATTAAAAACACTTAAAAGTCACACAAGTCGGGAGGCAGAGGCAGGCGGATTTCTGAGTTTGAGGCCAGCCTGGTCTACAAAGTGAGTTCCAGGACAGCCAGGGCTATACAGAGAAACCCTGTCTCGAAAAAATCTAAAAAAAAAAAAAAAAAAAAAAAGTCACACAAGTCGTGCGAGCAGAATAGAAAGTGAAAGTAAAGAAGAGGCTGTAAGAAATATCGGATGGAGGGGCAGGGGGCAGAGGGACATGGGAGCAGAGGGAGATGGCATGCCAGCTCCTGCTCGCAAGACCTGGTTAGGGCCTTGCTAACTGCTAACTGCGCACTTACCACCTCCCTCAGTGAAGGAAGCCCACAGCCCACTCCAGCTAGTCCTTGTAAATCAGAACCAGAACCCAGGGCAGCCAGATCCACCCAACAAAGGGTTTTCTTATTGTCCTTATCGTTTTTTTTTTCATGTCTAATTTTATTATATTTATATTCTATGTGTATGGGTGTTTTGCCGGTATGTATGTCTGTGCACCACATATGTATAGTTCCCGGAGAGGCCAGAAGAGGTGGTTAGAACTGGATTTATTCACAGTTGTGAGCATCCATTTTGGAACTGGGAACCGAACCCAGATCCTCAGGCAGAACAGCTACGTCTCTTAATCACTGAGCCATCTCTCTAGCCTCAACATGCAAGGTTTGTTTTTTGTGTTTTTTGTTTGTTTGTTTGTTTTGTTGGTTGGTTGGTTGATTTGGTTTGGTTTGGTTTGGTTTGGTTTTTTGAGACAGGGTTTCTATGTGTAGCCCTGGCTGTCCTGAAGCTCACTTTGTAGACCAGGCTGGCCTCAAACTCAGAAATCTGCCTGCCTCTGCCTCCCAAATGCTGGGATTAAAGGTGTGCGCCACCAGGCCCGGCTGTTTTGTTTTGTTTTGTTTTGTTTTGTTTTGTTTTGTTTTGAGACAGGGTTTCTCTGTGTATCCCCGGATGTTCTGGAACTCTGGAACTTACTCTGTAGACCAGGCTGGCCTTGAACTCACAGAGACACATCCACCTGCCTCTGCCTTTCCAGTGCCAGGACTAAAGGTTCAATTCCCAGTATCATAACCATCTACAGCTGCACTTCCAGGGGGCCTGACGTCCTCTCTGACCTCAGTGGGCATCGGGCACCCACATGGTGCACAACACATATACAAGCAGACAAAAACATCCATAAACATAAAATAATAGGTATTGGAGAGATGACTCGGTAGTTATGAGCATCGGCTAATCTTCCAGAGGACCCAGGTTCAATTCCCAGTATCCACATGGCAGCTCATGACATTCTATAATTCCATTTCCAGAAGGTCCAACACTGTCACACAGACATACAAGCAGGCTAAACACCAATGCAAATAAAACAAATACAACATTTTTAAAAATAAATAATAGTGTTTTAAGAAATAAAGCTGAGGGCTGGTGAGATGGCTCAGTGGGTAAGAGCACCCAACTGCTCTTCCGAAGGTCTGGAGTTCAAATCCCAGCAACCACATGGTGGCTCATAACCATCTGTATCAAAATCTGATGCCCTCTTCTGGA
>NC_034603.1:74284326-74288591 GCF_900095145.1 Mus pahari
ACATGGCAGCTCAAAACCTTCTGTAACTCCAGTTCCAGAAGTCCAACACTCTCACACACACACATGTGTGCAGGCAAAACACCAATGCACATGAAATAAAAATAATTTTTTTTAAAAAAAGAAAGAACTAGAGAAAGAAAGAATGAAAGAAAGAAAAGAAGGAAGGACGGAAGAGAGAGAGAGAGAGAGAGAAAGAAAGAAAGAAAGAAAGAAAGAAAGAAAGAAAGAAAGAAAGAAAGGAAGGAAGGAAGCAAGCTAAACAGGATACTTGTGGAGCATGCCATTAATCCCAGCCCTTGAGAAGCAGAGACAGTTGAGTCCCAGGGTACCTGGTTTACAGAATGAGTTCCAGGACAGCCAGGGCTACATAGTGAGGGGGTGGGGATGGGGTGAGACTAAAAAAAGAAGAAAGAAAGCTAAGTCAATCTGTGGTGGCATGAGGTGTTGAATAGGGAATGGTTTTGACTGGTAAAAGAATGAAACAAAACTGGCTTAAACAAAAGTAGGCTATCGTTCTCTCGTCATCGGTCCTTCGTTACTGGCAATGCAGTCTCTTTCTACTTTGTTGCTCATCCGTCCCAAGGTGCAGCTCACATGGGTCAGGCCTGTAGGGTCCATTTCAGCCAGAAGAAAGGAGATAAAAGCAGGGGGTCGGTGGGGGTAGTGGGGGGGAGACACACTGTCTTTAAGTGCATGGCCCGGAAGTGAACACATTCTTTCCACTTGAATTTTACAAGCTGGAGTACGATGATGATAGCCACAACTAGAGGCAATTGGATTGTAAGTGAGCCAGAGAAGGTGACCAGGTGGCTTTTTAGGCAGTAGGTGACTCTAAACTGCAATTTCCAACTACAGCAGCCTGACTCACTTCCCCAGCACGTCATGTTCAAGCAGAAATTTCTCTCTGTGCTGTGATGCACCCAAGACTGGTGTCCCTGCCTTATAAAACTGACCAGTTGACCTAGAGGTTGGAAAAGGGTGGGGCTATGGCCAGATTTGATGGTACACACCTGTTATCCCAACACTTTGAAAGTGGAGCCTGGAAGATCAAAAGTTCAAGGCTATCCTTGGTTACATGGGGAATTTGAGGCCAGCCTGAGCTACATGCGATCTTATCTTTTTTTTTTTTTAAGATTTATTTACTTATCATGTACATATGAGTACATTGTAGCTGTCTTCAGACACACCAGAAGAGGGCATCAGATTCCATTACAGATGGTTGTGAGCCACCATGTGGTTTCTGGGATTAGGACTCAGGACCTCTGGAAGAGCAGTCAGTGCTCTTAACCTCTGAGCCATCTCTCCAGCCCAAGAGGCAGGCAGATCTCTGAATTCAAAGCCAGCCTGGTCTACAGACAGAGTTCCAGGACATCTAAGACTACACAAAGAAACCCTGTCTCGAAAAACCAAAAAGAAAGAGAGAGACACACACAGAGAGAGAAAGGAAAAGCAGAGAAAAGAAAAAAAAGAAAGGAAAAAAAAAGATTGGGTGGAAGAATGCTATCAAGGCCAAGAAAATTAGAACACACATAGGCTTTTTAAAAATAAAACAAAATGGTTGTCATGACATTTTCCTCAAAACTAATTAGGAATTGGGAAGCCCTTCTTTGCCTACCTTAAATATAAGAACCAAAAACTTTAGATAGTGTATGTATATATAAAGAGAGATAAGCATAGTCATGTAGATTGTTTTATTATGTGGATGTGTGTCACTGTGGATGTGTGTGTGTTTGTGTGTCTGTATGTCTGACTGTAGGTATGTGCACCTGAGTGCAGGTGCCCTCAGAGGCCAGAAGAGGGCGCCAACTCCTCCGGATCTGGAGTTGCAAGTGGTTGTGAGCTGCCTGATATGGGTACCAGGAACTAAACTCAGTTCCTCTGCAAGACCAATATTTGCTCTGAACCACTGGACCACCTCTCTGACCTCAGATATACAGAATTTCAAAGTCCAAACGTGATAACCCCGAGCATTCCTAATGAACATGTGACAGGTGAATTCATACGGGAATAAAACAATAAAATACTTGACAAAGGTTGATCTCAGAAATCCAAGGACTGTTCAATACCCAGTATTAAAATGTTAAAAGAGCCGGGCGTGGTGGCCACGCCTTTAATCCCAGCACTCGGGAGGCAGAGGCAGGCGGATTTCTGCGTTCGAGGCCAGCCTGGTCTACAGAGTGAGTTCCAGGACAGCCAGGGCTACACAGAGAAACCCTGTCTCGAAAAACAAAAAAAAAAAAAAAAAATGATAACAGTAAAATAGCTTCCCTGGACATCCTGACAGAATGTTCAGGTTGAGATGCTGAAGATGCCTAGAGGATATATTGTCTTACTAAAGCTTTGAGAAAGTCTGGTATAGTGATGCAAGTCTTTAATCTCAGCACTTGGAGAGATAGAGGCAGGTAAATCTTTGTGAGTTCAAAGCCAGCCTGGTCTACATAGTGAGTTCCAGGATAACTAGAGCTATAGAGTGAGACCCTGTCTTGGAAGAAAAAAAAAAGACAAAACAAAACAAAATGAGACATGCGCTGTGCCAAGAGCATCAGAATCCTTTCTTGTCTATGCCATGACTGTTGTCATGAGTTACAGATGAGGTCACAGAAGCTGCAGGAACTTTTGGGACCCTCGTTATTTTTTCTTCGTGTATATGTATGTAATGCACATGTATGAGTGTTATCCTGTGTCAGGGGAGTATAAGTGTTGTGTATGTGTATAGGTGTGTATACATATGTATGGAGACTAGAAGTTGATGTAAGATTCCTTTCACCATGGCTCTCCAACCACAAACTATAATATATTTATAAATAAAGGAAGCTACACTGCTTCATAATTCCAGGTCTTGGAAGCAAGAAGATTGCAAGTCAGTCAGGGATATAGAACAAGATTCTGTCTTAACAAATCAACAACAATAATGAAACCAAAGGCAAGGTCAAACAAAAAATCAGTTCTGCAGACTCAGAATCCTGTAGCCCCATGACAGTGCATTAGCAGCATACTCTATATGAGACCCAAGACCCAATCCCAACACCATCAAAAATAAACAAATGGAAAAGAACAGTTGCACACGTGTCATCTGTGTGGGGAAGGGTGAGAAGGCCATCACAACAGCCAAGTATCAGTAGAAGACCCCACAGTAGGAGCTGGAGAGATAGCTCAGCGGTTAAGAGCACTTGCTGAGCCTGCAGAGGACCAGGGTTCAGTACCCAGTGTCCACATGACAGCTCGCGACCACCTTCCAGTTCCAGAGGGTCCAATGCCCTCTTCTGGCCTCAAAGGGCATCAAGTATGCATGCAGTACACATACAAATACACAAGCAAAACATCCATACACATAGATGAACCTTTAAAGAAAAAGAAAGAAGAGAGAAAAGAAAAAAGAACCTACAGTAGTTTTCTACCCTAAAGCCACCAACACAACTGAGGGAGCCAGAAGGACACACGGTCACCGTTACTCTGCAAATAAGCTTACTCCAGGCTTTCCGATGCTATTTCTCACAGGAAGGAGCTTGGAGCTATCTCGCTTACAAATTTGTGTTGGAGGGGTGGAGTGACTAAGGAGCTCGGGCCGTTTCCTGGCGGACGGAGCACACTGAGCCAGCCTGGAAGCCTCAGGCCCCAGCCTGGCTGACCAGGAGCCAGAGTCAGGTCAGCTTCATCCCACGCTTCCTGTCGGGTCCAAGCAGCCTGAGTTTCCTGGTGACCCTTCCCTGCACCCAGCTGATTCAAAGGCCTGGCAGGACCCGATGCCAACCTGAAAAACCAGAGGCAGCCAGGTTTAATTCAGATCTCCAAACCAACAGATGAGTACTTGGCGTCTACGTGTGAAAGTTAATAGCAAACATGTGTGTGACAAGCAGGGGAAGCCCCTTCAACTTCAATATTTGGGATGGCAGTCCGTTTTAAGTTAACCAGCCAGTATAATCAAAACAAACAACAAACAAACAAACAACAAAGGCAAGAGCTGGAAACATAAAATGGAGCAGGCCATTCTCTATCCCTGCCTTGGTTTTTAAGATGGGGTCTCCTGTAGCCTAGGCTGGCCCAAGCTCGTCATTTCAAGCGAGCACCACTATATCCAGTGTAAAAGCTCTCCCAGAAAACAGTTGAATGGTTTCCTTTTGTTTCTTCTTCTTCCTCCTCCTCCTCCCCCTCCTCCTCCTTCTTCTTTCTTCTCTTTCTCCTTCTCCTTCTCCTCCTCCCCTCTTCTTCCCCCTCCCCCTTCTCCCTTCTCCTCCTCCCCCTCCTCTGCCTCCCCCTCCCCCTCC
>NC_034603.1:74290946-74293443 GCF_900095145.1 Mus pahari
AATCTTAAAAAAAAAATCTTTAAAAAAAAAAAGATTTATTTGTTTATTTCATGTATGTGAGTAAACTGTCGCTGTCTTCAGACACCCCAGAAGAGGGCATCAGATCCCCATTAGAGATGGTTGTGAGTCACCATGTGGTTGCTGGGACTTGAACTCAGGAACCTCCGGAAGAGCAGTCAGTGCTCTTAACCACTGAGCCATCTCTCCAGCCATAGAGACAAGATCTTGAAGAGAAAATGACAGACAGGTAGCTCAGTCAAGGCCAGAGGTCTCTCTCAAAGCCCTGGAGACAGAGCTTGGGACCATTCTTTAACACTCTCGTATTAGCAGGGCCTGCTTTCCCATGGCCTTCACATATAGGTCTCGGGTCAACTGTAGCTGCCAGATTAGTGTGGAGTTGATCTGAAGCCTAGAGGAGAACTTGGCCAGGAAAGGGGCTTCATGTTTACTGAGTGAATAAATATACATCAAGTTGTGGATGTGAACACTTTAAAATGCCAGGCACACAATAACAATAAGAAACTGGGGGATAATAGATTAGGCTGCAGCGCAGACCGGAGCAGAATAAGTACATATGTCATAGCTAAGGGGACATCGCTGTTCAGCTCTGGCTATGGGAGAATGAGACACTTACTGCTACATCTGATTTTTCCAGAGAAGCCAAAATCCAGACTCTTTATGAGGAGCCCTTGATTTTTTTTTTCCATGTTGTGAACTAATTTTTAAAACTTCTTTGAATTAAGTGAGGATCAAATGAAACACACATGCCAGAAGAACGCCACTCAGGGGACAAGGCTTGGGATGTCAGCTCTGAAACTGCAGGGTGGCCCAGAGTTTCACATGTGGAGCAGTGAGTTTTGCTCTTACCTGCTAGGCAGAGCAGTCCGCAGCAAGTGACCGAGACCCAGTTTCTCCAGCAGCCAAGAGCCAACTCCATCGGGATACATCCTTTGAAGCGATCTTATCCAGTGATGTCGAAAGGGTGGGGGTCGCTGGCTGGGTTGGTGACATGACTTCCAGAACTCAGGGAACATGTGTCTCTTTTTGAATTATCAGACCCTGGTGCTGATGCTAGAGGTATGAAGACCAGACAGCCCCTAGTGGGGAAAAACAGTCCTGCCAGGTCTATTGGCCTCATTGCTGCGTGTGCCAGGCTGAAAGAACTGAAGGCCAGGCTTAGATAGCACCCTAACACAGAGGCTAAAAAGTCCCTGCCTTTCACCCAGTGGTGGCGCAAGCCTTTAATCCCAGCACTCAGGAGGAAGAGGCAGATGGATCTCTGTGAGTTCGAGGCCAGCCTGGTCTACAGAGTGAGTTCCAGGACAGCCAGGGCTACACAGAGAAACCCTGTCTCAGAAAAAAATAAAATAAAATTTCCCACCTTTCATCCTCCAACCCAACAGTGGGGACCTTTCAGCACATCCCTCCCTGGCAGGTTATCTGTCTCCAACTGAAGAAATTGGTGCAGAGCTCAGAGTGGCCCAGGTTCAAATCTAACTCCTCCCTTCGCTGTGACCTTCCACTGGCTATGAAATCCCAAGAGCCCTGGCTGAAGCACAACTAGGAGACGCTATTGTGCAATGAGAAGGAGGGGATCGTCTCAGTTTTTCTGCCCAAGAATCTGTCTCTCTGGTCTAATCATGAGAGGATACCAGAACAGAACAGTATCCCTGACTCACAGGCAGAGGAGATCTAAGCACTCCACGAAACACAGTGACCATGTCCTGGCTCAGATACTGGGATGGGGAAGGAGGACATGGAGGGGGGGAACCTAGGTAGAGTGTGAGGTGCAGTTTACACGTTGTGGGGAGCCAGCCTGCAGCATTCACCTATAATCCAGCACTTGTGAACTGGAGGTGTGAGGACCTGGGGTTCAAGGTCACTCTGGGCTACATTATAAACTGAGGCCAGCCAGAGGGAGAGAGGGAGTAGGAGGAGGGGGGAGAAGGAGAAGGAGGGGGGAATGGAACTAGAGTCTACTATGTTAAGCAAAATAATCCCGATTCAGAAAGACATTTTTTTCTGACACATTCAGAATCTAGATTTAAAAAAAAAAAAAAAGGTGAAAAATAAACCTCTTGCTTTTGCATTGAAAAAGACCACCAGGCCCGGCTGGCACATGCCTTTAATCCCAGCACTTGGGAGGCAGAGACATGCAGATTTCTGAGTTCGAGGCCAGCCTGGTCTACCAAGTGAGTTCCAGGACAGCCAGGGCTATACAGAGAAACCCTGTTTCGAAACACACACACACACACACACACACACACACACACACACACACAAAGCATAAAGGCATGGGTGGTGGTTTGAATGAAATGGTTCCCACAGGCCCCAAAAGGCCCAAAAAACTGACTTTGATCTCCGTGTTCAAATCATGTTGCACACACACACACACACACACACACACACACACACACACACATATCACTCACAAACATATATCACAAACACTAAAGATTGTGGAGAAAAGTTAAGATGACCACATACAGGCACACAC
>NC_034603.1:74294208-74321529 GCF_900095145.1 Mus pahari
TTCTGAGTTCGAGGCCAGCCTGGTCTACCAAGTGAGTTCCAGGACAGCCAGGGCTATACAGAGAAACCCTGTCTCGAAAAACCAAAAAATAAAAAAATAAAACCATGGCAATGCAAAAAAAAAAAAAAAAAAGGTCAGGCGATGCTTTGGCGACCGTGGTAGTGAAGCAGGAGCCTCTGAGTCCCGAACTGGTCGTGCACCAGCCGCTAGCCTGTCCCTGTCCCTGCCCACCTCCGAGCCGGGCGAGCCAAGCCCTCGGAGCGAGCCTGTCCCCAGCCAAAAAGAACAGCAAGTCCTTCGGGAAAAGAAGCAAGCCTCCTCGGGCTAAGAGAAGCCAGAGTCCCCACTATTCCATGGTCAAAGTGTAGCAGGAACGTGAGGATCATTCACGGAGAGGTCGAGAGGATCAGCAGCACCGAGAGTCATCAGGAGCACAGGAGAGGTCGGAACAGTGAGCGAGACTGGCACCGGAGCCATTCGAGGCAAGTCGCTGGGCAGGGTCGGGATAGAGACAGCCAGAACCTGCGACCCAGGAAAAAGAGGGGGACTTTCATAATGCCAGTCACCAGGAGCACCGCCAGAAGAATGAAGGTGCTGGCAGGTGAGGCTCGGGAGGTGATCCCTCGCCCTGCTGGGAACAGAAGCAAAGAGGTGCCCGTTAAAGAAAAACCAAGCTTTGAACTTTCTGAGGCACTTGTTGGTGACACTAATACCTTCCGGGGTATGGTTATTAATTAAATACAGTGAGCCCCCAGAAGCCCAGACCCCAGAAAAATGGTGGCGTCTCTACCCCCTTTAAAAATGATGAGGTATGCCGGGCGTGGTGGCACACGCCTTTAATCCCCGCACTTGGGAGGCAGAGGCTGGCGAATTTCTGAGTTCGAGGCCAGCCTGGTCTACAGAGTAAGTTCCAGGACAGCCAGGGCTGCAGAGAAACCCTGTCTTGAAAAAAAAAAAAAAAAAAGAGGAGGTTTTTCCAGTCATGTACAGCCATCGGCAGAATGTGTATCTTCTGGGTAGACATGGACGCATCACAAACATTCCCATTGACCATCCTTTTTGGTTTTTTGAGACAGAGTTTCTCTGTGTAGTCTTGGCTGTCCTGGAACTCACTCGGTAGACCAGGCTGGCCTCAAACTCAGAAATCTGCCTGCCTCTGCCTCCCAAGTGCTGGGATTAAAGGCGTGCGCCACCACGCCTGGCTTCAACCATCCTTCTTGCTCAAAGCAACATATACAGTCTTCTGAACCGGCTTGTGGAATACACCCTTACTGATGGCACTGTTGGTGAAGCCCTAAATCATTGACTTCGGCTCAGGCAACAGAACATTCTTGAACAACAACATATTGAGCCACAAAGATACTATGAATTGAAAAAAAAAAAAAAAAAGACGTACTTAAATTTGGGCTCAGTAGCCAAGAATATGTCTTGCTTCATGAGTCCTCAGACACCTCTGAACTTGACAGGCAGGAGGAGGAGGAGGGGGAGGAGGAGGAGGAGGAGGAGGAGGAGGAGGATTTCCTTTATACGAGTTGTCTTGGGGACTGGAGAGATGGTTCAGTGGTTAAGAGCACTGACTGTTCTTCCAAAGGTGCTGAGTTCAAATCCCAGCAACCACATGGTGGCTCACAACCATCCAAATGAGATCTGACACCCTCTTCTGGGGTGTTTGAAGACAGCTACAGTGTACTTAGATATAATAATAAATCTAAAAAAGAGTTGTCTTGGCCAGAGCTGGAGAGATAGATGCCTCAGAGGTTAAGAACAGTGGCTGCAGGAGGCAGAGGCAGGCAGATTTCTGAGTTCGAGGCCAGCCTGGTCTTCAGAGTGAGTTCCAGGACAGCCAATTTCTACACAGAGAAACCCTGTCTCGAAAAAACCAAACCAAAACAAAACAAAAACAAAAGAAAAGTGGCTGCTTTTCCAGAGGTCCTGAGTTTAATTCTCAGCAACCATGTGGTGGCTTACAACCATCTATAATGAGATCTGGTGCCCTCTTCTGGCCTGAAGGCATACATGCAGGCAGAAAAAAAGTTGCCTTGGTTACGAAACTCTAAGACAATCATCTGTCTGTCTGTATATCTCTTTCTCTGATTTTTTTTTTTTTTTTTTGAGACAGGGTTTCTCTGTGTAGCCCTGGCTGTCCTGGAACTCACTCTGTAGACCAGACTGATCTTCAACTCAGTGATCCACCTGCCTCTGCCTCCCAAGTGCTGGGATTAAAGACATGAGACACCACCACCTTGCTTGCTTTTGATTTCTTTTTTAAACTAAAATTCTTTACTCCTTTTAAATTCTATGGGGGCTGTTTATTTTTACTATATATATATATATATATATATATATATATATATATATATATATGTGTTTTGCCTACTTGTACATCTGTGTACCATGTGTGTGCTGGATGCCCAGGGAGGTCAGAAGAGGACATCAGGTCCCCTGGTACTGGAGTTAGAGAGTTGTTAGCCACCATCCAGATGCTGGGAATGGAACAATCAGTGCTCTAACCACTGAACCATCTCTCCAAACAGTGTCTCACTATACATTCTCATCTAACTTAAACTTTCCAGATAGACCAGGCCGGCCTTGAATTCACAGGTTCTGCCTCTGCCTCTCAAATATTGTGATTACAGGTTAGTGCCAGCATGCCTGGCTCTCTGTTCTAAAAAAAAAAAAAAAAATAGTGTCTCTCTATATATGTGGCCCTGCAAACCTGGGAGTCTCTGTGTAGACCAGACTAATATCAAACTCATGGCAATCCTCCTGCCTCAGCCTCTTGAAATTACCAGTGTGACCCATAACACCCAGTGCACATAACATATATGTGCACACCTCTGTTGGCTCTAACCTAGGCTGCTAAGGACAGGGAACAGTTCACCGCAGCAGCCATGAGCACATGCAGCGACCAGAACTTGATTTCCACATACCAGTTTCACCAAACAGAACCAGGGTCATTGGAGTGAACTCAGTGGCCAGGACAGGAAAAAAGACAGGGGAGCCTGGAACAGTTTGTGTTAGAAAGCTCCAGGAATGATGGATCGTGGCAAAATAGGCCTAGCAACCAGCTTGAACAGGTTTCCACTGGCCAAAATGGGAAGAATTCAATTGCTAAAGTCAACAGTGGGAGTTATAAGCCCATGGAATCCAAGGGGCCGCTCAGACTTAAGTCTCCAGTCTGAGAGCTTGGGGTGAGGCGATATTACAGATGAAGGATACTCAGCCCTTGGTTGGCTTTCAAGTCTTCATTTATTGTCCCCCCACCCCCATGTCATGAGTGGAAAGGACATGACACATGGAGCAAGCTAGCATCCCAAAAATTCCTAGACAGACTATCTAGGACATATGGACTTTGGATGTTGATCCAGTATCTTTTCCAGCTTCCTGTCACATTGTGGGAAGGGGAGATGCAGGGATGCCAATGGGGACCAGCTTTGAGGGAGAGGCAGGCAGAGGGCCGGGAGAGGCTAGTTGGCCACCGCTGCCTCCCAAGAGCCCGTGGCCGGAGCTGAGGATTGGGCAGGGGGCCTCCTGCAGAGCGAGGTGCCCCCACATCTGGTTCCCATCACACGGTAAAAACAAACGGGTGTCTTAACTGGAAAAGGCCCAGTAGACTTAGCTAGCCAAGCCATGTAGCTGGGACAGCAGGACACGGCGTCACCTCTTCCATAGGTCACCAGGCCTGGCTGGCTCCCAAGGGGTTTGCAGAGAGAAGGCAACTGGAAAAGAGGCAGCTTTTCTGCATAGACTGACATTATCTGGACCCAGCTCCGCCTAATGTACAAAACAGCTTCCTGTGTCATTGTCCAGAGGGGCTGGTTCTCGGACTTGCGGGTGACTCATTTCAGCAGGAGGCTGGAGCCGACACACAGCCCACCCACCCTTGTCTACCCAGAGCACCTCATTTGGTGTTCCGGGGCAGCATTGCTGCGCAGTCTTGGGTAGCTGTCTAAATGTCTCTGAGCCCTTTTCCCCAGCAGTACAGAGTGTGATCCCTTCTTGACAGGGCCGCGGAAGTCTGTTTTCGTGACTGAGCACAAGGCACGGCTATGAATCAGAAAGCTCTCAGGCAGAGCTGTGGTTCCTACTGGTCACCTGGGAACCAGTCCTATGTCTTCTACTGGCTCTGAAAACGTTTAAGAAGTAACACAGAAGAAAGAAAACACCTTTTCTTCCAGGCTTTCTACCCTGGCCATCAGCACCATCCCTGACAGAGAAGGGTAGGGGGTGCGGATAGGCCTTAGCTCACATTGGCAGTCTTGCTGTGTGGTTATAGGAGATGTCGTTAATCTCTCTGACCCTGTTTCTTCTTGCTCCTGCTTTCCGGGCGCTCATGGTTAGTGAGTTAGAGTTTACACAGCAGAGAGAGGCATGGTTTGGAGTGAACACTCTTTTCCTTCCCTGCTTCCCACGGAAGACTCTGTTCTAAAAGGAAGCCTGTCGGGCTGTACCTTAAAACCAGTGCCGGCCCTTCAGTAAATCAGGAGCAGATAGAAGCAAGCTAGATTGACTCTGGGAGGCAGCCCTGCGTTCCCACTTGTGAGCATCCTTCAGTGGTCTTAGGCCACTACCCTTCGGCCTGATGAAGCCAGTTTGCTCCCCCCGGGCTCTGCAGGGCATCGGGGAATTGGGATGGGTGCCATTTCTGTGTATGCAACTGTTCTTTATCAAAAGTCAAAAAGCAGGAACCTCTCGTGGATAAGATCTGGGACACCACTTCCCTGAGTGTTTGAAAATGTCAGATAAGCTGGCTGTGCTTCAACAAACCATCTAGCTTCATAGTGGTGTGTGTGTGTGTGTGTGTGTGTGTGTACATGTGTAGGTACAAGTGGCACACCCAAAGGCCAGAGGAAGATCCCTCAGAACTGGAGTCACAGAGATCTGCAGATACTCAAGCTTGTTACGTAGGTGCTGGAATCTCAACTTAGGTTCTTATGATTCAACTGCTAGTGCTTTTTGGTTTTGTTTTTGTTTTGTTTTGTTTTTCTCTGTGTAGCCCCGGCTGTCCCGGAACTCACTCTATATAGCACGCTGGCCTCTGTCTCCCCTCAGACCCATTCCCAACTTTTACATGGGTTTTAGGGATCCAAACCTAGGCCCTCACATTTGCACGGGGAGGGTTTTACCCACTACGCCATCTCCCTGTCCCCTATCTGGGTTTCCTCACCAGAAAAGGGACCTTTTGACCACTCACACAATGCTGCTTAGGGTGACATGCTTCTCCAGAAGTCGTGAGAAAGGCCTGCACAGAGCAGTGCCTGAAACAGAGGAAAGGCTCGGTACATGCGCAGTGTTAACAGCGCTAGCTGTCACTTGCAGCTCTCTGGGCATAGAAATCCCTGCAGACACTGAGAGAGTACCAGTTCCCGCTGATAGCATAGAGCCTCCAGGGATAGAGGTCACTCCTCACTGTGTTCATCCACCTCCTTTCACAAATGTATGAGCAGGAAAACCAGGAGTTTGAGGTCATCCTCTAGAATCTGAGACCAGCGTAAGCTACCCTGTCTCGGAAAATCAGAACATAATGAGAATCAATTAGACAGGCCCCTCTCCACCTGCACACAATCCTGCCGCTCCCAGTGAATCCGCTAATACAGTGAATCAGCTAGTCAAATAGGCTTAAGTCTAATTCCTCCCACCTGACCTTCAGGCTCCCAACATCCACGCAATGGTCCTGATCCAAAAAAAAAAAGTGTATCAAGCCAGGTATGTGTGGGTGGCTCACACCTTTAGTCTCTGCACTGGGGAGGGGAGGGGAGGCAGAGGCAGGTGGATCCCTGTTGATTCAAGGACAGCCTGATCTACATAACAAGCCATAGTGAGACCCTGTCTCATAATATGTAGATAAAGAGATGGCTCAGAAGTTAGACATGCTGGCTGCTCCGGGAGAGGACCCAGGCTCAGTTCCTTACACCCATGTAATGGTTGTCAACCTCTGTAACACCAGTTCCAGGGAATTTCATGCTCTCTCCTGGCATCCAAAGGCATCAGACATGCACGTTGGGGGGGGGGGGGCGGGTACAGACATAAAAAATTGAAAATACAGTTTTTTAGACAGGGTCACATTATGTAGATCAGGCTGGCCTCAAATTCATAGAGATATGCCTGATTCTGCCTTCCCAGTACTAGAATTAAAGCTATGCCTAGCCAAAAATAAATAAATAAACAAACAAACGAATGAATGAATATTTTAAATTGTACGGAAAGGATAGACATCTCTTTCTGCCACCTTGGCACCTATGATAGCCTTCTGGGAACAGGACTACAAAGGGCAAATGTGTCTGGAAGATTGGGGTGCAGGGCCACTTCTGCAGGCTGTAAGTGGGTCCCGAACCACAGAAAGCACACGGCTCTTTAAAATTGAGAATATTCATGCTGTTGGACAAGAGACGCACTTACATATATGAAGTTGGAGAGATGCCTTGGTCGAGGAACTTAGTGTTCTCCCTGTGAACCTGAGTCAGGTTCCCTACAGCCGCATGGGGCACTGTAACTCTGACCAGGTGCCTCCTCAGTTCCCTGAACACACATGTACATACCTACACACAAACATAGACATGATTTACAAAATAATTCTTTAAAAGGAAACCCCCACAGGGACTCCTGTGGGAAACTGAGCAAAGCCGGCATACTATGGTGGCTCACAAGCATCTGTGAGTTCAGGTCAAGAGGGATCCAGCGCCCTCTTCTGGCCTCTGTAGACACAGGGCACAGTATACATACATACCCACATACATGCACACATACATGCAGGTAAACCCTCAACACTTTAAAGAACATTAAGTAAATATAAGTTTCACCTATTTGCCGAGAGTGGTGGCACACACCTTGAATTCCAGCATCCAGGAGCAGAAATAGGAGGATCTCTGAGTTCAAGGCCAGTTTACAATCTGGAGAAAGGCAACTTGGGCCCCATGGGAACAATGGCATCTGTGCTCTGGACCGAATTCCTGAGAAGCCTCCCCTCAAAAGCCATTGGACATAGACCCCATATGATACCTGCACTGCAGTGAACTTAATCTAATAGAAATGGATTTGTTGGGAGAGACAAGGAAAAGGAGGTTGGGGAGGAGCCAACTCAGCATTTACACTGTAATGCCAGTATTTTGAAGGTGGAGGCACAAAAGCCCGGGGTACAGTGTTATCCTCAGCTACGTAGTGAATTCAAAACCAAGTTGTGTCCCGCCCTACTTGCTTTTAATTTTTAACCCTACCACTCAGGAAGTCGTTAATTTCATTAGGAAGTCGATACCAGTTTATCTCTATCTTGCAGAGCTGTGCCACACAGAGCAGTTAAACAACTTGCTGAAGGTCTGGAGGCGTCCAGCCTGGATGGCAACGCAAACGGAATTCAAGAGCCAGGCTCTGACGCCCTAAACACTACTGCCTCCCTGTGGTAATCTTTCTAGTTGCAAGGGGCCTTCCAGGCTTTTAAACCTTTCCTCAGGCTGAGTATGCGCAGCCAACCTGGTCTAGCAGACCCTGTCTTAAAACAAATAAAATGCATCAATCAATCAATCCCAGGGTGTTTCCTATCGGCCGATTCCGGCTTAGCCTGGGGTACCTGGAAGGTCAGGAAAGCAGTTGTTTCCTGAATCTTCTTTAAACCAGGGTCTCATCTGCATGTGGGGACCCACACCTGTAACCCCAGCACTTGAGAAGCTAAGGAGGGAGGATTACTGTGACGTCCTGGCAAGACGGATTACAGAGGGAGGGTTTACACTCATTAGTGGACAACAGTGACACAGGGCTTGTAACCTCCAAGCTCTTGACATTCCTAAGCACGGATGGCTCTTTACTGAGGGCTATTGTGTGCCCTATGGATGTTCAGAGGCAGTAGAATAGCCCTGTCTCACATGTGACAACCAAAAATGTCTCCACACTGTGACATGCCCCCTGAGGGAATTTCAAAATCTGCCTTTAGAACCAAAAAATTTTTTTTTTTTTTTTTTTTTTTTTTGGTTTTTCGACACAGGGTTTCTCTGTGTAGCCCTGGCTGTCCTGGAACTCACTTTGTAGACCAGGCTGTCCTCGAACTCAGAAATCTGCCTGTCTCTGCCTCCCAAGTGCTGGGATTAAAGGGGTGCCCCACCGCTGCCTGGCCTAGAACCAATAATTTAAATAAACTAGAATCTTAGACTTTTTCTGCTTTTTGTTTTTGTTTTTGTTTTTGTTTTGTTTTTGTTTTTTCCCTTAAGCCATTCATTACCTGAAAGCTTGCGCTAATGTTTCAATGACCCAGTTAGAAATGCTAGCCATTTGAGGCCTGCTGCGGGCTAAAGCAAAGGAGGGAGGTAATTAATTACACATTGCCTAACTCCATTCTTCCTTGCCCTTGCTTTGGGCCTCCGGCTTCCCGTCTGGCCACTGTTTGTTGTCCAGGGTAGCCAATTCTATCTCAGAGCTGGCTACCATTCAATGATGACAGAGGGGACTTATCAGGCTTAATTAACTCAGATTTGTAAGGTTCTTAGGAAGCCCAGAATACAATGGAAGTCTAAGATACCAGGATTCTCACATCCATGTTCTTAAAAATGACAATCCCTCCGAGTGGTTGTGATGGTGAAGGCCTTTAATCCCAGCACTCAAGGGGCAAGGCAGGTGGATCTCTTGAGTTCGAGCCCAGCCTGGTCTTACAGAGTGAGTTCCAGGCCAACCAAGACCACAGTGAGAAACCCTGCCTCAAAACAAACAAACAAACAAACTCCACATAAAAAGGATGACTGTCCAGAGTATTACATGAACAGTGAAGAAGGGCCCTTCTGAACTGCACTTGAGGTCAGACAGAGGCAGAGACAGACAGACAGACAGAGAGATAGGTAACAACATAGACAAAGACAGAGAGCAGGCACACCCCTTTCCAGTTGGCTGGTCTTCCCCTTAGCCTCTGTAGCAGGAAATTATTTAAAGTATTTCCTGAACAGCTGAAGTATGTTAGAAACCTGCTAGCTCTTTCCACATTAGCTCCAGGAAGTGGATGATGAGTAATTTCTTTGTACAAGGAAAGGAAGAGACAGGCTAGATTGTCCATGTGGGAAGTGCAGAACACACTCTGAAGACTTTTGTTGGATTGGTTTGTGGTTTTGTTTGTTTTGTGTGTGGGGGTGGTGGTGGTGTGAGGGGACAGAGTATCACAAAGCCCCAGCTGGATTTAAACTTGCTCTGTAGTCAAGAATGACTTTGAACTCTTGATCGCATGTCTCTCCCAGAGACAGAGGCAGGTGAATCTCTGTGAGTTCAAGACCATCCAGGTACAGAGCTATCTTCGGGTGGGGTCAAAATGAAGTTGACCTCTTCCATTTTAGGCAGATCACATACCTAGAACTTTATCACAAGAAGAAGCTTCGAGACCCCATCCTATCTCTAGAGGTCTGTTCTCTCCACGTCCGCCTCTAAATCTCCCAGTGGGTGGGTTCATAAGCAAAACTGTAGCAGGAGTCACGAGACTAAGAGATAGCTGGGAGCCAGCTGTGACCTTAGCTAACA
This sequence comes from Mus pahari, assembly GCF_900095145.1. NCBI lineage: Eukaryota > Metazoa > Chordata > Mammalia > Rodentia > Muridae > Mus > Mus pahari. The sequence continues at coordinate 74,303,695 of NC_034603.1, forward strand.
AATTCTCCCAGTACAATTACACAGCTAAAACAGTGGAGGGGTAGGGAGCAGTTGTTACCTTCAAGGGCAAAGAGCAGGTCTAGAGAAGCAGGCACTTGCTCAGGAGAGACAGCTCCTGAGTCCCGGTAGGCCCTGTGATTTCTACATGATCAGTAAGGAATCCTTTCCACCCCGCAGTAGTGCTTGAGCAAACTCTTCAAAAAAAAAAAGTATTTATTTTATGTATATGAGTACTCTATCTGATGTACACCTGCAGTCCAGAAGAGGGCATTGGATTCCATTACAGATGGTTGTGAGCCACCATGTGGTTGCTGGGAATTGAACTCAGGACCTCTGGAAGAGCAGCCAGTGAGCTGAGCGCCATCTCTCCAGCCCATTGGGTAAATGCCTGAGGAGGGGTGCAGCTGCTTCCGAGGGACCTGGCTGTCTGGCAGGAGGACAAGGAACCAAATACCTCCCCCATCCACCCCCCACCCCCGTGACCTTCCCATCCGCTGGAACCTGCAGGGAAACTGAGCCTGAAGCCAATCCCTATACCTCCTCTTTCTGGGGAAACAGAGGCAAGCTCCAAGTTTTAGAGCTTCATCAAGCTTTTGGAATGAATGTCAGCTGCCGCTATCAAAGTGCTGAGATTAAGCTCTGAGGGGTGGATTTTGGCTCCTGATTTGGGGCCTCTGGTAGGGATGCTGGATAGCAATGAAAGGGATTGTGTGGCAGAGAAAATGCTCACACCATAGCCAGCAAGCCAAGAGAAGAGATCGGGGTCCAAGAAGTTTCTAGGTAAATCATCACCAAACTGGACTTGGGTATCTCAAGCAACGGCTCTAAGGCCAGGAAGATAAAGAAATACTCCAATTATCCAGTCCAGTAGTGTTGGAACAGGATTGAACAATGAATGATTCAGGAAGAGACTGAACTCAGCCAACCACTCAGGGTCAGTTTGTGAGTAACCTCTGGTGACCACTACTCTGGTTTCCATAAATTCCTGTCGGCCATGTTATGCACTAAGCCAAAGGTGAGCTAGTTTCTCTGGCCCCGCGATGATCATTACAGTGACTCAGAGCCCGGGGAGGGAATCCACAGCGCTCAAACTGGTAGCTTCAAATAACTCAGTAAAGGAAGCTGTGCTGAGCCGGGATTATAGGTGGCTCACATAATCCTATCACTTCCAGGTAAGAATACAGGGCTCAGGAGTAAAGGACAGGAGGTTGAAAAACATTCACCATTTGGATAAAGTACTGTTGAGTGTACAATCTGGAGTGTTTGGTGTGTATTCCAAGGGAGTCAAATTTAGGGTCTCCAGAATACCAAGAAAATCCCTTACCGCTGAGATCTTCGTGGGTCTTCCTCCGACCTGAGACAGATATGTTTTACAGACATAGGTACCCTTCATTGGAGTTGTATCCCGTTACCGGATGTAACCTTAGGCAGACGCAGCTGCCAAACAGCAGTCCATCCACTGCACCAGTGCTTCCTGGCTCTGGCTGGGGGTAGACAGCTACCAGAGAGCTTAGCAGCAATGATAGAACTCATCAATTCAGAGGCCGTGGTGCTTGCAATTCACAGTCCCAAGGATTTAGTAGGAAGTAGGGTTTGCAGACATCAGAAGGATACTTTCAAGCTGTGCCAACAACACTGCATTTAACACACAAATGCTTGAAACTCAACTGCACTGCTGCCCCTCAAAGCCCTACTTGATAGGCTGGGCAGTTTTTTTTGTTATTTCAATGACCGAGGTCACAAAAAACAAAAAAACAATTAAACCCTCCATGTTCTAGAACACTTCACTAACACTTCCTGGGGGTGGGGGTGGGGGTGGGGAATATTGGGAAGGAGGATGACATCATGTGGCCAGATTTTTGTTCATCACAAATTAGGTCAACAACCCAATTTCAAAAGAAGGCCCCAGTAATTGATGACCCAAAAGCTTTCCAAAACCAGTCCACTGGGTTTGGGCAAGGGCAGAGGAACAGAACTACCCAGTTGTTGTAGCCCCTAACAGCCTCTGAACGTGGGTCCACCCACTCACTGAGGTTTCCAGGTTTAGTATAAACAAAACCCAAGAGCTTGGTGGGATGGAAAGAAACGAATACCATCTGGGCAAAGAGTTTTTTTTGGCTTTCTAATTTACTTAGTTCTGGGAAATTAAAAAAAAAAAAAAAGAAGAGCTAAAAGCCAAATTGAGAAAGTCAAAAATTGACAGTCTCATCCAATGAAGCTGACCTTAAGCCCTGCCTCCTCCTGCCTCCAGTCCCAAGTATAGAATTACAGTGAACCACTGTCACAGTTAGCCATGGTTGTCAACCCGACATAATCCAGAAGAGGAAACCTAACCCGACATAATCCAGAAGAGGAAACCTAACTGAGCAGCTACCTCCATTTTCTTGATTGCTCATTGTCACAGGCAGGCCAGCCTAGCCTGTGGAAGGTTCCTGTTGAGCAAACCAAAGGAAACAAGGCAGTAAGCAGCGTTCTTCCAGCTGCTTCTGGTTTTGTCTCAAAAGTTCTTGGCCTGGCTTCTCTGTAACCTATAAGCCTAATAAATCCTTCCCTCTACAAATCCCTTTGGTTATGGTATTTTTATCTCAGCAACAAAGAAGAACACAAGGACAACCACCACGCCCACTTTACATGGTACTAGGGCTTATCCATACTGGCAGAAACCATACACATAAATAAAAATGGAAGTTTAAAAAAACAAAACCAAAAACTTATGAAGACCAGATTGGTGGTGCACACCTTTAATCCTAGCACTTAGGAGGCAAACGCAGGATGATCTAAGTTTGAGACCATCTTGTTCTACATATTATGCCCCAAGACAGCCAGGACTAGAGATCTCAAAATCCAAAAACTTTACAAGAAAGCAGGGCTGGAGACAGCTCAGTGGTTGAGAATACTTGCTGTTCTTACAATAGGACCCAAGTTCATTGTGAGCACCTCCATCTGGCAGTTCCAACATCAACTCCAGTTCCAGAGGCACAAACATGATATACATGTAGACAAAACTTAACTAGAAATTGATACCAAAGAAACCTTGGTACATCACTAAACCTTGTACCTATTCAGACATTGACACCATGAAGGGGAATCAGTGGCTGTGCAGTACTTCCATTACACCCAGTTGGTATGAAAAGCCATTCTGCCATACAGAATTTGGCTCACAGGGTCATGAAACAAGAACATGCTTTTTGGACTTCTGAGGAAAGTCCCTGCTAAGAATTTATTCTCATACAAAGCAATGCATTTTAGATGTCAACTATATTCTACTACCTCACTGGGGTCATGCCGGTAACATATCCAGGCCTCACACTTTTTCGAGACAGGGTTTCTCTGTGTAGCCCTGGCTGTCCTGGAACTCACTCTGTAGACCAGGCTGGCCTCGAACCTCCCACCTGCCTCTGCCTCCCGAGTGCTGGGATTTAAAGGCGTGCAGCACCACTGCTTCACACTTTCAATCAATATCTGTTCCGCCTTTCACGTCCCACAGTAATCTCAATTAAGAAAACAGCTAGGCAGAGTAAAGAAGAATGGAACTTAATCTTTATTTACAGGACATGACATGGTACGAAATTCCACATAGAAATAAATTCAGAGGACAGCTTCATAGAGTATGTACAGTTTATAACTGTTCAAGTATAGTTTCTTTTGTAAAAAGTGCTACAATAACAAACCACATTTAAAAAGAGTTCTTAGTAGAGAAACAGTAAGACAAATTTATGAGAACACAGAATAGCAGAGCACATAGCTAACAACTCTGTGTCTTGGCTGGACATTAGAAGTTAAAGGTCCCAGGAGCTCCATCCTGAACTTGGAAGGTGAAGCCTTCAGAGGTAGTTTCTGGCACCACATTTTGATCTTCCTCTTCCTGGAAATAGTAAGACAAGATAAACATGGTACATCTCTAGCAGAACTCTGTCTCAAAGCCTGCACCTAGCAGGAAACTTGCTGCCAAAGCTTAGCTAACTCATGAATGCTGGGAGAAAGCTCTGGATGGGTTGAGGCACGATATCAACAGAAACTGACATCCGTGCACCTATCACACTGCACAACAGATCGATCAGGCAGAGTTAAGGCTTCCAGGTTAGTCCTCTTCTCCACAAACTTCCATAGGATACACATAAACTTAAGTCTCAGGATATTCAGAACAGTCCCAGGCTGTTCATACACCATCAAGCCAGTACTAGAGGAGCAAATACACACACACACACACACACACACACACACACACACACACACACACACGAGTCTAGGCTGCACTGATGCACTGATGCTTGTTCTTTGTGATGGGGTAAGAACAATATACGGCCGGGCCTGGTGGCGCACGCCTTTAATCCCAGCACTCGGGAGGCAGAGGCAGGCAGATTTCTGATTTCGAGGCCTGGTCTACCAAGTGAATTCCAGGACAGTCAGGGTATACAGANATCCCAGCACTCGGGAGGCAGAGGCAGGCAGATTTCTGATTTCGAGGCCTGGTCTACCAAGTGAATTCCAGGACAGTCAGGGTATACAGAGAAACACTGTCTCGAAAAACAACAAAAAAAAAAAAAAAAAAAAGAACCATATATGAAGGATCAAGGCTAATGGGCTTGAAGGTATTTATGAATTCTTATATACTTTCCAAGTTGTGGACATGGCCATTACTTACCTCCACTGAGAAGTACTTCTCAATTAAGTTCAATGAGGCCTTGTATACAGACTCGTTTTCATGGCTCTGTAGTGCTTCAATTTTATCCAAGCCTCCACACTCTTCAATCATTATACTGAGTTTTTCTGTCTCACCTAGTTTCTCTGCAGCCTTAAAAACAAAACACAATTTAAGTTTACTACCTTCTATGAGATACAAATACCAGTTTCTATGAGAGTTGTTTTAGTTGTTTTGTGTATTATTTCGATCTATTTTTGTCTGGCTTTGATTTCTGAGACAGTTTATGTAGCCCTGGCTGTCATGGAATTTGCCATGTAGACCAGGCTGGTCTCAAACTCAGAGATGCGCCTGCCTCTGCCTCCTGAGTGCTGGAATTAAAGGCTTGCTCCACCACCTCCCACAAAAAAAAAATTTTAGCTCCTCCCCCACAAAAAAATATTCTTAAAGAAAGGGTGCCAGGAGAGTGGCTCAGTGGTTAAGAGTACTTGTTCTTGCAGAGGATCTGGGTTTGACTCCCAGCATACAACACACAACTCCAGTTCCCACCCATACATACAAAATATAAAAAGAATGGGGGGAGGTGCCAATACAGAGTCTCTCTGTGTATCCTAAGCTGGTCTCAAACTCAAGAGCTCAGCCTGCCTCTGCTTCCGAAGTGGAGGGACAGATTAAGACTTCATTAGTAAATTTAAAAACTGAGGCTGCACACAAACAAACCTGTTTCTGATTATTAGTAAAGCAAATGTACCTGTCCGCTTTCCAGTCCTAACAGTAACCATCAACCTTAAGTTCAAGCAAACAGAGCCCTGACAGGACTTACCTGAAAGATATTTGAAATGGCATCAAGAATAACCTGAATAATCTTGGTATCTTTTGCACTCAAGAGGTTCATCAAAGGTTCTATTATCCCACAATGAACGAGATACACAATCTGTTCAACAGTCCCACCGCTGGTATAGTTGGTTATAGCCCACGCAGCCTCCTTCTGTGTCTTAAAGTCTGCCTGATAAACAAGAAAGAAGAAAACGGTTTTAGTCCAAAAGTCTTAACAGCAAGACTCCAAAAGTTAGTGGTCTAAAAACACCAAGTCAACAACTACCTATCCAATATTAGGAGGTACTGTATCCAACTCAAGCCACCTGCCTCTCCCTCACAAGCTCAGGAATTAAAAGCATGTGCCACCATGCCCAGGTTCCTCTAAGACTCTAATCAAGCATAGGTTGTCATAAATGCTATCATCTGGTCAAACCCTGAACTCTCATTACCTTAGAGAGGACACCAACAAGAAAGGGGACCAGGCCATGATTCACAACTTGCTGTATCTGGTCCTGGCGTCCAGCTGTAATGTTCGACATTGTCCACGTGGCCTCCTTCTGAATATTAGTTTTGGGGTTTGTTAGCAGGCTGGGAAAGACTGCAAGTGCTCCTGCATCTATCACTTTCTGAGTCTGTTCATCTGTTCCAGTGACAATATTCCCTATGGCTCTTAGTGCGGGAGTCTAAAAAAGGAAAAAAAAAGATTGGTACCAATTAATTACTTTCCAGTGCTGCTAAAAAAAATTCTCTATTCTAAAAAGTTCTGCAAAAGTAACAGGCAGTATCTCAACAGTCATCAACTGATTATGCTCCTGTACTAATAAAGTTCATTAATAAAAAGGCTAACTAACACCTACCACAATGGGCAATTCAGTAGCGCCTAGAAGCTTCACAAGTTGTGGAACAACTCCTTTCTTCACAACCATCTCAATGCGCTCATTTGGACCATCAGTCAGGTAGGAAATAGCCCAGCAGGAATCTGCTAATACTTCTGGATCATTGTGGTGCAGGAGTCGAACTAAAGTAGGAAGAATCTGCTCAACAGCATCTAAGGGAGGTGCAGGATTCTTGTTTCGACAAAGGTTTGAAAGCGTCCAGGTAAGATTACGTAAGTAGCCACACTGAAGGGGAGAGAAAAATTATTGAGAAGGCTTGTCTTTGAAAAGATGGGGAAAATAAAAATCAAATATTAGGTGACTATACTTATGGTATTAACTTACTGCCAAGGATGACAGATCAGGAACTGCAAGAAGTGCCAATAGTGGGTCAATTGCACCATGTTTGATAACTAAGTCTCGGAAAGCTGAACCATCACCTGGAACAGAAAGCAAGATTGGTTGAGCATGGTAGTGAACACCTTTAATCCCAAGATCTATTTCTGTGAATTCCAAATTATCCTGGTCTATATAGCCAGTGCTACATAAGAGAGAGAGAGAGACCCTGTCTCAAAAAAATGAAAAAGCGAGATTAATGAACCTACTATCCCAAACATCCATGTTTAGTTAGCTACTGAATGCACTGTCAGACCTGTTCTAACTTCAGTAGCATTCTTAAATGCTTCTTCCATTCCTAATAAGGGCCTAAAGCAAGCACAAAGCTTGACACAAAAGCCACTAGGACCTTCTTTAATCACATTGGACACATTCAGTCCAAAGAATTTTAAGTGCAAGTACCTGCAATGTTTCCCAGAGCCCACACAGCTTGCTCGCTGATGTGAGCATGGGGAGATGCCAAGAGAGAAATAAACGCCGGGATAGCGCCTCCGTCCACCACGGCTTTGGTCTGCTCAGATGTTCCGGAAGCAATGTTGGTGAGTGCCCAAGCAGACTCAAACTGAATAGGACTACAATCAGTTTTGCCCAAAAAGGACACAAATTTTGGGATCAAACCAGCCTGGATGATGTTGTCTATAGGAGGCTGTTTCTCTCTAGAAAGCAGTTTCCTAAGGGAAAAGAAAAAAAAAAAAAAAAAAAGAAAAAAAGTTGAAGTTGATTTTTCAAGGTGCCCTGAAAAGGTGGATACAAATCTGGTCATAGTGGTTGATCCACGTATAATCTCAACACGGAGAGGGCTGAGACAAAAGGACTGTGAACTTAAAGTCAGCCCAGGCGACATGAGATGTTGTTTAAAGGGGAAAGGAGATGGTGAGAGAGTTTAGTGGGTAAAAGAGCTTGCCACCAAGCTGACAGCCTGAGTTCAATCCCCAGAATTCACATGGTGGAGATTAGTTTTCCTGATTCATTCATTCCCCCCCGCCCCCCACCCAGGCTCTCTCTCACACTACCCGGGCTCTCTCTCACTCTCTCACACACACAATTTTAGGATAAAGTAAAAATTCATGAAAACAGGAATGTATGGCTTTACTTTATTCACCCCACCTGTTTCTCCACTGTACCTCCCTCAATCTCAAAGGGCTAATTTCTTAGGTTATCCATGCCAGAGCCTACAGACTTACCGAGCAGCTTGAGTAGCTTGGAGCTGGCTTTCCAAATTGTTACTGTTTATGCCTTTAACAATGTCCTCAACAGACCAATTTACAGTACCCTTAAAAAAAAAAATGCAGTATTTTACAAATTATTATTTTTATATACAAATATATATACTTTATAGCACTATGCTGTTTGTCAACTCGATATAACCTAGACATCGAGATACAATCAACATACAGAATTATTTTGGTCAGATTAACCTGTGGTCCTGTCTGAAATTACCTTCATGATATGGGAGAGTCCAGCTTAACGTGGGCAGCACCATCCCCAGGCAGATGGATCTAGGTTGTATAGGAAAGCTAGTCCAGGCAAAAAGCCAGTCAGTAAGTAGCAACACCTTGCCTACTGCCTCATGGTTTCTGATTTCCTGTCCTGATTTCCCTCATTATTAAGTTATGACCTGAAGGCATAGCCAAATAAACCTTTTCCTGCCACCACATTGCTTTCAGTCAGTTTTTTCACAGTAATAGGAAGCAAGCTAGCACATATGGCATTGTAAAGATACATAGGCTCTTATCTCAAGATTAGCTTTGCATTTAATTTGGCCTACTAAATCCTGCTTTATATGTAGAATAATAGTTCTCAAACTTGGTACTATGACATTGGATTCCCAAGTCAGAACACTTAAGCTTTTGTTATTAGAAGGAGTAGCAGTGAACTATTTTAAGAATGGTTTAAGGCAAAGTAAATGCTATCCTTAGTCACAATCCTTTTTTTTTTTCCTGAAACAGAGTTTCCCTGTGCAGCTCTGGCTGTCCTGGAACTCACTTTGTAGACCAGGCTGATCTTGAACTCAGAAATCCGCCTGCCTCTGCCTCCCGAGTGCTGGGATTAAAAGTGTGCGACACCGCACCCGGCTCAAATATATATGCAGCTACAGATGTCTTGGGGTTTTTGTTTGCGTTTCTGACACAGATCTCCATGTAGCCCCGGGTATCCTGGAGCTCTTTTTATGTAGACCAGACCAGTCTAGAACTCAGATCTACTTACCTCTATCTCCCGAGGGCTGGAATTAAAAGCATGTGTGCCACCACATAGGGCCTAATTTCTTGGGTTTGTATTTAAAAATCTATAAATTTCTGTGGTAGATAATTATGTTGTAATCACTACAGAAGAGAGGCTTGCAGCCCTTGAAACAACATAAACTATTGTCATCGCTCTTGGTTGCCCATCAGAACTTTAAGCTAAGACACCATTGCTGAAGGCACCCTACACTTTGGCTATAGACCATGAGAGAGGGAAAAAAAAAAAACCAAACTGGAACTGACATGGAACTTTTCCTCACTGCTAACTTTTACAGTGCTGGGAGATACTACACAGGCATCTAGAAGGGAAAGCTAACCATCATACCCAGCTTTAACTGTACATCCTGTCTAGCATAGGCATATTGAACCCACTGGATCAATAGGAGCATCATAGTTATGGAGGAAACCAACTACTTTCTGGAAACCTGCTCCACTGGAACACACCTGTTCCTGCACACCTGATCCCTGCTAAGGTCATAAGCCCTAGAGGGAAATCAACTATTATTACTTTTGCTAATAACAGACATGGTATATTACCTTTTAACTATCTCCCTACCTATAGATTAGTGCAACTCTCTAGAGAAGCTTCTTTTTTGCAATGATGGTGGTTAATACAGAATCTCAGATGGCCAATGAGTGATGAAGAGCTCAGCTATAAAAGGGATGTCTGTATCATACATACGTACTCTCAAGCCTAAGGGAACATTGTGGAAGGAGAAGTGGAAAAAAAAGATTCAGATGACACAGCAATTGTACTCACTGTGACAACTGAGGAACTGACTCCATCAGATGAGTTATGTAGGACATTTCTTGATTGCTAATTGAAGTAGGAGGCCCAGCTCTGTAGGCAGTGCCACCCTGGCAGGTAGGCCAGGATAGATAGCAAAGCTCCCTGAGATTCAGGTGTAGTGGCACATCTTTAACCCAAGCACCAGGGAAGCTAGCCTGGTCTTCATAGTGAGTTTCAGGTCACCAGGATTACACACTTATAAACTGGGCAAGCCAGAGACTAAGCCAATAAGCATTGTTTTTCCTTGGATAATGGACTATAACCTGCAAGCCAAATAAACCCCTCCTCCACCCAAGTTGGTTTGGCAGTGCTTTATCACAGAGAACCCTAAATAGACGTGTGGAAGATAAGGCATTCTAATACTTCACCATATAAGTGGGAAGGGCTCATAAGGTTCTACTCCTTCCTGGGGAAGGGTGAACATCCCTCAGGGAGAGGTACAGCCACTGGCAAGCTATCCATGCTCCAGTAAACAAGCTCCCACCCATTTTCACACTTGCAACCATAATTACGCTCAGTAGGTCAAATATAAAACAAAGAGAAAAAAATTGCTGGAAAAAAGGGTTTCAGCAGAAAAAGTAATCAGGAATCAAGGTGAAAAGGACTAAACTTCATTATATATATGTATGCATTCAAAGATACAAGTTTGTATATATAATCTGACATTAAAACCAAGCATGAAAATTATAAGGCAGAATGGCAAAGGAGTGCAAATGTAAAAAAGAAATATGCTAATAATATCCAGCATTGTCTCCCTTCCTGTAAGGTCAACTCAGAGACAGCACTGTGCACCAGAGACCAGCCTGGACTATGTAGCACCCTGCTTCAAAGGACAGGACTGGAAGAGTCTCAGTTATAGGAAGGCTGTCATGGAGTAGATTTTGAGCAGACAGAACATGTCAACCAGGTATTACTCAACACAGGATACATTCTAAGAAATGTGGTATACAATTTCATTGTAATAAGTTACAAGTACCTAAGCTATAATATAAGCTTACTGGGTTACAAAGCTATAAAGCATTGTTATAATGAATGTGGCAGGCAATTCCAACAGGGTAGGAAGTATCCAAAGTGTAAATGTAGAAAAAAGTACAGTAAAGGTAACATAAAAGATAAAAATGGTATATACAACCAAGCATGGGAAACTTCCCATGAATGGAGCTTCAGGATTGGAAGCTGCTCTGGATTAAATGACAATGGAGAAGTCATTATATTTGCACTGTACACCACTGCACCACTGCTTCTCAACCCCTTCGGTAGAGCAACTCCCTCTTAGGAGTCACTGAAAACCACCAGAAAGCACATTTATTGTTTTATTTATTGAATGTGTGAGTGCTCTACTCCCATGACAGAAAAGGGATCAAATCCCTTTATAGATAGATGGTCATGAATCACCATGTAGGTGCTGGGACCTCCGGAAGAGTAGCCAGAGCCATTAATCTCTGAGCCATCTCTCTAGCCACCTGCATTATGAAATTTATTTATTTATTTATTTTTGTTTTTCAAGACAGGGTTTCTCTGTATAGCCCTGACTGTCCTGGAACTCACTTTGTAGACCAGGCTGTCCTCAAACTCAGAGATCCGCCTGCCTTTGCCTCCCAAGTGCTGGGACTAAAGGCGTGGGCCATCACTGCAAGGCTCCAGGCTATGATTCTTCACAGGAGCAAAATTAGTTACTAAGTAGCAACAAAGACAATCTTATGGTTGGTGATCACAACATTCATTAGCAAGGCTGAGACCCACTACTTTATACTGTATAAGCATGGCATGATTGTATACACCTGATGCTGAGAGAAGAGGACTAAAGTTAGGTTCCAAAGCAGGAACTATATAGAAAATGATGAGACCAACCAGGGTTATACAGCAAGATACTGTCTCAAAAAATAAATAAATAAAAATAAAATGGAACTAGAGATACAGGTCAATGATAGAATACTTGCCTATCACACACAAGGCCCCCTGGGTGTGATCCCTAGTTAGAAAGAAAGAAAGAAAGAAAGAAAGAAAGAAAGAAAGAAAGAAAGAAAGAAAGAAAGAAAGAAAGAAATTTTCTCCTTCAACTGACATGTCAAGGTACTAAACTAGTATCCAGAAGTGCAGGAAGTTTGAAAGAAGGACAGAAAACTATCCACTGGAGTGTGGGAAGGAAGAAAAGGTGTTTAAGAAACATTCATCCATATTTTCTAGGTTGACATGAAATCAAATATATTCACCTGGTTGTTTCGGTTTTCCTGTAGTGGAGAAATAGCATCATCAGGAAATGAGCTGACGTTTCTCCTTTTCAGCATCTGGTCATCTTTTTTAGCTTTCCTAAGTTCCACATTAACTTCTATTCGGCGGCGGCGCATTTCCTGAAAAAAAGAGCCCCTCATTTTATCTATCCCATCAGCGTTTACTGCCAAGTGATCCTTCTCCCTCTCCTTTTTCCCCCCCTTTTTGGTTTTTCAAGCCAGCCAGTGTTTTTCTGTGTAGCCCTGGCTGTCCTGTAACTGGTTTTGTAGACCAGGCTGGCCTCAAGCTCGAGAGATCTACCTGCCTCAGCCTCCCAAGTGCTGAGATAAAAGGCATTCAGCACCCCACCCAGCTGTGATTGTTTTTTTTAAATCCTTCAAAGTCCAGCAAGAGATGGCTCATTCAATAAAGGCACTTGTCACCAAGTGTGAGGCTTTCAATCTTTCAGAGCCATGCAGAGGAGGGAACACCTCTACATGTGCAACAGGTGCACAGGAGGCCTCCACATATGCAGAAGTAAATAATAAATAAATGCCTAAATAAATACCTAAGACTAGATGAGGCTTGGGCACAGAAAAACCCACCTAGCATGCGCGTGAAGCTCTGGATTCAATCCCCAGTACCTCAAAACTGCTGCGTCCTCTAAACTTCTCTCCGTTCCACCTACAAGTGCACCCGGAGAGTAGAAGGTACTCACTGAACTGTCCTTTCCCTTGTTCTTGAATCTGTTAAGGCGGGCAGCTGCTAAGTTAGCATTCTCGTTCGTGGACATGGTTGCAGGAACAAGGAGCAAAACTAGGAGGGTGAGAATAAAAAAGAAAGGGAAAAAAAGCATTTTTAATAAGAAGACAGCAGCGGCCAGCCTGGTCTACAGAGAGAAACAAACAGAAATATACAATAGCATGTTATAACCAACCAAATTTCAACTCCATCTCTATCCTAGATAAAAAAAAGCCACAACGAAGACGACGACAATGACACACACAGCCTGGCAGTGGTGGCAAAGCACTCCAAGCACTTAGGAGGCAGAGGTGATCTGAGTTTGTGGCCGGCCTGGTCTACAGAGTGAATTCCAGGACAGCCTGAACTACTCAGAAAAACCCTGTCTCAAAAATATAAATAAAAATAAAGCAAACCCCTACAAGTTTTCATCATTATGGCTATAGTACTAAATCATAATTGCCCCTACTACAAAGGCAACTGAACTGTCAATCAAAAACATTTTAAAACAAAGATAATTTAAATTTTCCATTAACCACACTTTAAAAGAAACGAATGAGCAGGGCAGTGGTGGCTCACACCTTTAATTCCAGCACTTGGAAGGCAGAGGCAGGCGGATTTCTGAGTATGAGGCCAGCCTGGTCTACAGAGTGAGTTCCAGGACAGCCAGGGCTATACAGAGAAACCCTGCCAAGAAAAAGAAAAAAAGAAACGAACGAAATTAATTTTAAGATTTTTTTTTAACCCAATATAGCTAAACTATTACCATCTCAGGATGTCATCAATACAGAAAAATTGAGATGTTTTACTGTTTCACCTTCAAAATCCTATGGGTAGTTTTAAGCTCACAGGGCATCTCGACTCAGATTAGCGGCTTTTCAAACACTCAACACTCAACAGCCTTAAGCTTCTAGCCTGCACGGTATTAAGTCAGGGATCTAAATTCTAGGCTCCATTAGTTAATAGAACACCAAGTAGGAGAACCCCGGCTGCCTTACAGTTAACAATCTACGTCCTTAAGGCAATAAACGCAGCTCTGGTTTTCTGTTGATCGATGGCCAAAACGGACCCATACTAGTACCCTCTTGCAAGTTACATAAAGACTCGGTTCGTTCCATTATCGGGCCTTCCATAACACCATCGCTGTCAGCAGTGACACTAACGCCGCATCTTGCACACACTTCCAGCGAAGTGCATTCAACCGGGAGGACATCAGCTGTGCTCAGTGGGGCTCTATAGAACCCAGGTGTGGTCGTCGCCAAGGGACAGGAATCCAGAGTACCCTGGGATAAGCTGGTAGCTTTAACTGCCTTCTGTCCGTCCTCGACCCTGACCCAGGTGACCCGGGTCAAGGGCTTAACTGGGGCGTCTTAACTGCAACCTTCATCTCCAGCCCAGGGGCAGAAAGCATCAGGAAAGCGGCGGCAACAGCCAGGTAGGTCCGCTCGACTGCGGCCGCCCCGCAGCCCCCTCAACGCCGACCCAGGCCGCTCCCAGACCTTCGCTGCCCTCCGCAGCGCCCGGCGCTGCCAGCCCTGACCCCGGCATGGCGAAACCAACCCGCCCCGAGGCCTGGTCGGAGCAGGGAGGCTCAGCTCCCGCCCGGGCGCGGCCTGCTCCCGCCCTCCGCCCCGCAGCCCTCCGTCCGGCCGTTACTGCTCAGGACCGGCCTCCGTTCCTACCTGTACAGCCGGCTCAGACTTCCACGAAAGGCGGTGCGGGGCACTCGAGCTGCGGGGCGGCGGCGGTGCAAACGTCTGCTGCCTTTCAGCCCTCAGACTTTGTGCCTCGTGCTGCCGGCCGGCGCGATTTAAATTTCCCGGTGACGCCGCGTTCCGATTGGCTGGTTTGAGCCTAAGCTGTGCGTTCATTGGTAGGTTTGAAAAACACGTTAGGCGGGGGGGTGGGGGTGGGACGCAGACGCAGGTCCTGGAGGGGGGAAGGTGGGGGTGGGGCGGTGAGCCGGAAAGCGTCGCAAGACGAGGGAGCCGCCCGGCAATCCCAGGGTGCCTTGCAGAAGGGTGACTCCAGATCTCAGCATGGAGACCTGGGTTTCATCTATGCTTAGACGAGCACTGGGCCGTACCCTGTTTGCTTTCCCTGGGCCTGTTCTTAAACCCACGAAATTATTATTACACTTGTTAATTTAAAAAAAAAAAAAAAAAAAAGGCTTAGCCTGCGGTGATTGGCCCAGGCTTTTAATCCCAGCACTAGGGAGGCAGAGTTCAAGACAAACCTGGTGTATACAGCGAGGCCAGCCAGGGCTAAATAGTGAGACCCTGTCTCAGTCAAATCAGTCAAGTCGATCAACCAATAAAAGAAAAGAGCTTACCATAAATATATTGACTTTTTAGAAGATTTTTACGGCAGGAGCTGGTCACTGGGAGAAAGTTTGGATCTGTGTGGCTCATAATCATTCGTTGTATCACTATATTGTTTATAGTATTTATTGATTATTTTATCTTTAGATAATCATTAGTTGTATCACTATATTATTGTTTATGCTATTTACTGGTTATTTCATTTTTATTATGAGGAGTGGGATTGAGGCAGGGTCTCACATTAACAATAGAGCCTAGGCTAGCCTTGAATAGAGCCCAGGCAATGCTTCCTCAACATCAGTTCTGGGGTTACAGACATGTCCCACTTTGTCTTGTGTGTGTTAAATTTTTTAGATTACTTGGAAAATAAAGACAATGGAAGCAGCAAATATGGTAACAAATAACTTATTAATGCCTATTTTCTCCAAACCTTTTAAAATTTTTATTTATTTATTTGTAGGAGTTTTTTTGCCCCCTCCCCCCAAACACACACACACACACAGTTAATGGGTTTCTCTGTGTTTCTGTAGACCTGGCTGAACTCCACAGACCTCAGGAGTGCTGGGACTAAAGGCAGTGTGCCACTACTGCCTGCCTTCGAATACTTTAAAACTTGAGTAATTCTGAACACAGAATCACAAACCTTTGCCTAGACTTGTCAAATGTTAACATTTATCACATTTTTTATATGTAACATGTACATAGTGTATACACACATACACACACACATTTTAGCCTTTTCTCTAATTTGTTTTTGTTTTTCAAGATAGGGTTTCTCTGTGTAGCCCTGGCTGTCCTAGAACGCCCTCTGTAGACCAGGCTGGCCTCGAACTCAGATCCAAAAGTCTCTGTCTCCCCAGTGCTGGTGTTAAAGGCATTTGTGGGTTTGTTTGTTTGTTTTCCCTTTTGTTGTTTGTGAGCCACCATGTGGCTGCTGGGAATTGAACTCAGGACCTCTGGAAGAGCAGTCAGAACCGCTGAGCCATCTCTCCAGTTCCACAAGAAGACATTTTCAAGCTGAACAGCAGCAGTGTCATACACCTTTAATCCCAATGCTAGGGAGGCAGGGACATCAGAGCTCTGTGAGTTTAAGGCTAGCCTGGTCTACAGAGCAAGATCCAGGAGAGCCAGAGCTACACAGTGTGTGTGTGTGTGTGTGTGTGTGTGTGTGTGTTGGGGGGAAACATGGGGGGTGGTGAGGAGGAAAAAGAAAAAAAGACATTCTCTTATTATATAAGCACACTGCAAACCCCCAAAATAAAAAATAATTCAACTTCCATTTTATTATCAGTGCATATCCACTGGAGTATTTTAGGAAAGTTGTAGTCGTGTATTTTGGAAAGAAAGAAAGAAAGAAAGAAAGAAAGAAAGAAAGAAAGAAAGAAAGAAAGAAAGAAAGAAAGAAAGAAAGAAAGGAATCCAAGCAGTATGCTTTGTTCTCACGGGCATTTGTGCCAATTCTCTGGTGTGGCCCAGAAGTTCACAGGCAGTTGCTCCCAATCTGACCTGCTAAATGCAAGAATGTGGAAGAAAGCTATTCTCAACCAATCACTGCCAGGCATTCCCTTGGCTACTGTGAATGGTTCAGGGGCAGGCACATGACCTAAATTCATCCACTTGGGAAGCCTATGTCCTTTGTTTAGTCTGAGGTAGGAACAACTTCTGAAAGGAGATTGAATCTTACAACTCTGAATAAGGAACTTGTAGGGAAAAAAACAAAAACAAAAAAAAAAAGTTGAGGGCTCCGACCCACACCCTGCCAAATTTCTGTGTCTCTGAAGTTTATGCTTCGTGCATGTTAGCTGCATTAGTAAATTGAGCTTCTGTCCCCTTGAAAACAGTGAGTACAGTGTTCCCGAGAGTGTTTTTGGTGATGTGCCTGTGTTAATTGTCACAGATCAGATGAAGTCATAAAGTCTTAAGTGATTTGTCCCAGGTATACAGAGACAACAAATGACAGATGGGAACCAAGCCCACTGTACTAACCCTTGAAAAGAAACTGAAACACAGGAATAACGTCAAAAGTTGCCTTGACAACTAAGGGTGGTGGGGCAGTAAAACCCAGCAATCCAGAGGCAGAGACAAGTGGATCTCTGTGTGTCCAGGAAAGCCCCAGCTATACAGCAAGGCCCAGTGGAGGAGCTGGACAGATGGCTCAGTTGTTAGGCATACAGCCTGCTCTTTCAGAGGGGCCTGAGTTCAGTTCTCCGCATCTGCATCAGTGGCTCATCACCACCACCTCTGACTCCAGCTCCCTTCTTATGCCTGAGGGAACCTGCATGCATGCGTGGGGCATATGTACATGTGGCATGCGTGACCCTCCCCCACATAGACATATAAATAAAAATAAATCTTCTTTTACACAAACATAATATTTTTATTAATTTGGGGGGGAAATTTATATATCACACTCCATTTCCATTCCTCCCAGGTCTATCCTCCCACCTTTGGGTCCCCACACGGCCCCCCCCCCCCAAATACACCAAGTCCAATTTGCGTTGCCTAACTACTCCTTGGAGCATGGTCAAAGTCCGAGTGGGTGGCTAGCCTGTTAAAGGTGGCTGACTCCTCCCCCCTGCCCTCCAGCCAGAAGCCACCAACTATGCAGAGCTCCCTGTCAGCATCTTTATCACACTTTTTAGTTTGTTTGGATTTTTCTTTTTTCTTTTCTTTTTCTTTTGTTGAGTTGTGTAGCCCTTTATTGGCAACTTAAATAGATATCTGTTGTACAACAGAGGTAGTAATTGTCTATAGCTGGAGACTTCCTGTATTTGAATTTCTTTCTTTTTTTTTTTTT
>NC_034603.1:74321814-74332478 GCF_900095145.1 Mus pahari
ATGGTTATGAGCCACCATGTGGTTGCTGGGATTTGAACTCCGGACCTTCAGAAGAGCAGTCGGGTGCTCTTACCCACTGAGCCATCTCACCAGCCCAAGCTTCTACCTTTTGTCTGTGTACAATTTGAAGAACTATTCTGAACACGGAATATATGTGCATGAGTCCGCAAATGGGACAAACCTCAGATATGCTAAATGCTTTACAAGTCACTGTGTGCCAATTTTGATTCCAGCCTTCCTTCCACTGCAAACTAGAAAGCATTTTTAAAACGAATTGAAGTTAAGGAGGACTACACCTACTAGAAAAGAAGAGAGTTCTATTAGTCTGAGGTTTCAGAATCCCCCCACACCAGAACCAACATCTTGGTAAAGGCTAGACTGGACCCTGGACAGAGTCGGAGTCTGTGCAGGTGACGTCCCTGAGGATCGGAGCTTCAGTGGACCGTGAGTGCTCCAGCTGCGTAACTGACTGAACTGTCCTGCCAGCTTCTACACTGGCTCAACTGGGCATAATTCAAAAGGGAGAAGCTCATATTCATTCCATTCTTCTGAAGCTCTGTGAGAGTATTTAATACTCCAATGGGATGTCTTCTACATATAGTATTACGGTATTTCTTCAAATAATTGCTAAAAGATACAGGATCTAATTGTTCTATAATACTCATACCCATTTTATCTAGATGTTCAGTGGATCTGTAAATGTCCCCCTGGGATTCTTCATAGTAACTGTAATGGGACCTTTGACCCCAGTAGCAGAAATCAGAAGAAACCACACAGAAATTACTAGGATCTGCTAGGTATTTACTGAGGAGTTTTCCGAATTCCTGTTCTTTTGACTCACTCAGAGCTCCAACCAGTACAGGAATAATGGTAAACTTTCCATGGCTTTATCTGTATAAGGCAAATGCATTTCAATGCTGTGTTCAGCTTCATCTGTCTACATTCAAACATTCCTGTCTTCCGTAGCTCACCATAAGTATTTTGGTCAATATGAAGGTCATACAGAGAAGTCCTATATATATATCCACACTGGAGAGTGCACACTGAGACAGGGGCACATGATGGGAAGGCCCAAGGATGAAAATTCTCCGGGTAACAGATGAATCCACTTGTTTGTAAGCTTGGGCAGCAACAGCCCCACAATATGTGTATCCTGCTCGGGGTGCAGTAATGGCTCTAGCAGGTCTTTATGTAGACTGTACTTGTGAAAGTCAACCTTCTAGCTGGGCATTCAGCTGAGGTTCTGAGGTGATGTACCAGCTCCTGGCATGCATGGCTGACTTCCTGGCAGACTGCTCAGTTGGACATCTTAGTGCCTGTGCCGCCTATGGTGCACAAGGATGAATGAGGAGCTATTTTTTATTTTCAAGACAGAGTCTCTCTGTGTAGCTCTGGCTGTCCTGGAACTCACTCTGTAGCAGAGATCCATCTGTCTCTGCCTCCTGAGTGCTGGGGTTAAATGTGGGCACGCTCACGCCTGGCTTGATCGGTTTTTAAGGACTCTTCAATAACTTCTCTCTGAATGGTTTCTTGGCGGCGGGGGTGAGGGATTTGGGGGGGGGTGTTGTCACGGAAGCCTTCAATGTCTCTTATTCTCAATTATGAGTCATTGATACTGCTACAAAAGACACTTCCTTGCCCACAGCATCAGGAAGCAGATCTCAAGATCAGGGACATCAACCTGGTCCTTGGTTAGACACTAATACAGCCTGCCGCAGCAGCAGCATGACATCTGATGGCCACAGACCACGGCCTGCATTCAGTTCTCAGCACCAGCACCAGCACCAGCGCCAGCACCAGCACCAGCACCAGCACCAGCATCAGCATCAGCATCAGCATCAGCATCAGCATCAGCATTTGCATGGGGTCGTTCAAAACTACCAACTGTAACTCCAGCTCCAGAAACAGATGCTCCCTTCTGGGGCCTGGGGGAACCTGCGTGCCTTTTGCAAATGTACACTGACTCCAGACATATAAATAAAGCTAAATATTTTTTATTTTTATTTTTATTTATTTATTTATTTATTTTGTTTTTTTGTTTTTTGTTTTTCAAGATAGGGTTTCTCTGTGTAGCCCAGGCTGTCCTGGAACTTACTCGGTAGACCAGGCTGGCCTCGAACTCAGAAATCCACGTGCCTCTGCCTCCCAAGAGCTGGGATTAAAGGCATGCGCCACCATGCCTGGCTTTTATTTTTATTTTAATCACTGGGGCTAGACAGTGGTGGCAAAATCCTTCAATCCCAGCGCTATGGAGGCAGAGACTGGTAGATCTTTGAGTTCAAGGCCTGCCTGGTCTACAGATGGAATTCACTGATTGGGCTGGAGAGATGATCTGTTGGTTAAGGATACTCTTGCAGAGAATCTGGGTTCAATTCCAGCACTCACTGGCACGAATGCGGCACAGACATACATGTAGGCAAAACACACATATAGATAAATACGTACATGTTTGCTGGAAGCCTGTAATCCCAGCACTCTGGCAAGTTCCAGGCCAACCAGGGCTACATAATGAGACCATGTTTTGGTTTTTTGTTTTTGTTTTTGTTACTAATTTTTAAAAAAAAAAATAGAGGATGGGGTAGCTAGGTAAGGCCACAGGTTCAGTCCTCAGCTCAGAAAAACAAATCAAGTTGTCTTGAAAGATACAACGCTATATAATAAAGACGTGTTTTAGGCTGGAGAGATGGCTCAGCAGTTAAGAGTGGTTCCCAGCAACCACACGGTGGCTCACAACCATTTGTAATGGGATCTGATGCCCTCTTCTGGTGTGTCTGATGGAGGAAGAGCCTTGTCTGGTCTAATCCAACCTGTACATCTGTACTGTCTAGTTTTGGGTCAACTTGACACAGGCTGGAGTTATCACAGAGAAAGGAGCTTCAGTTGGGGCAATGCCTTCACGAGATCCAGCTGCAAGGCATTTTCTCAATTAGTGATCAAGAGGCGAGGTCTCCTTGAGGGAGGTACCATCTCTGGGCTGGTAGACTGGTAGACTTGGTTCTATAAGAGAACAGGGTGAGCAAGCCAGGGGAGGCAAGCCAGTAAAGAACATCCCTCCATGGCTTCTGCATCAGCTCCTGCTTTCTGACCTGCTTTCAGTCCTCCATCCTTTGGTGATCAACAGCAGTATGGAAATGTAAAGCTGTCTTCAGACACTCCAGAAGAGGGAGTCAGATCTCGTTAAGGATGGTTTGAACCACCATGTGGTTGCTGGGATTTGAACTCTGCACCTTTGGAAGAGCACTCGGTTGCTCCTACCCGCTGAGCCATCTCACCAGCCCCCAATAAACCTTTTCTTCCCCAACTTGCTTCTTGGTCATGATGTTTGTGCAGGAATAGAAACCCTGACTAAGACAACATCCATCTGCCAGGTAAAGCGAACTGTTTGGTAGCTGCTCTGTTTTCAGTGTGTTTTGCAAAGGTTCATGGGGCTGGCAGCCTAGTTCCTAGTGTGGCAATGTTCAGAGGTTGTAAAATCTTAGTGTGGGGCCTAACTGGTGGAGGGGAATAGTTACAGGAGGCTTGCCTCCTGAAGGAGTTGGTGTCATGTATGTGAATCCCTGACTAGTTCCTGAGAGGGGATTATTAGGGTCAGCCTGTGCCTGAATGATTTTTACTTGTTATCTAAGCATGCAATCACACCCTTTGAAAAGCACACTTGTCCGGATACCATCTGCCTTGTTATGATGAAGCCGAGCAGGTCCTCGCCAGGGCAGAACAGTTGGGAGCACCGAAGTGCTTTGGGCCTCTGGAACTGTATCAGGATGTCTTTATTAGGATGAAGGATGTAAAGGAATGTTTGCTGGGACTTCTACTGGATATGAGAAGCCCCCTTTCTTCCACCAGACTGTATGGTGTCATGTTGTGAGGTTGAGAAGGAGCGACAGCCCCAAACAAACAAAGCGAAAAGTGGATCCAGTTGGACAGCTTGAAATAGCTCAAGCCCAAGACTCTGATGACAGCTCCACATATATTCTCTTTTTCCAAAGCATAGTCGAGTTGGATATAGAATCACTGGGATTGGAAAGGTTCTGTAGCCAGGTCTTTCTGTTTTGCCATTTAATCTGGAAAATCAGAGCTGGAGAGATGGCTCTGTGGTTAAGAGCATTGCCTGCTCTTCCAGAGGTCGTGAGTTTGATTCCCAGCAACCACATAGTGGCTCGCAACCATCTATAATGGGATCCCATGCCCTCTTCTGGTGTGTCTAAAGACAGCTGTGGTATACTCATACACATTAAATAAGTAATATTTAAAAAATAAAAAATAGAGCCAGGCAATGGTAGTGCACGCCTTTAATCTCAGCACTTGGGAGGCAGAGGCAGGCAATTTCTGACTTTGAGACCAGCCTGGCTATACAGAGAAACCCTGTCGCGGAAAAAAAAAAAAACAAACAACTAACTAACTAAATAAATAAATAAATAAAGTAAAATGGAAAATCATCTTTAGTAATAGTTTAGAATTATAGGCCAGGTGTGATGGTGCACACTTTTAAGACTTAGGAGGCAGAGGCAAGTAGATCTTTGTGAGTTCAAGGCCAGCTTGGTCTACATAGTGAGTCCAGGACAGCCAGGGCTACAAAGAGAAACCCTGTCTCAAAAAACCAACCAACCAACCAACCAAACAGCTGGGGCCTCAGAAAGCTCTCCTTCCTCCATGACCTTGACCACTTATGAATGAAAATAGGCACACTTGACATACACCATGTCAAACTTGTGGTCTAGGAAAGGCCAAGCCTGAGCAATGGCTCTGTCCTGCTCAGATCTCTGTCCCATGGTCAAGTCTCCACCAGGTACCACAGTGGAAGGATGTTGATGCCAACCTTGGAACCAATGGAATCCTAGTCCACAGAGTGGATGCTGTGGGAACCATGTCACTACGGTACAGTAGATACAGGTGTAGTTCCTGGCAGCACCTTCCTTGTTTGTGATAAGCTGCTCAGGGTGCAAGAGCTGGTGGAGGGTACCACTGCAAACATCACCAGTGACTGTGGATTCCATGTCTAGAAACACTGTCCCGGGAAGGTGTTGAAGAAGTGAGTCGCTTCCTCCCTCAACAGTCTTGACACTTGGCATCTGGTCATCAGGTTGAATGGCATGTTCCAGACGGTGGAGCCCCTGGCAGCCACTGCCAGTGTGGAGGGACTGAGATACACTGAAGGATGTGCGGGCCTTGAAGGGCAACTGAGGAAACCAGGAGAGAATATTAACCTCTCCCACCAACGGGTTACTGAGGCTTCTGAAGTGTGAACAGAGTCATAGGGGCTCTGCTGTGTTTCCCACTGCGGCCACATTTCATTGTGAGAACCCCACCCTCAGGACCTGAGGTAACCCTAATTACCTCCCAAAGGGTTGGTCTCCAGATATCACACTGAAGGGTTAGGACTTCATGGGGGATTTGTGAAGAGGGTACAAACCTTTAACCCATAATACCCACTCATGCTCTAAGCTGGAAATTCAACTTGAGTGGAAACAGAGAGGAAAGAGCTTTCCAGGGATGTCCTTGAACTTCTGCCCCTCCCTACCTCAACCTCTGGGTGCTGGGACAGGCATTAACCACCACACCCAATGTATTAGAAATAGGGAAACAGCCTCTGATTAGCTGAGCAGCAGAGATGGAGCAGAAAGGTAGGCTGGCTTTATTTAATAGTCTAAGGTGGGAGGGCAGCATCTGGTGCACACAGACAGGTTGACTTAACACCCAGTGAGAGGGAGTCTTTGCCGCTGGCACAAGTTAAGCAATGGGTCATTTAAAGGGCAAGAGGGAAGCTGGTTTGCGCAGGCACTGGTGAGCTCTGCTAAAGGGAAGCTGCTCACTTGACTTTCTGAGCCGAGCTGACCGGGTACACGTGGGTGGAGAGAAATGGATGCAGGGGTAAGATGCCAATTTGGTTTGGGATTCTGTCAGATCAGCATTCATGGCTCTGTCAACTCTATGTGTTTTGGGCTGATGTCAGGGGCTAATGGGAAACTGAGTCATGTGAAGGGTCACCCAAAAGCCTCCACAGTGGTATAAGCTCTTGAGTTTCAGGTGACAAGGATGCTTTCTTGTGGGGTGTCCATCACCCTCTTGCTTAACGGGACCATAAAATACCTGCCCATGGTGATAGAGACGGAAGCTAAAGGTAAGTTCTACAACATGCATGCATTCCTTACCACTGAGGCTGGACTGACTGACTGCCTCTCCTGCTCGATCCCTAACTGTTGTTGACTTGGTGCCCTGAGAGAAACATTCAATTACCTGGTGATCTGGACACTAATTTTGGACTCTTACCATCATGGAAGAGGCAAGAAAAGATACTGAATCTAGATTGGCACATACTAAGTTTCCAATAAGCCACTCTGCTATCAACATTGCTATCTAGTCACTCTGAAAATCGTGGCATTAAAAATATATGTTTTATTTGGGTTAGAGAGTTGGCTCAGTAGTTAAGAGCGAGCACTTGTTGCTCTTGAAGACGACTTGGGGGCTGGAGAGATGGCTCAGTGGTTAAGAGCACTGACTGCTCTTCCGAAGGTCCTGAGTTCAAACCCCAGCAACCACATGGTGGCTCACACCATCTGTAATGAGATCTGATGCCCTCTTCTGGTGTATCTGAAGACAGCTACAGTGTACTTAGATAAAATGATAAATAAATCTTAAAAAAAAAAAAAAAAAAAGACGACTTGGGTTCAGTTCCCAGGACCCACGTGGTTCGGGTCACAACCATCCTCAACTCCAGTTTCAGAAGATCTGATGCTCTTTTCTGACCTCTATGCCTATCCCGCATGATACGCATACACATTCATGAAGCCAGAACACTCATACACAGAAAATAAGTACGACTAAAAAAATTAACTGTTTACCTACTTGTGTGTGTGTGTGTGTGTGTGTGTGTGTGTGTGTGTGTGTGTGTGTGTTTGCACATGAGTGGAAGTCAGAAGAAGGCACTGGATGTCTTCCTTTAGCGCTCTCTGATTATTCCTTTGAGGCATGGTCTTCCTGAGTCTGGGCTTCACATTATCTCAGCTAGGCTGAAGGCAGTAAGCCCCAGCAATCATCCTGTCTCCACTCCCCTCCGAGCTAGGGTTCTTGGCATTTTCAAAGTTGTTCTGATTGTTATTTGGGTACTGGGACCCAAACTCCAGAACTCACACGCAGCAAGGGCTCTTGACTGCTGAAGCACCTCATGCCCAAACATGGCATCTTTAAGGCCATGAAAAACTTCTGCAAATAGAAACTACATAACAGTGTGCATTTGTAACAACCGTAAAATATACACAGAGCAAACCCTAATGCCAGTTATGAACTTTAGTTAATGATGTATTAATGCAAGTTTATCAGTTGGAACAAATTTACCACTTAATGCAAGTTATTTCTGGGAGAATTTCCAGAAGCTGAGAATTACTCATTTTTAAGGGTCTATTTATTTCTGAGTGCCTGCCTGTATGTCTGTGTACCATGGACTGGCTGTGCCTCATGCTTGCAGAGGTCAGAAGAGGGAGTTGGACCTCTTGGCACTGGAGTTGCAGACAGTTTGTAAACCACCATATGGGTGCTGAGAATCAAATCTAGTTTGTCTGCATGAGCAACAAGTGCTCTCAGTCACTTAACCATTTTATTTTGGTATTTGGTAGAAGTGAGCTATGCATACTTCTCAGTTTGTCAAAACACTAACTCAAAAGTTGAGACTTAGGCAGGCAGAACACTAACCCAACTATTCTACCTAAAAACAGAGCAACAATAAAGACTTGAGACTTAGCCAGGTGTGATGTAACAGGCTTAAAATCCAAGCACTGGAGAGGCAGAGTGCTGCTGCTAATCAATAGCCTAAAGTTGCCGCTCCCCACCTATTCCAGAGGGTAGCGGTCCTGGTCCTCTCGTGTTCCTGGGGTTGGAGCTCAGTTCTCCCCCAACCACCAAAGGAGTTCAAATGTACGTTCAAATGTAAACCTAAGAAAAAATTTCTTTCTCCCAAAAGTACTTAACTTTATTCTCTTTATTCTCTACCTATAATGTGTGTGTGTGTGTGTGTGTGTGTGTGTTTCTGCATCTTGTCAAGTTCAGGCATTTACTACATCCAGGACAGCTCCAAAGAAGCAACCCCCAGATGCTCCAGTCTCCTCTCACAGACACAGACGCTTCTACTGGGCCTGTTCCTTGTGATCTATCCGCAGATGCTTCCACAGGCCCTGGACAGCAAGACAACAGCCTATTCTCCTAAAAGTGGACTAACAAAGTCGGGCATGGTGGTGCACGCCTTTAATCCCAGTACTCGGGAGGCAGAGGCAGGCGGATTTCTGAGTTCAAGGTTAGCCTGGTCTACAGAGTGAGTTCCAGGACAGCCAGGACTACACAGAGAAACCCTGTCTTGAAAAACAAAAAAACAAAAGACTGGACCAACATGCCCATGCCCATTTGCCTAGGTTCCCCAGAGAAACGTTGCCCCCAAATCAGTTAAAGTACTTAAAGATTACAACACTATTTCTGTTCCACCATCACCTCTTTCTAATATTTTCCTTTTTAAATTAAACCCAAATGCGGGAATGTTGGCATTTAGTCTAGGCCCTGCCCCATGATCACCTGGCAACAGCCAGGTGTTCCTGACTCACTGTAAAAGGATAAAAGGGGCTGCTCGCCTCCTCTGCTCTCTTGTGCTCTCTCTTTTGTCTTCTTGCCCCTCCCTCCTCTTTCCCATTCCCTCCCCCCACTCACCATGTGCTCATGACTGTCCTCTTTCTCTCTCTCTTTCTCTCTCTCTCTCTCTCTCTCTCTCTCTCTCTCTCTCTCTCTCTCTCTCTTCCTTTATTTCTCTCTTCATGCCCTGATTAAACTCTATTCTATACTATACTGTCCTGTGACTGGTCCCTCAGGGGAAGGGATGCCTCGGCATGGGCCCGCAGAGGCACCCCCTTCCCCCGCTGACTGTTGAGTTTGAAGCCACGTTGAGGGCATTCTGGTCTCCACAGTGATTCCCCAGGACATTTAGGACTGCATAGAAGAAAAGGAAGAAAAAAATGTAGCAAGGCCTGAGAAGAGGCCTTTCCCCTCTGCTGGTGGCGGGAAGAGGACCAGCTCTGTAACCAGGAGACAGTGTCACCCACTACTGCTCACACACCATCAAGGCAAATTAGCAATCACCAAATAATACTCGGTGTTTTTAAGAAGACCCTTTCCCAGTGCATAGGGGGCTCACAGGCTACAGGTAATAAAAGAGGGAGTGACCCTCATTCACTCAAAATGGGAAAAGTGTATCAGACGTTTAAGTTCACTAATTCCGAGTGGTAAAAGTCACAGCACTTCTGACTTTCTGTCTGTCGTCTTATTTACCTTTCCTGTTACTGTGATGAAATACCAGGAGAGAGGCAATTCGGGGAGAACGGGTTTGTTTCAGCTCGCAGTTCAAAGTGCAGTCAGCGATGGCACCCACATTCCGTAACCAGAGATGAGGCCATGCATCTGCTCCACTCTTGATTCCCTTGCTGGGTTGTTCCTGACCACAGCGGACCCTGGAGATAACCCTCGCAGACTTTCTCAGAGGCCCATCTCCCAAAGGATTCTATCCCGAGTCGACAAAACTAACCAGCACATTTGAATTACCCTTGTATGTGTATTCTTACATTACAAAAACCAGGAATTTCCTACCCATGGGGAGGGGAATAAATGAAACTGTTATTTTTAAAACCTACAAATACGGCATTTTACACGCAGCAAACACATTTCATGAAACCAGAAAGCAGTCATCCGAGATCTAGCTATAGGGCGAAAAACTAAAAAGTATTATTTTGTATTTAGAGACTCTGTCTTCATTTCCCCTTTTAATCTAGGGGGAGGGTTGGGGAGACGGGTGTTGGGAAAGAGGGCAGATTAGAAGTGTCGTTGGGCTGGAAGAGTCCACAGCACTTAATAGGTAACCAAGTCTATGTTTGCTGAAAGGGGAAACGAGGCTGGAAAGCCCAGGGAGTTTAAGGTGGCTGAGACAGAAAGGTCCCGGGACGTTGCCAATTCGAGTGGAGGAGGAGGGCATCAGGAGCTGTTTTAGAGTTTTCCTCTGAGAAGCCGGACACCCAAGGCAGACCCTCTCAACAGACTGTGAGCCTAGACTGGGGCGCAGGCGCAGTAAGATTCTGGCCAGGGGCGGCGGCGCGAGAAGGAGTGCGCAAGCGCACTCGGCATCGCAAACCAAAGAGCGCAAAGCTGCTGCGCGGTGGGTGGGGCTGCGATGATCGAATCACATAAGGAGAGGAAGTGAGAATTCGGATCCCGTGGTGACCCAGTGGCCTAATGGATAAGGCATCAGCCTCCGGAGCTGGGGATTGTGGGTTCGAGTCCCATCTGGGTCGCACGACTGTCCGTTTTGTTGAAACGAAAGAAGGATCGACAAGAGTCCATTGTTTGGTTTCTCTGCCTTGATTTCAGAACCTGTTTATATTAATAATGACGCGCTGCTGAGTATTTCAAAAGTACACACAGCTTCTAAGTAAAAAATTTTGCCCTTTAATAGCATGTCCATTCTTTTAAAATATTTGTCAAACTTTGAGGTATAATTAACAAAAACTCTGTATGTATAGATAGACAGATTTTATTCGTTTTGTCGTTGTTTGGTTGGGTTTTTTTGTTTGTTTGTTTGTTTTGCTTTCTGTTTGTCTTTTGAGACAGGGTTTCTTTGTGTAGCCCTGGCTGTCCTGGAA